>NC_091165.1:41500184-41522684 GCF_040958095.1 Procambarus clarkii | reverse complement strand
TCCGCCCGTCTCCACTCCGCCCGTCTCCACTCCACCCGTCTCCACTCCACCCGTCTCCACGCCACCCGTCTCCACTCCGCCCGTCTCCACCCACCGCTCTCTACCTCTTCTTCTTGATGATACGTGCAGTTTTCCTGCAGGGTTTATTCTCTCCGATGACTGCACGAGTACTGATGTTAGGAGACGCATCACTGTGGCGCCTCAGTGTTGAGAATGACGTTTGAAGAGTTTTGTTTGTTGTCTTTTGCTGTAGACAGAGGATCGGCGACTAAACAGTGGTGGATGTTAGAGGAAGACTTGACGCACTGTAGCGGGATGTTGTCTTTAAGGCGTCAGCTGATCCTTGGTCCCGTGGCGAGGTATTTGCTAAGTTAGTTTGGGTGTGGGGTGGCGCGATGTATATGCGCCGGTCACATGGGGCCCAGTTTGTTGGTCGACTGGAAATATTTAACCAGTGCTTCGACTATTTGGTACTCTACATGTAATGAGAGGTCGTCACCTCCTAATATATACTCGATGGGAAAGGATATTTTAAAGGGCGATAAGTACTTATTTAAAATTTACGATGGCACTATGATGCGGAAAGCAGTGGAGGAGATAATGCTCAATAGTTTCTGTCACATGGTAATGGACGCAAACTTCCCTGTTGTCTGGCCAGTATTTAGAGCTGTGTGTTGCCAGTTTGGTGTGTCCCAGCTTTAATCTTGTCATCGTTATATCAATTTCTTGTTATATATCGAACATATTTACAAATTTCCCATTTCTTGTCTAGGGTTCTGTAGTATAGGAACCAGCATAACATTTTCAATTTCGTTACAAAATTTTGGGTGATGGTAAATTTAAAGATTCCTTTACGTGCAACATGAGGAATTGGATGATTGGCAATGTAAGGTGTGTTGGGCATTGCATTAGCCAGTTGGTCTACAGCTCCGTTCTTCAGTATGGAGGATGCCACAATGCGCAGAGGCTCATTGGATACCTTTCAATTGATGTTCATGGAGAAGTTGAATGAAGGAATAGGTGGACAAACTGTTTGCACGTTTTGGAGGAGTACGATATTGCTTGAATCGCACTCCTGGAGTCATTACAAATCGTATGTATAATCATATAATCCCAACTGGAAATGTTTTAATTATTTGTAATGCTTATTATAAGACGTATAATTCATCTGTGAAAATACTTGGTTTGGTAACCGCCATCCCTGCTGGAGATGGTATTGCGGGATCCGTATAGCGTTAGTAACTGAGGCTGCGTTGTTTAGAAGGATGCGAGATCCGTCTGTAAATCGTTGTGGTATTTGGGTAGCAAAGTTTTCGTCGTGGAAGCAAAGACAAGAGGCTATGGCTGAGTTTGGTGCAGACTTTGAAATGGTGTCTTCCAGTTGTGTTGACGTTTTAAGAGTTATATAATGCCAAGGTGGAATAGGAGGGGAGAGAGGATAATAAGTTAGGTTTCACAGCTTTGGAGTAAAGTGAAATTTATATTGAAGTTATTAGTAGTCCGTGTGAGGAAGGGGTGTGAATGGGAAGGCTAATATTGGGTTAATTTTTTAATCTGCATGAGTGTGATGAGTGAGCAGTGGTACAGAGTGACAGATAGTTGATACACATTATGTCTCATCTGGTGACTAAGCTTGTGAGGCCCAGTTCCCCCTGAAGGCCGAGGATAGAAGTGGAACGCGCCACATATAAGTCGCATGATATTGTTTGGCATGACCTCAAGGCTTTTGAGGTCAGTAGGCGCAGACGATTTATTTATATAGTCTCTCTCTTATCATTATTATTGTTATTATGAGTGAGTATTGGTATTGAGGAAAGTGTGCAACTGAGAGCGGCCCCCGAGGACATAGCCTGGCGCCGCTGGCGACGACGGCCGCACACAACACACGAGAAGCAGAGACTGGCGACAAGCGCTCTGGCGCTGGTGCGAGAGGCGAAGGCCGGCACAGCGAAGATGTACAGTAACAAATAACTGTACTGTGCAAAAAAATAAAGTAACAGGGGAGAGAAATTATATATAAAATATGATGCAGCAAATGATGACAGAATGAAAGAGCGAGAGGGGAGGAGGAGGAAGGGAGATGGACAGACAGAGAACGAGAGAGAGGAGAGAGACATGGACAGAGAGAGAGGGAGAGAAAGAGAGAGGTGGACAGACAGACCGAGAGCAAGAGAGAGAGAGGATGAGAGGACACAAGGGTGCAGTAGAGTAGAGGGGACGCCAACCTGCCTCTCAGGAAAACGTCTCGTCCGTAACTTTGCGTCCTGCAAAACCTTTCTTCATCCGTCTCCTAAATATATTGGGCATGACTAAAGGAAACGTTGTTTTGATTTTCTTTAAATTCCTTACGTGTTACATCAACTCAATATAACCAAAGTAAGCAAACAATGCATCACGACAGGACATTAACAGAGTAGATAAAAGGTCAAATAAAATAATGCAGTACAAACTCACCTTCAGTACTTGCAGGTGAGGACATATAAAGCAACACAGTACACCCACATGTAAATACACAAGACACTAGAGCGAGTACACTCCCTGCACAACACACCAGCTACGGGCTAGTCTACACCCAGGCAGACTGACGCAACACAACACAACACCCACCAACCAAAACACTACAATGGGATATTAAATTAAAATAATGTCATCCACACACACACACACACACACACACACACACACACACACACACACACACACACACACACACACACACACACACACACACACACATACACACAGCAGGTATGTACAGGACAGCAGAGGTACGTACATGAGTACACCAGGCAGCGGTAGGTCAGGAGAGTGCACGGTACCGTGAACATAGCGGGATGGGGGGGGTGTATAACACAATAATACTACCAGCTGACTACACTTGCCGCATACACCGGTGTTACTACACCTTCTGCTATACTCACTATCATCTAAATACACATCGTGCAGAAATACAGCTATATACAGATATGATTATCAATATGCAGAATGATGCAGGACAATAGAGCGCACAACTTGGGTGCTATCACACTGGGCGGGGGACATGCTAGTGTTGCATGCACACTGGGCGGGGGACATGCTAGTGTTGCATGCACACTGGGCGGGGGACACGCTGGTGCTGCATGCACACTGGGCGGGGGACACGCTGGTGTTGCATGCACACTGGGCGGGGGACATGCTAGTGTTGCATGCACACTGGGCGGGGGACACGCTGGTGTTGCATGCACACCGGGCGAGGGACACGCTGGTGATGCATGCACTCTCTGCTGCAGACCAAAAGAACAAACTTAAACTGCAATCTTTCCTTTCCTCAGCGTGAGAGTAACGTGAAAAGTAGTCACCGCTCAAGACTGTGTGGAGGGGCGAGGCGAGGCTGTGGACAAGGGCACTGGGCACACGTGTGGGCATGGCTGGGTATTGGTTCAGTTATGGGCATGGTGACGGGTCGTGTGATGAGCAAGTGCAGGTAGGAGGAAAGATATGGGTGTGGGTACTTGTGTATGAGGGGGCATGGGTGTGGGTACTGGTGTAAGAGAGGGCATGGGTGTGGGTACTGGTGTACGAGAGGGCATGGGTGTGGGTACTGGTGTAAGAGAGGGCATGGGTGAGGGTACTGGTGTAAGAGAGGGCATGGGTGTGGGTACTGGTGTAAGAGAGGGCATGGGTGTAGGGACCGGTGTAATAGAGGGCATGGGTGTGGGTACTGGTGTAAGAGAGGGCATGGGTTTGGGTACTGGTGTAAGAGAGGGCATAGTTGTGGGTACTGTTATAAGAGAGGGCATGGGTGTAGGAACTGGTGTAAGAGAGGGCATGGGTGTAGGAAGGGTATAGGATTGTGTGTGTGTGTGTGTGTGTTCTGGAGTGAAGGAGGTATGCTCTATAAAGACTATGTGGGTTGTACCTCGTACAGGAACGATTCGCATTATCCTTATTTGTTTATACTCTGAGGCTCTGTGTAGCTCTTCATGTCTCGGCTCTCATCTTCACGATATCTTTCTTACTAATAATATTTTCCTCGTCGATTTCTCACTAAACATGTTAGTGTTGCTGTAGCTGTGTCGTACCTACGACTAGCCTCCTCCCACCTAAGGCGGAAGGGTCACCTTACTTCACAATAGCGTCTACACGTATATTCTTAACACAACGTAGACCAGTTGAGTGAAGATAAGTTGAAACTACGAACATTTGCCCTAAACTGTGTATTGCAGTTTATTGTATTCTATTGTTTAATTTATGCTTGTGTGTGTGTGTGTGGATGTGTGTGGATGTGTGGGTGTGTGTGCGTGTGGGTGTGTGTGTGTGTGTGGGTGTGGGTGTGTGTGTGTGTGTGTGTGTGTGTGTGTGTGTTTGTGTGAGCTCACACGAAATAAAAGCTGTAATGAAAGGCGTCTTATATATCAGACATTTCCGTAAAGAAGTTTGCAGAGTCGAGACTTTTATGAAGGAAACAGACTTGCTGTGTGAAGGACTGTAGGGCAGCAGCGGTGGTGAGTGTGGGGGTGGAGGCAGTCCGAGTCAGTCCAACACAACAGTCAACAACCAGGTCTCTTGCTGAGCTCACCTTTATAAGCCTACACAGGCACGAATTAATTTATTTAAGTATATTTATTAAACATTATATAGATTATTTACGTAATATCACCGAGTATCCTGAATTTAATCTTGAAGTCATTATTTAACATCATTAGAACTGCCAAGTTAAGTGGCAGAACCAAAACATTATTTAACACAATCATGTTTGCTGCGTTATGTCTTTAATATATTATTATTTAGCTCTATCAGGTCTGCTGAATTAATTCCTTAAAAGTCTACTGCTTAACACCATCAGGTCTGCTGAATTAAGTCATTAAAAGTGTTTATTTAACTCGATCAGGTCTGCTGAATTCAACATTAAAGACATTAATTAACATCGTTAAATAATATAATATCACAAGATCTACTGAATTACGTCTTACAGCATAGCAGGTCTGCTGGCTTTGTTGAGACCCAATATATATATACACACTAGTTGTTTACTGCATCACATCTACTACTAATTTACCATTTTTCTCAATATTTAAGGACATTTTAGAGAGCATTTGACCGCTGGAGGGCCCAAGCTGTGGCTCCATTATCAAAGGTTAAAATTCGAGGTGGAAATATAGTGAACAAGGCAGCAGTCCGTTCCCTGGGAGAGTCCCCTCACAGAGGCCACACTGCTCATCACACACAACAATGGTTTGATTCCTCGAAATAATGGCTAACAATAAACTAAATTAAAATACACTCTACGGAACGTACACTTCACTTTTAACTTACATAATCTCGATTAAGATTGGTTATCAGTTGCTTTGTTATTTTGTTAGATTGAGATTCGTAGTAAATACATCCAATAGTTGCTCACCTTTTGAGCAATAGTAGTTTGATATTTTGACCAAGACCAAACAAACTATCTACGGTGCTCAAAATCCCGATACCTAAGGCTTTATCAGCGTGGGCGGTGTTATGTATGTATGAATTTATATATACAATTATAGCTTGCTCTTGGAATTGGAATACAGAGAATCTTATAGAAATATTAGAACATTCCAATTCCAAACAAACTTTTTTTTTGTTACACAAGTTAATTAACTGCCAACACTAGTTTTTGTGGTAGTTTGGTAGTTAGATGTAAGGTCCAACACCGGTGGGTGTTGCAGGTGTTGGGAGGTGTGCGGGAGGTAGCAGACACAGGTAGTGAAGCACAACACGACACAAGAACACGGCCGCTGCCTCGCTACCAACACGTCCCGTCAACAAGGTAAACAAAGATTACAAATGTCTCATTATTTAGAAGAGACCGGAACCTTACCGAGTTTTATAACCCCACAAATACTGGGTGCTGCAGAGTAGAAGTGATAAGGAAACGTTACGTGCTGGTGAGCTTCATGTGCACTTGATAAATCATTCGAACATCTTTAGGGCTTAAGACGAGGACACTTTAATGCTTTTTTCTGCTGGTGTGATATTTATCATTAACAAGGAAGAATTATATTAAAGACCATTCTTAACATCAAGATACATATGACAACACAAATTTATACAAATATATCAAGACACGTAAGAGAAGACAAATAACGGTGTTACATTATAGAAAATGGCGTGCGGAGGAGAGAAGCAGGATGTACCTTGAGGGAGGTCTTTATGTCCTGGTCGCCCATGGCCACGGCGGCAGCCCTGTCCTTGTCGCAGTACACCTCCTCCTTCCCCGGGGCCCCAAGGTGCCCCATTAGCTTCCTCTTCTGCCGCAGCTCCGTCGCCACAAACCTATTAACCATCTTGCCTTTGAGCGCTCGTGCTCCTTCGTCTGCATCTTCGGGGTTCCTGGGGAGATGAAGGGAGGAACAGTGATGGGGCAGCGTGGCTTGTGGTATCCTCAGGGAGTAATGATTGCCTCAAGTGTACGAGTTAACAATGTCAATATAACATCCATGTGACTCAAACGGCTATTGTCACAATGGTTAAATGACTTGAGTCTTAAGGTGTAAATATATGCATATATCGCCGTTCTGATCGAGAATAATTCCTTAACTTTAAATAAAACCCACTTTGAGACAAGTGGGGTTGAAGTGCCTGTATTGACAACACACGCCGTCACAGAGCTTACCAGGCGAGGAGCCCCGCGCCTCTACCAGTGCTGACCCGTCAGTTGGCGCCGTGTGGGGGCGACGGCTACCATCATACAGCATATCCCTCAACACCTCATCTTACCTCTTCTCGCTGGCCATCACGGCAAGAACCATTCCTCGGTGCATGTCTCTCTATATTGGCCAGACTCTTTACTCCATGGACTGTCTCAAACTTTGGCTCGCTGTTAAAACTCACCTTATTAGTTCTACATACAGATGCAGCGTCAGATCTCCTACTTACTTTTCAACTACACAACCAAAGCGAAACTCGAAGTATGTGACATCCTTCCAATACATTTGTGAATGTGCAAAAATAATGCAAAATTGCGAAAACAATGATAGATTATTCGCTGTAAACAATGTGCGAGACTTGTTGGGACCTGACTAATAATCAAATCTAATCCCAGCATCATAACTTCGAGAGTGACTCCAGCGTCTGGGCCTAATTGGTGGAGCCTCGCATCATACATGTGAACAAGGCTGGCACACAGCAGCGTTTCCCGCAGGACAAAGGTGTAAGTTCTCTGTGATAACTTCCCTACTCCTTGTTAATTCTGCCACTGCTTGGAGCCCAGACTGGCCTGGTGCAGCTGACCAGCAGCGCCCAGCAGAGGAGTGGGAAGCATGGTCTTACCTGCCTCGTCCACCGCTGGACTTGCTGCGTCCTCTTCCTCGACCCCTCTCAGCACCCTTCTCCAAGGTCCCGAGCCCTGCCACACCATCCTGAAGGAGGTGTGCTTGACGGTTTGGTGTGGTGGAGGCCTGGTGGTGGTGGTGGTGTGGTGGAGGTGACCAGGGTTGGTGTGGTGGTGGTGACCATGGTTGGTGTGGTAGAGGCCTGGTGGTGGTGGTGGTGTGGTGGAGGTGACCATGGTTGGTGTGGTGATGGTGGTGAACCTGGTTGGTGTGGTGGAGGTGAATATGGTTGGTGTGGTGGAGGTGACCATCGTTGGTGTGGTGGAGGTGACCATGGTTGGTGTGGTGGAGGTGACCATGGTTGGTGTGGTGGAGGTGACCATGGTTGGTGTGGTGGAGGTGACCATGGTTGGTGTGGTGGAGGTGACCCTGGTTGGTGTGGTGGAGGTGACCATGGTTGGTGTGGTGGTGGTGACCATGGTTGGTGTGGTGGAGGTGACCATGGTTGGTGTGGTGGAGGTGACCATGGTTGGTGTGGTGGTGGTGACCATGGTTGGTGTGGTGGAGGTGACCATGGTTGGTGTGGTGGTAGTGACCATGGTTGGTGTGGTGGTGACCATGGTTGGTGTGGTGGAGGTGACCATGGTTGGTGTGGTGGAGGTGACCATGGTTGGTGTGGTGGAGGTGACCATGGTTGGTGTGGTGGTGGTGACCATGGTTGGTGTGGTGGTGGTGACCATGGTTGGTGTGGTGGAGGTGACCATGGTTGGTGTGGTGGAGGTGACCATGGTTGGTGTGGTGGAGGTGACCATGGTTGGTGTGGTGGAGGTGACCATGGTTGGTGTGGTGGAGGTGACCATGGTTGGTGTGGTGGTGGTGACCATGGTTGGTGTGGTGGAGGTGACCATGGTTGGTGTGGTGGTAGTGACCATGGTTGGTGTGGTGGAGGTGACCATGGTTGGTGTGGTGGTAGTGACCATGGTTGGTGTGGTGGAGGTGACCATGGTTGGTGTGGTAGTGACCATGGTTGGTGTGGTGGTGACCATGGTTGGTGTGGTGGTGGTGACCATGGTTGGTGTGGTAGTGACCATGGTTGATGTGGTGGAGGTGACCATGGTTGGTGTGGTGGTGACCATGGTTGGTGTGGTGGTGGTGACCATGGTTGGTGTGGTGGAGGTGACCATGGTTGGTGTGGTGGAGGTGACCCTGGTTGGTGTGGTGGTGGTGACCATGGTTGGTGTGGTAGTGACCATGGTTGATGTGGTGGAGGTGACCATGGTTGGTGTGGTGGTGACCATGGTTGGTGTGGTGGTAGTGACCATGGTTGGTGTGGTGGTAGTGACCATGGTTGGTGTGGTGGTAGTGACCATGGTTGGTGTGGTGGTGACCATGGTTGGTGTGGTGGTAGTGACCATGGTTGGTGTGGTGGTGACCATGGTTGGTGTGGTGGTGACCATGGTTGGTGTGGTGGTAGTGACCATGGTTGGTGTGGTGGTGGTGACCATGGTTGGTGTGGTGGTAGTGACCATGGTTGGTGTGGTGGTAGTGACCATGGTTGGTGTGGTAGTGGTGACCATGGTTGGTGTGGTGGTAGTGACCATGGTGTGGTTGTTGGATCATATATGAGAGTGTTGGAACCGGTGGACAACATATTTAGTGGTTGGGTTGTAAATGACACTACATGTTTGTTAGTGCTGATGGAGCAACTGTTGAGCTGTGTGTAAACAATTCACCAGAGTTGCAGTAATCCTCTTGTTTTGTTTATTGAATTGGCATCGGTGGTGATGCTATGGAAATGTTGGATATTATCTTTGTTTTGTTGTTTGCGTGGTCAGCTGTGGCTGTGACAAGCCCACAGTACATGGCCAGCTGTGGCTGTGACAAGACACAGTACATGACCAGCTGTGGCTGTGACAAGCCCACAGTACATGGCCAGCTGTGGCTGTGACAAGCCACAGTACATGGCCAGCTGTGGCTGTGACAAGCCACAGTACATGGCCAGCTGTGGCTGTGACAAGCCACAGTACATGGCCAGCTGTGGCTGTGACAAGCCACAGTAAATAGCCAGCTGTGTGGTAGTGAAGTTACGATAAAATAGTGCCACAGAACACACACAGTGCAATAACACATATGACGCTGTACCAAGAGGGCGTCAAGGCAATTCTACATGAACAACACAATAATTAGTGAACGTACACACACACGCACACACACCATTTCCATGTAAATATATAAAGGTGCTAGACAATGGACAATTATCTTGTACTCTTATTTAAGTGTGCAACATGTAGAACATAAGTACAAGTGCTGCATACGTCACTCTACGTCACTCAAGTTGCGAGGAGAATGTCACTGTTGTGTGTTAGTGTTCTGAAGGATGTCACTGTTGTTTGTGTGTTAGTGTTAGTGTTCTGAAGGGTGTCACTGTTGTTTGTGTGTTAGTGTTAGTGTTCTGAAGGATGTCACTGTTGTTTGTGTGTTAGTGTTAGTGTTCTGAAGGGTGTCACTGTTGTTTGTGTGTTAGTGTTAGTGTTCTGAAGGATGTCACTGTTGTTTGTGTGTTAGTGTTAGTGTTCTGAAGGGTGTCACTGTTGTTTGTGTGTTAGTGTTAGTGTTCTGAAGGATGTCACTGTTGTTTGTGTGTTAGTGTTAGTGTTCTGAAGGGTGTCACTGTTGTTTGTGTGTTAGTGTTAGTGTTCTGAAGGGTGTCACTGTTGTTTGTGTGTTAGTGTTAGTGTTCTGAAGGGTGTCACTGTTGTTTGTGAGTTAGTATAAGAGTTGTGAAGGATGTCACTACCATCGGTGCTCTGAATCACTAAAGATGTCCAGATCTACCAATATGCGTTTCCTAAACATCGGAGTTAAATTAGAACTCCACAAATTTCCTCTGATGGTATATGCATTTTAGCCCGTCTTATGCCTTGGCTGAGTATGGTATCACTGTTAATATCACAGTGGTGTGTGAGTGTTATTTTCACAGTGGTGTGTGAGTAGGATTTTTATAGTGGTGTGATTAACATTGTTTAGAATGAATAATATCATATGAGCAATGACTTGATTGAGCAGTAATTTTAGCCAATCATTTTAATTTTTTATAAACAATGTGATTATATTTAGTTACGCTGTGATAAGATGTTTCCGGCGATCTATTTTAACTGATATGATACAATTTTATATATATATGTATATATATATATGTATATATATATATATATGTATATATATATATATATATATATATATATATATATATATATATATATATATATATATATATATATATATATATATATATATTTAAACAGCTTTCATTTTTCATTTTATACCCGCATTTTGGGTGAGGTGATATGTTACAAAAGTTTTGGATGAAGTGAACAAAACTTTCAACACAGGACAGAACACGAAACAATGGGTATTGAACGTAAGTAACTGCTAGCATCAAGAAATATTGGCCAATAGGCCCTCTGCAGTTACTTCCATTCTTACGTTCAATACCCATTGTTTCGTGTTCTGTCCTGTGTTGAAAGTTTTGTTCACCTCATCCAAAACTGTTGTAACATATCACCTCACCCAAAATGCGGGTATAAAATGAAAAAAACAAAAATATATATATATATATATATATATATATATATATATATATATATATATATATATATATATATATATATAATATGTGGATGTGTGTGTGTGTTTAGGTATTTACTCTTTATATTTACTATTTGTATCTGCAGAATCGAGCAATTAGCTCTTGAACCCGGCCTTTCTAACCAATTTATTTTTCCTATATTATAGCTACTACATAAGTTTCTCTAACACACACACACACACACACACACACACACACACACACACACACACACACACACACACACACACACACACACACACACACACACATCCCCAGGAAGCAGCCCGTAGCAGCTGTCTAACTCTCAGGTACCTATTTACTGCTAGGTGGACAAGAGCACCTGGGTGAAAGAAACTCTGTCCATTTGTTTCTGCCTCTGCTGGGGATCGAACCCGGCCCCTTAGGACTACGATCCCAGAGCGCTGTCCACTTAGCCGCGAAGCCCTTGTGTGAGTGTGTGTGTGTGTGTGTGTGTGTGGGTGGGTGTGTGTAGGGGGGAGTATGCATTTGTGGTGTGTGTGCGTGTGTGTGTGGTGTGTGCGTGGGTGTCTGTGTCTGTGTGTAGATCAAAACATCGCTACCATCAACATTATAAACACAGTGTTTACTTGTAGTGCTTAGGCCAACAACACAATTACATTCAATGTTTATAGAAACATATAGACAATTACAATTTTTAAATAGAAGTTAGATATCTACCGTCTACTTCAGTTCTACTACTGTTTAGGCAACAACAGTCTACGGATTAAATGATTTAGAATTCATCTAAACTACAACATTCACTCCAGAAATGTTTAGATACACTGCACAATTTTGCATTTATTCAACATTTCTTGGATAAGAATGTTTAGTAATATTGCAGTCACGTCCAGTGCACTTAATTATCAATTAGAATTTGCTTTTTTTTAACAGAAAATAACTATTAAAGCTGTTTAGTCTGGCACATGTAACACTTGAAGCTGTTGTTTAGTCTGGCACATGTAACACTTGAAGCTGTTGTTTAGTCTGGCACATGTAACACTTGAAGCTGTTGTTTAGTCTGCCACATGTAACACTTGAAGCTGTTGTTTAGTCTGGCACATGTAACACTTGAAGCTGTTGTTTAGTCTGGCACATGTAACACTTGAAGCTGTTGTTTAGGTCTGCCACATGTAACACTTGAAGCTGTTGTTTAGAGCGTGTGACACATACAACACTCGCTAGAATGTCAAAATCCCCACATTTGGGTGTTCCAGCCAGGGTTCTATCGTGGCCGTGGGGGGTTAAGGTAGGTGTCTGGGAATCACCAGAACGCTGGTTCAAGTCACATCATTGCCTGAAAATGATTGTCTCATATTATCACGTGACCTGCCAATATGTGCACGTACATCAGAGGTAAACACAACAAACCCCATAATTCTCTTCTTGGTACATTTAGGTTTCAACGTCCTGTACGATCTTCGGGAAATATATAACAGGTCCCGTGTTTTTGTTATTGTGGCTAATGTTTACAGATGCAGCCTATTAAATAATAATAATAATAATAATTTTTATTTAGGCAAAGGTACATACATAAAGAGATTTTACAAAGTTTGTTGGCTTTATAGATGAAGCAATGGCTCTGAAATATCTGTGTTTCCCCATGTGTCGATATGTTATAGTTGGTGGTTTAGGTTCGTATGCTTCTGGTTAGGCTAAATGGTTTAATTTTTTTTTTACGGAGTAGTAAATTAAGAAAACGGGCTGCTTCGCTACGTGATCTCACTTATTGTTTATCAGATTCCTTTTTCCATTTCTCTAGTTTACCAGAGAATGAATACCGAATACTTTTCTGGCTGACGTTTGTCATGTCTCGTTGTAATGACAGTAGCATGTCTATGGGTCTTGAGACAGTTGGTACTGCTGTAGGGGTCGTTGGTGGTGGAGGTAATTAAGTCATTAGCTGTGCCTGATGATTCAATCAGCTTGGCTATTGAAGGACTGGTGCAGAGTTGCAGTTTGGTAAATATATGGTTTATATGTATATTGTATTAATTAAATTAATTAATTAATTGTATTAATTAAATTAAAAAGTATTTTTCGCAAGTTGGGTTTTCATCGTGGAATTACTTATGTAGCAACACCAAAAAAAAAACCTTAACTCCACGGAAATTCTCAGGAGCAGTCTGGGATTCGAACCTGGTTCGAATCCCAAGTTCGCTTCTCCCCCCAGTAATGTTCGAATCCCAAGATCATTTGTATCCAAACCTACAAAAATGGGCTTTATTACACGGGTTCTCTTGCATGGGTTCTCTTACACGAGTTCTCTTACACGGGTTCTTTTACACGGGTTCTCTTACACGGGTTCTTTTACACGGGTTTCTCTTACACGGGTTCTCTTACACGGGTTCTTTTACATTGGATTTCCTTACACGGGTTCTTTTACATGGATTTCCTTACACGGGTTCTCTTACACGGGTTCTCTTACACGGGCTCTTTTACACGGGTGATGAAACTGAGAAAAGGGGAGAATATACAGGGAAAATGACAAGGTGTGTGATTGTCTTTCATTAACAAGGAGATTCTATACTCTATAACAATACTCAATACTGTATACGCGGGTTCTCGTTCATTCGCTGGAAACAGGAGACCTACCCCCCGGAGGGCTGGAAGACGGCTAGTGCAGGCCCAGTGGACAAGGGTGATAGGTGAGAGGCACTGAACTAATGGTTCAGTTTCCCTGAATTGTGTACCATACAAGGTGAGGGAGAAGATGCGAGGAAAAGTGTCGTGGATTATATGGCGAGAAGCCGCTTTGTTACACACACCACCAGCATGGGCTCAGGGATGGCATGTCGTGTCTCGCAGGATAGAATTCTATGGCAGGCAACAAAAATTAGGCAAGAGAGAGTAGGGTGGGTAGACTGCATTTTCTTTGTCAGAACGGCTTTGACACCGTACCCCATACGAGGCTTGTACAGAAGTTGAAGAGACAGGCAGGAATAAGAGGTAAGGTGCTCCAGTGGATAAGGAGAATGTAATCAACAGAAAACAGCGAGTTTCTGTGAGGGGAAAAACTCAAGGGTGGCGAGATGTCACCAGCGGAGTCCCACAAGGCTCTGTACTTGGACCTATCATGTTTCTGATATATGTAAACGATCTTCCCGAGGGTCATTCATCTCAATGTTTGCTGATGATACAAAAATTATGAGAAGAATAAAGACAGATGGTCATAGAAGGCGACTACAAGATGACCTGCACAAATTAAAGGAATGATTCAGCAAGTGGGCACTAGAGTGTAAAACAAGTGTAAAATAATTAAAACAGATGAAGGGGGCAGGAAGCCGAACACAAGTTGTCGTCTGGTAGGTGAAATCCTTCAAGAATCAGGAAGAGAGAAAGACTGAAAAAAAAACTTGAATAAGGAATCATTCAGAACCTTGTTACCTCAAATGCCAGACCAATCCTAGAGTATGCAGTTCCTGCTTGGAGTTCATATCTAGTTAAACACAAAACAAAGTCAGCAAAGATTCAGAGGAATGACATCAGACTAGTTCCAGAACTGGAAGGTACGAGGTAAGGTAACGCGAATTAAATCTCACGTCTCTGGAAGACAGAAAAATCAAGGAAGACATGATCACCACTTTCAAATTTCTTAGAGGAATTGACGAGTGACCAGCTATCTTACATGGGAGGAACACAAGAGGACACAGGTGGAAACATATTACTCAAATCAGCCAGAGACGTTAGAAAGATATTTTTCAGTGTCAGAGTAGTTAACAAATGGAATGCATTAGACAGTGGTGTGGTGGAGGCTGACTCCATACACAGTTTCAAATGTAGATTTCATAGATTCAGGGATCTGTACACCAGTTGATTGACAGCTGAGAGGCGGGACCAAGTTGAGGAACCCGAGACTGACCCAGGTACACTTACATTGGCTGTCTTACATGGGTACACTTACATTGGCTGTCTTACATGGGTACACTTACACTGGCTGTCTTACATGGGTACACTTACACTGGCTGTCTTACATGGGTACACTTACACTGGCTGTCTTATATGGATACACTTACACTGGCTGTCTTACATGGGTACACTTACACTGGCTGTCTTATATGGATACACTTACACTGGTTGTCTTACATGGGTACACTTGCATTGGTTGTCTTACATGGGTACACTTGCACTGGTTGTCTTACATGGGTACACTTGCACTGGCTGTCTTACATGGGTACACTTGCACTGGTTGTCTTACATGGGTACACTTTCACTGGCTGTCTTACATGGGTACACTTGCACTGGTTGTCTTACATGGGTACACTTGCACTGGTTGTCTTACATGGGTACACTTGCACTGGCTGTCTTACATGGGTACACTTGCACTGGTTGTCTTACATGGGTACACTTGCACTGGTTGTCTTACATGGGTACACTTGCACTGGCTGTCTTACATGGGTACACTTGCACTGGTTGTCTTACATGGGTACACTTGCACTGGTTGTCTTACATGGGTACACTTGCACTGGCTGTCTTACATGGGTACACTTGCACTGGTTGTCTCACATGGGTACACTTGCACTGGTTGTCCTTACATGGTACACTTGCACTGGCTGTCTTACATGGGTACACTTGCACCTGGTTGTCTTACATGGGTACACTTGCACTGGTTGTCTTACATGGGTACACTTGCACTGGCTGTCTTACATGGGTACACTTGCACTGGTTGTCCTTACATGGGTACACTTGCACTGGTTGTCTTACATGGGTACACTTGCACTGGCTGTCTTACATGGGTACACTTGCACTGGCTGTCTTACATGGGTACACTTGCACTGGCTGTCTTACATGGGTACACTTGCACTGGTTGTCTTACATGGGTACACTTGCACTGGTTGTCTTACATGGGTACACTTGCACTGGCTGTCTTACATGGGTACACTTGCACTGGTTGTCTTACATGGGTACACTTGCACTGGCTGCCTTACATGGGTACACTTGCACTGGCTGTCTTACATGGGTACACTTGCACTGTTGTCTTACATGGGTACACTTGCACTGGTTGTCTTACATGGGTACACTTGCACTGGCTGTCTTACATGGGTACACTTGCACTGGTTGTCTTACATGGGTACACTTGCACTGGTTGTCTTACATGGGTACACTTGCACTGGCTGTCTTACATGGGTACACTTGCACTGGTTGTCTTACATGGGTACACTTGCACTGGTTGTCTTACATGGGTACACTTGCACTGGCTGTCTTACATGGGTACACTTGCACTGGCTGTCTTACATGGGTACACTTGCACTGCTGTCTTACATGGGTACACTTGCACTGGTTGTCTTACATGGGTACACTTACACTGGCTGTCTTACATGGGTACACTTGCACTGGTTGTCTTACATGGGTACACTTGCACTGGTTGTCTTACATGGGTACACTTGCACTGGCTGTCTTACATGGGTACACTTGCACTGGTTGTCTTACATGGGTACACTTGCACTGGCTGTCTTACATGGGTACACTTGCACTGCTGTCTTACATGGGTACACTTGCACTGGCTGTCTTACATGGGTACACTTGCACTGGTTGTCTTACATGGGTACACTTGCACTGGCTGTCTTACATGGGTACACTTGCACTGGTTGTCTTACATGGGTACACTTGCACTGGTTGTCTTACATGGGTACACTTGCACTGGCTGTCTTACATGGGTACACTTGCACTGGCTGTCTCACATGGGTACACTTGCACTGGTTGTCTTACATGGGTACACTTGCACTGGCTGTCTTACATGGGTACACTTGCACTGGCTGTCTTACATGGGTACACTTGCACTGGTTGTCTTACATGGGTACACTTGCACTGGTTGTCTTACATGGGTACACTTGCACTGTTGTCTTACATGGGTACACTTGCACTGGTTGTCTTACATGGGTACACTTGCACTGGTTGTCTTACATGGGTACACTTGCACTGGCTGTCTTACATGGGTACACTTGCACTGGTTGTCTTACATGGGTACACTTGCACTGGTTGTCTTACATGGGTACACTTGCACTGGTTGTCTTACATGGAGTCTCTGACACTGTTGTTTTACAGCTTGTTGGGAAGTACAGTTTTTAAATTCTCCTCAAAATTTCGTCATTTATAAGAGTGTTGCAGTAAGGGTGGAGGTGGTGTCTCCGCCCACCACCTCCACCTACAACATGGAGCCGACTGTGGAAGTTTCCTGTTTCAGTTGTGATGAAAGAGAGTGAGAGAGGTCATGTTTGACGTCTGAATAGCATAAGTGTCGTTTCAGTGACCAGTTCGGCTCTGCGTGTCGGTGTAACTTGGGGCCTGGAGCACGCCACTTGTCTGTTATTAAAAATAAGAAACAGGCAATATTGCATGTCTGTAACCAAAGAACCCTGAGGGAATGCGGAATTCGATAGCCAGTAATGAGCAAATATATACACTTGCAAGTATATGTATGGGGGGGGGGGCTAACATAGTGTAAGATGTGAGTCAGTTGTTAGCAGCTGTCTGTAAGCTGACCTGACACAGAAATCAACAGCCAATTCAGTACCTTGGGAGGTATTGAATCCCAATACCTCCCAAGTATTGTTGGGAGGACACACTGTTCATGTGGAGAGTGTGCGTGTCTTAGACAGTACTGAACAAGTGGCTAGCTTGTTTTGGCATCTCGTGAGAGCCTATAATGCCAACAGCATAATGATGCCATACGAGACGTCGTATGCTCAGTAGATGAGGAGATAGGGCAAACATAGCATTTCCATTATTATAAGGCAACGCCAGGTGTCGGCCATCTTGGAAAGCTACAGGCGGGAGCATTCTGCCCTGAGTGACGGAGAGAGACTAGTAGGTCAGGTCATCCTCGACGGTCAGTCCAGGATCGATGAAGTAGCAATTACATCACGACCCACGTCACCTCGGACGGACCTATAGCAACCACTATGTTCGGACGGCTGCAGAATAGCAGACAGCTGATTGGCCAATCCCAAGAGACAAAGACTAGAGCTGACTAGAGCCTTGCTTGATGCACCAAGCTAGCTATTCTAGCCTAGAATACCCCACATAGGAGACGTGTGGTCTTTCCGCTAGCGGCTACTAATTAGAAAATGCATCATCAAAGTCTTTAGGCCACCTAGTTTACGACTATATTTGTTCGTCGTAAATGACTTACAAACTGCGGGAGTCCCTTGTTGTGTATATTGTCATCAAATAAAGTGAAGAGACTGTGAGAGGTGGCACGAGGTGCACCCAAGAAGCAACAGGACTGTGAGGAAGTGTACCACATTGATCCTGTTGTATCTAAGTCATCTGTATAGAAGAGATACATGAGTGTTGAGGGAACGTTGTGTGGGACCCAGAAGTGCCGCCGCCCACACTCTCGTGAAGTGCCTTACAGCAAGATAAGGAAGAACCAAGACTGTAACTACCACTCTCACTAGAACCGTTATATAGCCACACCCTGCCGCCGCGTGTTAACAAGTGGCCAGCTGCACCTGTGTCCATGTCCGCTAAGTATTTTGTAAGTTGTGATCATATACCCTCTGATTATTCTCAACTGCAGGGTTGTGAGGTCCAGTTCCCTTAATCCATCCTTAGTTTAACTCTCTTAGATCTCGCACTGATCCTGTTGCAACCTCTGTATTTTTTCATTGTTATGCTTCATAAGATGTGGATTCGAAGCTGGTGATGAAAAATTCCAGTGTTGGAATATATGTACACCACACACACACACACACACACACACACACACACACACACACACACACACACACACACACACACATACATACACACAGTAGGGCTGGCGTACCGAAAGGGAAATTATGAGATGAGAAAATTCCTAAAGGGTATACCATGGGACACAGAACTCAGAACTAAGTCCGTACAAGACATGGACTATGTCACCCAAAAGTGTCAGGAGACAGTAAACAGGTTTATCCAGGCCAGACAGGAAAAAACAGAGAAGCAAAAGAAGAATCCATGGTATAATAGGGCATGTATGAAAGCAAAGGAACTGAACAAAAGGGCGTGGAAGATTTCCGAAATAACAGAACATCAGACAGAAGAGAGAGGAACCAGAGAACGAGGAACGAGTATGTTAGTGTGAAAAGAGAAGCTGAAGAAAAAGTATGAAAATGATATAGCTAATAAAGCCAAGACCGAACCAAAGCTATTACACAGTCACATCAGGAGGAAAACAACAGTGAAGGAACAGGTGATGAAACTTAGATCGGGTAAGGACAGGTACACAGAGAATGACAGAGGTGTGTGAAGAATTCAACATGAGGTTCCAGGAGGTCTTCACAATCGAACAAGGAGAGGTCACTGCGCTAGGAGAGGTGGCAGCAACCAGGCGGCCTTTGAAGGGTTCGAAATTACAAGAGATGAGGTAAAGAGGCACCTGTTGGATCTGGACGTGAGAAAGGCTGTTGGCCCGACGGAATTTCACCATGGGTATTGAAAGAGTGTGCAGGAGCACTTTGCTTGCCACTCTCCATAGTGTATAGTAGGTCACTGGAAACAGGAGACCTGAGAGAAATATGGAGGACGGCTAATGTAATCCCAATATACAAAAAGGGTGACAGACAAGAGGCACTGAACTACAGGCCAGTGTCCTTAACTTCTATTCCATGCAAGGTGATGGAGAAGATCGTGAGGAAAAAAAACTAGTAACACATCTGGAGAGAAGAGACTTCGTGACAACCCATCAACATGGGTTCAGGGAGGGTAATCTTGCCTTACAAACTTAATAGAAGTCTACGATCAGGTGACAAAAATTAAGCAAGAAAGAGACGGATGGGCAGACTGCATTTTCTTGGACTGTCGGAAAGCCTTTGACACAGTACCCCATAAAAGGCTGATGCATAAGTTGGAGAAACAGGCAGGAGTAACTGGTACGGTGCTCCACTGGATAAGGGAGTACCTAAGCAATAGGAAGCAGAAAGTTACCGTGAGAGGTGAGACCTCAGATTGGCGTGAAGTCACCAGTGGTGCCCCACAAGGCTCTGTACTCGGACCTATCCTGTTTCTGATGATGGGCAAGGTGGAGCATGGACCAGCCCAACAGGGGAGTCCATTCTCACTGCATGTAGAGAGCAGATAGATGTTGGATGCAAACATATTGTGTGGTTATTTTTGTTTGTGTATGTTTAAGGGGAAACATTTTTATTGGAGTGTCAATGAGTTGCAGGTTTGTCTTTGGGGAAGAAGTTGCTGAGAGCTGAGAGTCGAAGAGAGAGAGAGACCTGGGGGTTGATATCACGCCAGACCTGTCCCCTGAAGCTCATATCAAGAGGACAACATCAGCGGCATATGCCAGGTTGGCCAACATAAGAACGGCCTT
This sequence comes from Procambarus clarkii, assembly GCF_040958095.1. Taxonomy (NCBI): domain Eukaryota; kingdom Metazoa; phylum Arthropoda; class Malacostraca; order Decapoda; family Cambaridae; genus Procambarus; species Procambarus clarkii. The sequence continues at coordinate 41,502,451 of NC_091165.1, read as the reverse complement.
TAGAAACTGAAACTTGTGTAAGGAATCATTCAGAACTTTGTATACCACATATGTAAGATCAATCCTGGAGTATGCGGCTCCAGCATGGAGTCAATATTTAGTCAAGCATAAGACTAAGCTGGAAAAGGTTCATAGGTTTGCCTCCAGACTAGTACCCGAACTGAGGGGTATGAGCTACGAGGAGAGACTACGGGAATTAAACCTCACGTCACTGGGAGACAGAAGAGTTAGGGGGACATAATCACCACATACAAGATTCTCAGAGGAATTGATAGGTGCTTTGATCCCAAGCACCCGAAAAAACGAGTCTCCCCTTTGAGAATTATTCTATCAAGCCTAACCTGACTATAAGGTCTGGGAAATATGGAGGTGAAGACACCGATGTAAAATAGCTGGTCGGATTTGATGAACAAATTGAGATTATGGGCAGTGAATAAGAAAATAGATAAATGACTGGTTAGGAGATGTGGATAATTTGCTGGAGGCATGTGGCTCGCTTCTGGAGGGCTTTGACCCTCACTTGAGGCCAGACATCGCAGGGGGGAGAGACGCGCTCCGTTTGAGCTCCCGTCAGAAAGGAACCCCAAGTGATATATCTCCAAGAGAAGAGAAGTGTGCAGACGTTCCAACTGTGGAATTGACCTGGGAACGTTGTGGTCTCAAGTCCTGGACGGCGAGGAGTGTTTATTAAGCCGCCCAAAGACATTATCGTGGGCCGTGGCAGTGCCCTGACCAGACGCCGTCAGAGGGGTAGCGCCCTCGACTAGACAATCTGTGGTAAGCCCGATATAAGCCAGTTTATAGTGATTACTTGTAGTTGGTCGTGTGCCCAGCGACAGTAGCGACTGTTTATTGATAAGTTAGAAATGTTTTGGTAAGGCAGGAAGCCTAAATGAGAGGACGAAGATAAGAGAGACAGCTGGAGGGACAAGCAGCACGTCCTCTCCCGTCGACCGCCTGAAGCTAACTGACTGATGGAGGACCCTCCCCAGAGTTGAGGAGCCGCCCGCTGGGCAAGGCAGAGCATGGACCAACCCAACAGGGGAGTCCATTCTCACTGCATGTAGAGAGCAGATAGATGTTGGATGCAAACATATTGTGTGGTTATTTTTGTTTGTGTATGTTTAAGGGGAAACATTTTTATTGGAGTGTCAATGGGTTGCAGGTTTGTCTTTGGGGAAGAAGTTGCTGAGAACTTCGAAGCCAGCACAGAGGGAATAGTTGATGAGACTCCAAGGTAGTGGATGAGAGGACCTCGAGCTGTGAGGAGAAGCAGTAAAGAGGAGTGTCACGTGCTTCTGTAGAGGTGGTGAAGCACCATAGTTGCTCGAGGGAACTTCATGGTGTAGCAGCCAGGAGAGCTGTGGAGGACCCTAGCAGAAGGGTGAAGCACCGTAGTTGCTCAAGGAAACTTCATGGTAGCAGCCTGGAGGAGCTGCAGAGGATCCTGGTAGTTAAGCCCGGAAGAACCTGAAGAGATCAGGGTAGTGAACTTCCAGATGTGGAAGGGAAATTCTAAATGAATACTTGTAGGGAGGTGATAGTGTTTGGTTGTCATTAGCGTGCAAGACGCAGTGAAAGGCGAGTGATAGTTTGCCATTTTTGTACCAAGGAGTTTACACTGAAGTATAGAGTTACAGACGTAGGCTGGATTACCTACAGATGTATATGTTCTAGGACTGATAGGGTGATCGATTGATCTATGCCGTGTATCAAGGAACGTTTATACTGATATATATATGTCATTGCACTCATACGCTGATTTTCCATGTACATGTTTATAGATATATATATTCTCTTGCTGATAGTACAACATTGTATTATAGGACTTGACCTACTTGAGGAGGTTGGTAATATTAGGTGGTGAATCAGGAGATAGAACACCACTTGATAAGCTGATGATAGAGTTCTGATGGCGTTGGAGTGCAACCTGACTGAAATAGTATAGAGTATAGGATTCATTATTATTATGTGTGTATGTATTGTGTATGTGCTCTTTCCAGTAAATGTATTCAAATTTGCTGGTGTTTGATCTTGTCCTAGTGAGGCTTCCCAGGAAGTAGTAAAGAAGGGGAGAGAGAGAGAGAGGGAGAGAAAAAACCAAGAACCACTGCTGTGGACAGGGTAGAACAGAAAACTAATAAGTCAAAGGGGATTGAGGAGATCATCTCACATAAGGAGAGAGTGGGGAGTCACAGCGGCTCGAGTGGGAGTGTGCACGTGACAATGAGGCTAAGTATTGGAGCCGCATCCCCTAAACGTGTGAC
>NC_091165.1:41475184-41495184 GCF_040958095.1 Procambarus clarkii | reverse complement strand
TGTGTTGAATTCCTAACTTATCGTCACTGAGCTTCCTAATCATCAGTTCCGCCAGACTGAATTCCACCAGCCTTTTTATCAGTGAAACAATGGCGTTTGAGTTGTGTTGCAAAAGTCAGTAACATTTAGATGTGATCAGTGTGTCCAGCCCATACGAACACACTCACCGGCAACTGTACACAACAAGGCTACACTTACACTTTGAAACATAAGTGAAGCAACAAATTTTTGCTACTATTAGATTTTCATTATTTTCTTAATAAGATATACTTTCATACGAAAATGTTTTTTATCTGACAAAACATTGAAAAGTGGTTAAGATTTTGCTACATTAACACTCAAACTTAATTAAATAAATATAAAGTCCAAACAAACAAATAAGCACTAATGGAGAGAAGTCCAAAATATTGCGTGCCTATTTTGATAACAATTTTGCTTCTTTTAGGCCTTAAACAAAGAGAAAGCAAGGTGTATGTGATTGCAGGGTTGAGCACTAGCTTCTAAGTCCCACCTTACCACCCGTTAGTTTTCTACTGCAATGATATCCGATCTTCTTATGTTTTGTCTTATCTACTTTTGAGACTATTTATTTTATTACTCTCAACTACCTCTTTCTCTCTAGTCCATTCCATTTACTCTCTAATCTTACCTTAAACAGCACTTTCCAATATACTTGTGCTAATGTGCGCCTCGTATATCCAGCCACATACCCTTCTGCCAGCCTAACATATTCTTCAACACAAGTATCCCGTATATCGTTACCCTGGCTCCTCGGTTCCGTTGTGTTGACGTTCAGCACCCTCAGCGTTTCTATATTGTTTAGTTATAGCAGTTTTGGTACGAGCCTTGTTGTATAGTATCTCTTTCTCTCTTTCTCACTCTCTTAAGACCATCTCCAACGCCGAAGTCAACTGCAGACCAACACTGAAGGTGACCTTCACCACGGCCATCGCAACGACCCACGCCACGGACTATGGACTTAAGTGAGCAGGAATCACCATACCACTCACCCAAGTGACCCAGGAACGCTTCACGGAGCTCCGGCAATGCTTCAAGTGCTACCAGTACTCCCACTACACCAGGAAGTGCACCGAACAAGTACAGAGATGCAGTCTCTGCGCCCAGGATCACCACTACACTCACTGCACATCCTTCCACCGACCCTGCTTGCTCTGTAATGGCCCACACTCTAGCGTCTCACCTGACTGTCTCCTCCGGTAGAAGGAAATCCAAAAGATGACAACTACCGCTTCCTCCACCACCATACATCACCCAGCAAACCCACTCCTGCCGGAATTCCCGGTCTTACCTGGGAACACACACACATGTGACTCCCTCACCACCGCCCGGCCCCTGGGGATGCCGCACCCGGCCGACCTCACCACCTCCGGCCCAGCCTGCAGCCTCCACCAAGATTACACTTTTACCCGACCACCTTCACCTCGCCGACAAAAATGGCGGGCAACGACATTACCAAGTCAACAACAGGCTGCTCGTCGCGAATGAACTTCCGACAACTGATGTACCCGATGACCTTCCAGCTTCCACAACTGCTATTGGACCCTTCGCCCCGGGGATCCCTGAGCCAACGACCCCCAAGGGAGCTCTCACCATCCGGCCACAGTGATTCCGCAGTTCTCTAGCTTGTCCCACTGACAGGGACGGCAGAAGCACCCAGGAAAGCTGACCAGGACGATGAAGTCGAGTCCAAAGACTCGACCGACTCCGATGCCTCAGTCGATGTCACCGGCTCTCCTGCCCCTCATGCAGCCGCACGGGCACCATCTCCCCCTCCAGATCCCGCTCCGGCACCAACCAGACTGACAGGCTCCCATGCTGCCTCCACCGAGTACATCTGACGTGGCCGCACACTTTCCAAGGAGGACAGACAGCATAACTCCATAATCCACAACGACTACTGGGAATACAAGAGCGGGGAAGCAGGACGGATCCTTAGCATGGTCGTCCCTCAAGAGCGCCTGGACCACCACTGTGACTACGACACCTTGAAGAAGGAAATGCGACCAGACTACCAACATCTGGGAACTGGGATAAGGAAACCAATCTTCTTGTAACACCCGGACATCTCCCTCTAGACCGGCTGACTGTGGCCAGCCCGTCGACAGCCCAGCTGACTCCTGTGGCACTCAGCTGTGAACGACGTGTGAACCCCATCAATTCACCGGTTTGACCAGCTGTATGGTCTTGATGGATTGGTGCGTCCACGGACCCCATCCCACATCTCCAGTATCAGTTAGTATCAGCTATTGATACTGATCATGGCTCCAAAGAGCTTCCACTTATGGGCTCACCATAGCTTGTGCTACCGTACCTTGCGATGATTTTGGGCGATCAACGTCCCCGCGCCCCGGTCCTCGACCAGGCCTCCTCGTTGCTGGACAGGTCAACCAGGCTGTTGGACGCAGCTGTTCGCAGCCTGACATAAATCACAGCCTGGGTGATCGGGTATCCTTTAAAAGTGTTTATCAAGTTCTCTCTTGAACACTGCGAGGGATCGGCCAGTTATGCCTCTTATGTGTAGTGGAAGCGTGTTGAACAGTCTCGGACCTCTGATGTTGATTGAGTTAATCTTCTGCACATCCTGCCATGCCTTCTGGTCTCATGTGGTGTTATTTCTGTGTGCAGGTTTGGGACCAGGCCCTCTAATATTTTCCACATGTAAATTATTATGTATCTCTCCCGCCTGCGCTCAAGAGAATACAGAATTTAGGCACTTGGAACTTTTTGTTCCGTGTAGCTGAATCTAAAACAACAACAACAACAACAACAACATCCTGTCCCCTGGTGTACATCTCCTGTGTAAGGTGAGTACGATGGGCTCACCATAACCAGTGCTGCTTGGAACTTTTTGTTCTGAGTAGCTGAATCTAAAACAACAACAATCTTGTCTCCTTACGGGCAATTCATGCCCATGCCACTTCTTGGGTGGCTTTATCACCATAAATCATCAATCAACCCTGTCTCCTTGAAGCCGGTACACCACAATGACGCATACTCAGCCCCCTTACTCTTAAAATGTTTAGTGGAAAGAATAATGAGACTGAAACTCTCACAACACTGCAGGCTGCTAAACTACGCGGACGACTTTGTCATCATGATAAAAGGAAGGGATGCAGCGCGCCGTACACCCAAATGCTTAGACTGTATCAGTGAAGAGGCAAAGCAGATTGGAATAAGACTCAACCCCACCGAGGCCAAAGCCATGCCCATATAAATAGTGAAGACCAACAACTAACTCACAGAACAGGGTCAACCAGTTGAATGGGGGAGACACTTATCAGTATATAAGAATAATCCTGGACACACTCCTATAAATTGTAATGCAATAATAATATATATATATATATATATATATATATATATTATATATATATATATATATATATATATATATATATGTCGTACCTAATAGCCAGAACGCACTTCTCAGCCTACTATTCAAGGCCCGATTTGCCTAATAAGCCATGTTTTCATGAATTAATGTTTTTTCGTCTACCTAACCTACCTAACCTAACCTAACCTAGCTTTTTTTGGCTACCTAACCTAACCTTACCTATAAATAAAGGTTAGGTTAGGTAGGGTTGGTTAGGTTCGGTCATATATCTACGTTAATTTTAACTCCAATAAAAAAAAATTGACCTCATACATAGAGAAAAGGGTTGCTTTATCATTTCATAAGAAAAAAATTATAGTAAATATATTAATTCAGGAAAACTTGGCTTATTAGGCAAATCGGGCCTTGAATAGTAGGCTGAGAAGTGAGTTCTGGCTACTAGGTACGACATATATATATATATATTACCAAATACGAAGCACCTTAAAAATCTTCAGCTTTAAGACACCCGAACCCAGATTTGTATGTCATCAGAATGTGTTGTACCCTTGAGGGCGGGGCGTGGCCGACATGCCCAGCCGCTGCCCAGGTAACGCTCGGCCACGCCCACCCTAACCACGTATTCATGAACTGTAACGTTGTGTGGAGTCAAAATCAGTATTTTCTCATTTATATTAATCTTATTATATATAGGAATTTGGTATATAGTAAGGTTTTTAAGTGTTAAGGTTCTGCTGGTAATGCTTTGTCTGTGTACAATCCATCCTCAGGCCAGGCTCGTTAAAGGGGCGGCCGTCCCTCAAGACTCATTCATCAATATTGACATTGTGTGTTATATATGAGACTTAACCAATTTTTAAGTTAATAATAAATTTCTATGCATAGGTAGGCGTGGGTTAAGTTAGGTGTTTAGGTTCTGTTTCTGATTATTTTATTTGAAGTACGTGAGTGAAGCATTTACTGCATTGCGATTCGAGCAGAATTCATCAGCGAAGCACTGTTCGAGAAACCTCATCAACTGAGAGTCGTGTGTAAGTCGTTTCTGTTTCATAAACAGGGGTTTGGCAGCTGGATTAACAAGCATTTGGCCTTTGTTGTTGATGACAGGTTGATGTTGTAGTAAGTGAGTGCAGTCCGTCCTCATCAACAAAGCAAAAATTCTCGTTAATCCAGCTTGTGAATGAAAAAAAGGTTTACACATGACTCAAAACTCATGATGATCGAAGATTATTTGAACAGTGCTTCACTGACGACCTCTGTTCGAATTGGCTAACCTAACCTAACCTTCCTATACACAGAATTTTAATATATAAGAATATTAATTTATATATGGCAAGAAACCAATTTTTAATATACAATACGGAAAAATTGATGAATGCATCTTGGGGGACGGCCGCCGCTTTAACGAGTCTGGCCTGAAGACAGGTTGGCGAGTGAACAACCTGTCCTCAGGCTAAGCTAACTAGCGGCCAACCCCAAGGATGCATTTATAATTTTAATGTATTGTTTTAAAAATAGCTTTTCATGTGTACTTTTACCGGAATAAACATTATTATTATTGCATTATTATTATTATCATTATTATTACAGTATTATTATAAAGAAATTAATATTTGTCAGATATTCTATGTGATATGACGTAGGTTAGGTGTTTAGGTTCTATTGGCAATTATTTGTATTTCAAGTATGTGGGTGAAGCATTTACAAGAGTTGTGATTCAAACAATTCGTCAGAAAACCACCATTTGAGAAATCTAAGACCGTCATGAGTTACGAGTCGTGTGTAATCCGTTTTTCACTTATAAACAGGAGGTTTGGAGGCTGGATTAACGAGCATTTGGCTTTTGTTGATGAGAACGAGGTGGGGTGAACCATTTACACATGTGCGATACGAACGTAGTACTTGAGCAAAACATTGTTCGAGAAAAGTTTATATATCACCGGTTGTGAGTTGTGTGCAAGTGTTTTTCTTTCAAAACAGGTTTGGCGGCTGAACTATCGAGCATTTGGCCTATGTTTATGAGGTGGTGCACCTCCTCATAACCTCCTTTATGTACCAGAAACTGTATCTAAAACTTAGATTTGCACAACAAATGTCTGGTCAATTCAGATTACAAACCCAAAAACTAAGATTCGAACCACAAACATTCAGTCCCATATTTTACAACCCGTCCTCGACTCAAGTCCATTACATCCAGCGGTCGACCCCACAGATGCATTCATAAATTTTTACATACTGTTCATTCAAAACAGGAATTTTCTCAAATAAAAATTAATATTATAATATATTAGAATATTGTGCATATATAGGCATAGGTTAGGTTAGGAGATAAGGTTCTGTTGGCGATTATTTGAATTTGTAGTACGTGGGTGAAGCATTTACAGCGCTGAAGTTCGAACAAAATTCGTCGGTGAAGCACTTGTTCCGAAACTGTTCGAATGTCATCAGTTGTGAGTCGTGTGTAAACCGTTTTTCATTCATAAACAGGGGGTTTGACTGGGGCATGGAATCACTTTTAGGTCTTTATTTTGAGGACGGGCTGGACTTTAATATCCCAAATTATTCAAACTTTGAATAGCCAGATTAGTGGGTTCACTCGCGAATCCAAATTCACTACGAATTCTACCTCTGCAGCCTCAAGCTGAATATGTTCACCCGAGTCCAACTTTATATCTGGTTGTTGTGACGAACGTTGTCGTGTACGCTAATGCAAGAATTTGTTCTCGCCATCCGACCTTTGCCTTCCTCCAGCTCGTATTTCCACCACGAGCTCAGACTCGCTCTTATGAGATTAGACTTAGAACTCATTACTGATAAATTCCGACTATAATGCTGCAGCAGGCGACACATCTCGCGATACAATAGATGTTCGCGAGAGATACATCTCGCGAACATTACTCTTGCGTGGCTGTGAACCTTCGTATATTGCGTGGCTAAGAACCTTCGTATATTGCGTGGCTAAGAACCTTCGTATATTGCGTGGCTGTGAACCTTCGTATATTGCGTGGCTGAGATCCTAGTTACCCACGAACCACGGAGTAAACTGTAACTAGCTGTTGATGTACCCGTTGCCCATTCTCCTGTTGACTTCAGGGGATGATTTTAGGGTTGACCTTGATTTCACAATTGACCTCCCCGTTGCCCTCAGCTTTGGTCTCCTAGTCTCTCTTCCTGGTTCACCTCTGATGACCGTGGTCACTAAAGTTCTTTAACGACAGTCGCTAGAGTAAAGGTGATCAAGTGAGCGCCGAGGGAGATGTCCTCGGCACCGCCTGCCTCAGTCAACGAGGTCCCTCTCTCCTCCAGGTAATCAATTACAGTTTATAAAATATTGTTAGCGAAGCTCAGAGCACACGGCTGTATGGTTGTTGTTGACACCGTCCTCGGGGAGGGGGGTGGTGCACACGGCTGTATGGTTGTTGTTGACACCGTCCTCGGGGGGGGGGGAGGGTGCACACGGCTGTATGGTTGTTGTTGACACCGTCCTCGGGGGGGGGGGAGGGTGCACACGGCTGTATGGTTGTTGTTGACACCGTCCTCAGGGGGGGGGTGCACACGGCTGTATGGTTGTTGTTGACACCGTCCTCAGGGGGGGGTGCACACGGCTGTATGGTTGTTGTTGACACCGTCCTCGGGGGGGGGGGGTGGTGCATACGGCTGTATGGTTGTTGTTGACACCGTCCTCGGGGGGGGGGGTGCACACGGCTGTATGGTAGTTGTTGACACCGTCCTCGGGGGGGGGGTGGTGCACACGGCTGTATGGTTGTTGTTGACACCGTCCTCGGGGGGGGGGGGGGTGCACACGGCTGTATGGTTGTTGTTGACACCGTCCTCGGGGGGGGGGGGTGCACACGGATGTATGGTTGTTGTTGACACCGTCCTCGGGGGGGGGGGTGCACACGGCTGTATGGTTGTTGTTGACACCGTCCTCAGGGGGGGGGTGCACACGGCTGTATGGTTGTTGTTGACACCGTCCTCAGGGGGGGGGGTGCACACGGCTGTATGGTTGTTGTTGACACCGTCCTCGGGGGGGGGGGTGGTGCACACGGCTGTATGGTTGTTGTTGACACCGTCCTCGGGGGGGGGGGGTGCACACGGCTGTATGGTTGTTGTTGACACCGTCCTCGGGGGGGGGGGGTGCACACGGCTGTATGGTTGTTGTTGACACCGTCCTCGGGGGGGGGGGGTGCACACGGCTGTATGGTTGTTGTTGACACCGTCCTCGGGGGGGGGGTGCACACGGCTGTATGGTTGTTGTTGACACCGTCCTCGGGGGGGGGGTGCATACGGCTGTATGGTTGTTGTTGACACCGTCCTCGGGGGGGGGGGGTGCATACGGCTGTATGGTTGTTGTTGACACCGTCCTCAGGGGGGGGGTGCATACGGCTGTATGGTTGTTGTTGACACCGTCCTCGGGGGGGGGGGGGTGCACACGGCTGTATGGTTGTTGTTGACACCGTCCTCGGGGGGGGGGGTGCATACGGCTGTATGGTTGTTGTTGACACCGTCCTCGGGGGGGGGGTGCATACGGCTGTATGGTTGTTGTTGACACCGTCCTCAGGGGGGGGTGCATACGGCTGTATGGTTGTTGTTGACACCGTCCTCGGGGGGGGGGTGGTGCACACGGCTGTATGGTTGTTGTTGACACCGTCCTCAGGGGGGGGGTGGTGCACACGGCTGTATGGTTGTTGTTGACACCGTCCTCAGGGGGGGGTGCATACGGCTGTATGGTTGTTGTTGACACCGTCCTCGGGGGGGGGGGTGCACACGGCTGTATGGTTGTTGCTTAACATTGTTTATTGTGTCCTGGTCTCACCCACAAATGTACACACGCCAGTCACATGTACCCAAACACCTGCACCTTTTAATGGCACTAAACACACCCACACACTAACACACTCCCACACACTAACACACCCACACACTAACACACCCCACACTAACACACCCCACACACACTAACACACACACCCCCACACCCCACACTAACACACCCACACACACTAACACACTCCCACACACTAGCATACACCCACACACACTAACACACACACACCCACACCCCACACACTAACACACCCACACACTAACACACCCACACACACTAACACACTCCCACACACTAGCACACTCCCACACACTAGCACACACCCAAACACTAACACACTCCCACACACTAGCACACTCCACACACTAGCACACACCCCACACTAACACACTCCCACACACTAGCACACACCCACACTAACACACTCCCACACACTAGCACACACCCAAACACTAGCACACTCCCACACACTAGCACACTCCCACACACTAACACACACCTAAACACTAGCACACTCCCACACACTAACACACTCCCACACACTAACACACTCCCACACACTAGGAAACACCCACACACTAACACACTCCCACACACTAGCACACTCCCACACACTAACACACACCCAAACACTAGCACACTCCCACACACTAGCACACACCCACACACTAACACACTCCCACACACTAGCACACACCCAAACACTAGCACACTCCCACACACTAGCACACTCCCACACACTAACACACACCCAAACACTAGCACACTCCCACACACTAACACACTCCCACACACTAACACACTCCCACACACTAACACACTCCCACACACTAGCACACACCCACACACTAGCACACACCCAAACACTAGCACACTCCCACACACTAGCACACTCCCACACACACCCACACACCCACACACTAGCACACTCCCACACACTAACACACACCCAAACACTAACACACTCCCACACACTAGCACACACCCAAACACTAACACACTCCCACACACTAACACACTCCCACACACTAGCACACTCCCACACACTAACACACACCCAAACACTAGCACACACCCACACACTAACACACTCCCACACACTAGCACACTCCCACACACTAACACACACCCAAACACTAGCACACTCCCACACACTAGCACACACCCAAACACTAGCACACTCCCACACACTAGCACACACCCTCACACTAACACACTCCCACACACTAGCACACACCCAAACACTAACACACTCCCACACACTAGCACACTCCCACACACTAACACACACCCAAACACTAACACACTCCCACACACTAACACACACCCAAACACTAACACACTCCCACACACTAACACACACCCAAACACTAACACACTCCCACACACTAACACACACCCAAACACTAACACACTCCCACACACTAACACACTCCCACACACTAACACACTCCCACACACTAACACACTCCCACACACTAGCACACACCCACACACTAGCACACTCCCACACACTAACACACTCCCACACACTAACACACACCCAAACACTAGCACACTCCCACACACTAGCACACACCCAAACACTAGCACACTCCCACACACTAACACACACCCAAACACTAGCACACTCCCACACACTAACACACACCCAAACACTAGCACACTCCCACACACTAGCACACACCCAAACACTAGCACACTCCCACACACTAACACACACCCAAACACTAGCACACTCCCACACACTAACACACACCCAAACACTAGCACACTCCCACACACTAACACACACCCAAACACTAGCACACTCCCACACACTAACACACACCCACACACTAGCACACTCCCACACACTAGCACACACCCAAACACTAGCACACTCCCACACACTAACACACACCCAAACACTAGCACACTCCCACACACTAACACACACCCAAACACTAGCACACTCCCACACACTAACACACACCCAAACACTAGCACACTCCCACACACTAACACACACCCAAACACTAACACACTCCCACACACTAACACACACCCAAACACTAGCACACTCCCACACACTAACACACACCCAAACTCTAGCACACTCCCACACACTAACACACACCCAAACACTAGCACACTCCCACACACTAACACACACCCAAACACTAGCACACTCCCACACACTAACACACACCCAAACACTAGCACACTCCCACACACTAACACACACCCAAACACTAGCACACACCCAAACACTAACACACTCCCACACACTAACACACTCCCACACACTAGCACACTCCCACACACTAACACACACCCAAACACTAACACACTCCCACACACTAACACACACCCAAACACTAACACACTCCCACACACTAACACACTCCCACACACTAACACACACCCAAACACTAACACACTCCCACACACTAACACACACCCAAACACTAACACACTCCCACACACTAGCACACACCCAAACACTAACACACTCCCACACACTAGCACACTCCCACACACTAGCACACACCCACACACTAACACACTCCCACACACCCAAACACTAGCACACTCCCACACACTAGCACACACCCAAACACTAACACACTCCCACACACTAGCACACTCCCACACACTAGCACACACCCACACACTAACACACTCCCACACACTAGCACACACCCAAACACTAACACACTCCCACACACTAGCACACTCCCACACACTAGCACACACCCACACACTAACACACTCCCACACACTAGCACACACCCAAACACTAGCACACTCCCACACACTAGCACACACCCAAACACTAACACACTCCCACACACTAGCACACTCCCACACACTAGCACACACCCACACACTAACACACTCCCACACACTAGCACACACCCAAACACTAACACACTCCCACACACTAGCACACTCCCACACACTAGCACACACCCACACACTAACACACTCCCACACACTAGCACACACCCAAACACTAGCACACTCCCACACACTAGCACACACCCAAACACTAACACACTCCCTCACACTAGCACACTCCCACACACTAGCACACACCCACACACTAACACACTCCCACACACTAGCACACACCCAAACACTAACACACTCCACACACTAGCACACTCCCACACACTAGCACACACCCAAACACTAGCACACTCCCACACACTAGCACACACCCAAACACTAACACACTCCCACACACTAACACACTCCCACACACTAACACACTCCCACACACTAACACACTCCCACACACTAACACACTCCCACACACTAGCACACACCCACACACTAACACACTCCCACACACTAACACACTCCCACACACTAGCACACACCCAAACACTAACACACTCCCACACACTAACACACTCCCACACACTAGCACACTCCCACACACTAACACACACCCAAACACTAACACACTCCCACACACTAACACACTCCCACACACTAGCACACTCCCACACACTAACACACTCCCACACACTAACACACTCCCACACACTAGCACACTCCCACACACTAACACACTCCCACACACTAACACACTCCCACACACTAGCACACTCCCACACACTAGCACACACCCAAACACTAACACACTCCCACACACTAGCACACTCCCACACTAGCACACACCCAAACACTAACACACTCCCACACACTAACACACTCCCACACACTAGCACACTCCCACACACTAACACACTCCCACACACTAGCACACTCCCACACACTAGCACACACCCAAACACTAACACACTCCCACACACTAGCACACTCCCACACACTAACACACTCCCACACACTAGCACACTCCCACACACTAGCACACACCCAAACACTAACACACTCCCACACACTAACACACTCCCACACACTAGCACACACCCACACACTAGCACACTCCCACACACTAGCACACTCCCACACACTAACACACTCCCACACACTAACACACTCCCACACACTAGCACACTCCCACACACTAACACACTCCCACACACTAGCACACACCCAAACACTAACACACTCCCAAACACTAACACACTCCCACACACTAACACACTCCCACACACTAGCACACTCCCACACACTAGCACACTCCCACACACTAGCACACACCCAAACACTAACACACTCCCACACACTAACACACTCCCACACACTAGCACACTCCCACACACTAGCACACTCCCACACTAGCACACACCCAAACACTAACACACTCCCACACACTAGCACACTCCCACACACTAGCACACTCCCACACACTAGCACACTCCCACACACTAGCACACTCCCACACACTAGCACACTCCCACACACTAGCACACTCCCACACACTAGCACACACCCAAACACTAACACACTCCCACACACTAACACACTCCCACACACTAGCACACTCCCACACACTAGCACACTCCCACACACTAGCACACCCCACACACTAACACATCCCCACACACACACTAACACACACCTCACACATACTAACACACACCTCACACACACTAACACGCACCTCACACACACTAACACACACCTCACACACACTAACACGCACCTCACACACACTAACACATACCTCACACACACTAACACACATCTCACACACACTAACACACACCTCACACACACTAACACACACCTCACACACACTAACACACACCTGACACACACTAACACACACCTGACACACACTAACACACACCTCACACACACTAACACACACCTGACACACACTAACACACACCTGACACACACTAACACACACCTCACACACACTAACACACACCCCACACACTAACACACACCCCACACTAACACACACCCCACACACTAACACACCCCCCACACACCAACACACACTCCACACACTAACACACCCCACACACTAACACACCTCACACACTAACACACACCCCACATACTAACACACCCCCACACTAACACCCCCCACACACTAACACACCCCCACACACTAACACACCTCACACACTAACACACACCCCACATACTAACACACCCCACACACACTAACACACCCCACACACTAACACACCCCACACACACTAACACACACCCCACACTAACACACACCCCACACACTAACACACACCCCACACACTAACACACCCCCACACACTAACACACCCCCACACACTAACACACCCCCACACACTAACACACACCCCACATACTAACACTCCCCCACACTAACACACATCCCACACACTAACACACCCACACACACTAACACACCTCACACACTAACACACACTCACACACTAACACACACTCACACTAACACACACTCACACACTAACACACACTCACACACTAACACACACTCACACTAACACACACTCACACACTAACACACACTCACACACTAACACACACTCACACACTAACACACACTCACACTAACACACACTCACACACTAACACACCCCCACACACTAACATGCCCGCACACACTAACACGCCCCACACACTAACACACCCCACACACACTAACACACTAACACACACACTAACACACACACTAACACACCCACACACACTAACACACTAACACACACCACACACACTAGCACACACCGCACACACTAACACATCCCACACACTAACACACACCCACACACTAACACATCCCACACACTAACACACACCGCACACACTAACACATCCCACACACTAACACACACCACATACACTAACACACACCACACACTAACACACACCACATACACTAACACACACCACACACACTAACACACACCACACACACTAACACATCCCACACACTAACATACCCCACACACTAACACACCCCAACACACTAACACACCTCACACACACTAACACACCCCACACACTAACACGCACCCCACACACTAACACGCACCCACACACACTAACACGCACCCCACACACACTAACACACCCCACACACACTAACACACACCCCACACACTAACACACCTCACACACTAACACACCTCACACACTAACACACACCCCACACACACTAACACACACCCCCACACACTAACACACACCCCACACACTAACACACACCCCACACACTAACACACACCCCACACACTAACACACACCCCACACACTAACACACCCTCACACACTAACACACACTCACACAGTAACACACACTCACACACTAACACACACTCACACACTAACACACACTCACACACTAACACACCCTCACACACTAACACACCCCCACACATTAACACACCCCCACACATTAACACGCCCCCACACACTAAAGGCCCACACACTAACAAACCCCACACACACTAACACACCCACACACACTAACACACCCACACACACTAACACACACACTAACACACCCACACACTAACACACCCACACACACTAACACACCCACACACTAACACACCCCACACACTAACACACACCCACACACTAACACACCCCACACACTAACACACCCCACACACTAACACACCCCACACACTAACACCCCCCACACCCCCACACACTAACACCCCCCACCCCCCACACACTAACACCCCCACACACTAACAGACCCCCACACACTAACACCCCTCACACTAACACCCCCACATACTAACACACCCACGCACACTAACACACCCACACAGTGACACCCACCCACATACACTAACACACACCCACACAGTGACACCCACCCACACACACTTACACCCCCACACACACACTAACACCCCCATACACACTAACACACCCACACACACTAATACACCCACACACACTCATACCCCCCCACACACACTAACACACCCCCACACACGTATCCCCTCCACCCCACCCCCACCAACCGGTTCGGCCTTGCCAGCGTTCTCGAGACTCCTCCTGCGGGCGGCGAGTACTGCTTGTAGCGCGCGGTCCTCGACGGGCGGCTTGCTGGACCTGGTGTGGGCGGCGGTGGGGGCGGCCGAGGCGTCGCTGCCGCCCCTGGCCTTCCCGCCCTCCTCGCCCTCCTGGGTCACGAACTGCGCCATCACCTGCGCCACACACACCAACCTTATTAACTGATTTGTTAATGTTAAATGTCTCACAAGAACTTTTACATCCGTATGAAACTGAATATATTTACAACTTACATATATACATTCATCAATTTTAACATGATGTTCATTCAAAATATGAATTTTCTCAAATATAAATTAATATTGTTATATATTAGCATACTCTGCATATTTAGGCATTGGTTAGGTTAGGTGTTTAGGTTCTGTTGGGGATTATTTGTATTTATAGTACGTGGGTGAAGCTTTTACAGCGTTGTGGTTGGAACAAAAGTCGTCAGCAAAGCACTTGTTCCGGAAGTGTTCGGACGTCAGCAGTTGTGAGTCGTGTGTAAACCGTTTTTCATTCATAAACAGGGGTCTGGCGGCTGGATGGAATGCACTTTGGCCTTTTGTTTACGAAGTTGGGTCGCAACAATAATAATAATAATTAATAAAGAAATCAATAATCATAGTAACAATAATATTAATAATACTCTAATCATAATAACTATAGTAATAGAAACAGCTATTATAATAATAATCATAATAATACCCATAATAATAAATAATAATATATCATTATATTATTATTAGTAAGGATATTATTTCCTTACATAAATTTCACAAATACACATTTGTGGGTTTTTATCCCATGTTATTATCTCTGTGAGAAGACGTTACCATTACTTAATATTATCATTATTATCAAAAGTATACTGACTTTGCCAAGTCAGGGGTGGCACACTGACTTGGAATCGTCAAACAACCGAATTTCTACTGAAATCATTGTTTAGAGTGGCCGAGTATGTGGCTGGCAGCCCCTCAGTCGCGGGGTCCCGCCACCTCGCAGCCCACTCCAGTTCCTCATTGATATATATCACGTTAGTGTAATTCCTCTATGTATTATTTTATTATTGAGAAAATCAACTAGAGCTCTTAGGTGACTCGAACTAGTGACCAGCGGACCACTAGAAGCATCTTCTACCACTATACCACCTTGACTTGTAATAAGTACACAACCTGTGTTTTCACTGAATCGACAGGAAGTGTGGCGGCCTCTCCTGAAGCCTTGCTAGGTTTTCAGTATGACCCCCAGGCACCCGGGTGGTGTGGGGTACAGTAGGTCAACACCATGCCACACAACATCAATAACACAGATAGTAACTGTATTATTTATTACTGTGATAGTAATAAATATTGTCACTAGTGGGGTGCTACTAGTAACAATACTAGTAGCACCCCACTAGTGACAATACTAGTATCACCACTAGTAACAATACTAATAGCACCACTAATAACAATACAAATAGCAGCCACTTTAGTACCATAAGCAGTAGCAGAACAGGCAGCAGCAAGAGCAGGGGCGGGGGTAGACGTAGCGCCAGGAACAGCAGTGGTATTCCCGCCGCCAGGAGCAGCAACACCGACAGGTAACACCGTTAAATCGAAGTAGCACAAGATTACAACCAGCGTCATCAGAAGCAGCAGGCTTAAGGAGGTCCCGCTGTGCTACCTCCCACTCACCTTATCTGTATCAGAAGTTTTATTGATGATTGATTTAGCTTTTTTCGTCTACCGGAGTTGGCGACTTGGAGGGGGTTGACCTCCCACTTGAAGGTGACCTGGAGGGGCAAGATGTTGGAGGTTAAGACCTTGTGGTTGGTTGCAAGACGCCACAAAGTAGAGCGTTTGCTATTGCAACTATTCTAATTGTTGCAACTATTATCAAATTTATTACAACCGGATTAAGATTTATTGCTTTTCTGATTAGAATTGTAATAGTTCGTAATTGTGGAAGCAACATACACCAGCTGGAACAGTTATAAGATAAGACACTGTTACTATTTTTAATAGTATTTTTAGATCGGAAAAATATTAATGAACACAATTGTCACTAAATTGTAACTTGCCAAGTAATAAACACCAAGATGAGTCCATGGCGCTCATTATGAGTCCATGGCGCTCACAATGAGTCCATGGTGCTCACAATGTGTCCATGTCGCTCACAATGAGTCCATGGTGCTCACAATGAGTCCATGGTGCTCACAATGTGTCCATGGTGCTCACAATGAGTCCATGGTGCTCACAATGTGTCCATGTCGCTCACAATGAGTCCATGGTGCTCACTGTTACGTACCCTTATAAGATACGTAAGTGAATATATTAATATGTACATTTATAATTGTATGTAAATTACAAGCATGTATATTGTATACTTATATGTTCTATGCAAATGCACATTCATGTTACAGTGTTGGCGTTAGGCCCAGCGTATCGTGGGAATGATTGTTTATTTCTTTGTCTGATCAGTTTTCCCACGGGAACTAATGATTTATATGTGATCATCAGTGGGTAACAGAGTGAAATAATAATTGAGTGAACTGTATCTGGCAAATTGTCGTGGGATCGTCCGTTGCTGGAGTGTGCATGCCATTATGCTATTCTGTATGCATATTTTAATTACTATGTAAAGAAACACGTACTTTTGTTGTCTATATCAATATGTACTAATTATTCATTAAGTTAGTTTAAGATTACTCTTGTCACAATGTAGTGCTCCATTGTTGAAATATTAATAATTGTAACTTTGGCAATTTATTCGCGGGGCAAGGCAATGTGTTTTTTGACTCTCATATTGGAGTTCAGTAGCTGAGCAGAAACCGGGGAGATAACACTTGTTGGAGTTAAGTCATTCTTTTATTCTAGCCATATAATTATTCTTAGTATTGATTTAATGTCTGGAAGTTACAGTGATATTTTTAATGTGATATATTGTGACCATATAATCATCTGTTTGCCTTTGAGATTTATTTAATATAAATTATATACATATGCTTAGTCTTTATTCTTCAGTCCTATGAAGATTCTATTGTTGTGCTCATTACCTAGTAAGGGGTTATACTGGTGATTCGCTATTGAGAACAGCAGTTGTGTCGTATCCCTAGACTTATTAAAGTTTGGCTGCTGTAGGATCACGAGCCGTAACGTACGATAGGTAACAAAGAGTTATGGGGGCCTGTGCCGGGAAATATTGTCCCATTTTTAACTTAACTATGCTAATCTAACCTTGCCTTCCTAGGTACCAGTGTGTCAAGTGTCTCTGTGTGTTTCTTAAGAACTATTCCATGTGCCAAGCAAGCCTTCCTGTGTGTCAAGTAACAACGTTTCACGATTTTGAGGTAAGTCATCCTATATATTTTGTTTGTGCAGTGAGGCCAAGCGAATTTTCAGTGTGGTGACAATTTTACAGTGAAGTGTAGTGCAGTGCCATTGTGTTAATTAATTTTGTGAATCAAGTGCCAAGTGTTAGTAACGATGGAGGAGAAAGTTGCAGCGTTGGTGGCTCACCCAGACTTTGAAGGGATTCAGAACCTTAAAAAGACTGAGTTAATACAAATGGCAAATCATTTGGATTTGACCGCCAGCAATAGAATGGTTAAAGCCCAATATTGAAAGTCATTGTGACGCATTTTGTTGAGAATGGGGATTTAGATGAAGAAATTCTAGAAGAGTTAAGAGAGGAGTCGAGTGATCAGATGACGTTAAAGCGTCTTGAGTTAGAAGCGCAAATAGCCATGCTAAGCTTGAAGCTCAAAAGGAACAGCAAATATTAGAGGCTGAAGCTCGTCAAAGAGAGATTGAAGCTCAACAGCAACAGCAAATATTAGAGGCTGAAGCTCAGCAAAGGGAGCTGGAGACTAGGCGTTTAGAAATTGCGGTACAGTTGCAAATAGAAGCCACAAAGAAGCAACAATTAGAGATTCAACAACAAATGGCTGACACTAACTTCAGGCTTGAATCACAGCGTATGGCAGCTGGGCATGGAAATACTAGTAATGTTTCAACAAATAGTGATAATAATCCCATCAGGATGAATAAGTATATAGAGTTGCCCAAGTTCAATGAGGAAGATCCTGAGGTTTTCTTTGCACATTTTAATAAAATTGCCATCAGTATGAACTGGCCAAGGGATCAGTGGGTAGCCATTATGCAGTCTCAATTCAAGGGGCGTAGTCAGGAGGTTTTCACATCCCTCCCTGACGCTCATAGTTTTGATTATGACTTTGTAAAGAAAAGCATCCTCAATGCCTACCAACTAAATCCAGAGGCACACAGGCAAAAGTTCAGGAACCTAAGGAGAATCAAGGATCAGACAATAGCCGATTTTACTCGTCAGAAGACGAATTTTTGCAACAGATGGTTAAAGTCACTTGCAGTCACTGATTTTGATGCTCTAAAGAATCTTCTCATAATGGAAGAAGTATTGTCCTGTCTTCCAGACCAGTTGTCTACTTTTATGGCAGAACAAAAGAATGTAACCGATATTGATGAGCTGTCAAAGCTCGCGGATGAGCATGAGTTGCTGACTAAGGCCCCGTTTATGGCCACTTCACCTAAGTCTAGTCGTAGAGTAAATTTCAATGCTCACCGTACTCCTTATCAGTATAAGTCTCCTCCTGGTGCGACAGTTACTCCGTGAACTCTTCTCTTACTAACCCTAAGATGGTTACTCCATTGCCAGGATCATCTAAGCCTAGTA
Organism: Procambarus clarkii; assembly: GCF_040958095.1. NCBI lineage: Eukaryota > Metazoa > Arthropoda > Malacostraca > Decapoda > Cambaridae > Procambarus > Procambarus clarkii. Next base: position 41,475,376 of record NC_091165.1, on the reverse strand, counting down.
ATGCTAATTCTAAACCGGCAGTTGGTTATACCATGTGTCCACTGTCAAACATTGTACCCATTGTAAGAGAAGGGGGCATGTGATTTCTTCATGTTTTAGTTTGCATCCTGAACTCCGACCAACTGGTCTTATTATGAGTAAAGGAGTGCAACCTATTAATTCTTTCATGTATTACAGTCAGTCCCAATTGGA
>NC_091165.1:41439851-41474684 GCF_040958095.1 Procambarus clarkii | reverse complement strand
GGGGCCTCGAACGTGGAGAGTGTGTGCCCCGAGTAGCGTATATGCCGGGTGCGGCTACTCTGGACTTCAATACAAGCCTTGTATCAGTAACTTTTACCACAGTTACAATTGAAACCTCATGAAAGCATCATTTGTTGACGAGACTCTGGTAGTCCTTGAAAACATATTAAAGAAGGAAACATGCATTTAAAACCATACTCAGTTTCATGAGTGACTGGCTCTGTTTTACAACCCCCAAGATGCAAGAATAGCTGGCTGTATTACAAGTCTGAGTGGCTGTGCAACCCCTTGAGGGCATTGTGCACGCTCAACAGGTCTGAACAATTGTTAGGTTCGTGTTGAGTGTTTTAAACACGCACATAGGTAAGGTGGCGCTACAATACTGTATGTTTTGTCTTCTAGGAAGACGTATTGTCCTCATCAGTCTTGTGGAGTTCCATACCTTGGTTAGTAACTGGCCTCTCTCCTATATGGTCTTAAGGGGAAGGTGGTCTGCCTCCACCGTCACCTTAGGGTGATGGAGGGAGCCAGCCTCCACCGTCACCTCAGGGTGATGGAGGGAGCCAGACTCCCCTGCAGGCCACGGTGAGAGCCTGCGTCACACAACACATATTGTGTTCTATTCCGCCACTTGCTTCAAAACATTGTCACTTGCTTAGCTAAACGAAGTATAGGGATCACTTCCTGAACCCATTATGTGCCTCTGTGACCCTCTCCATCACTGCCCACGGCATGGGTATAGGGTGCATAATAAAGATGTTGAATTGTATTGACATTACTGAGCAGCGACCCACGAGGTAAGAGGAGTGAAGAGACCCATTATGTGTGTGTAGGACCGGCTGACACGTTGTGTGGTACAGCCGGCCGGACCACTCGTCCCTCTCACACTTCTGGTCACTGCTTATATTATCTCAGAGTAAACAAGTTTATGACCTTGAAGCAGATGCTTTATATAATACTTGAGAAGTTAATTTGGCGGTTGATGGATGACAGGTGTCAGATGGATGACATGCCGCTGTCTCCTGGTCATTGACAGCTGCTTGGTAGTCCTTTGGCACTCTGCCAGTTCGTGCGACTAGTATACATCTGGCCGTGTAACTGTCTTCAGCTGGTTGTGTTGTTAGTGATGGTCTAGTGGGGCCACAACACATAAGGCATGTGTATCGTGCAGATGGTGTTAGGCCTATACATTTATGAAGACTTAATACTGTTGTACAAGTGAATGACTTCAACACAACACAGTTCATCATGATCCCGTGTAACAAGTTCTTGACTAACTTTACCCGTTGACAAGTAAAATATTCAAGTAAAGTAACTTTTCTCAAGTAAAATAACTTTTTATAAAAATATTAAATAATGAAAAAGGTTTTATACAATAATTTCTACGCAGTCAGTATATATATCAGGAGGATCTGCTTGCCGGCAAGCAGGGCGGTGGGCGTGTGGGCTCCAGGGGGGGGCGAGGAGCCCTCCAATTACAGGTTTGGAAGGCATATAAATTTAGCACAAGGGCATATTTCATATCAAATATCCTTAACATATATATATGTGCGTTTATCACTGCCGAAGAGCTCATATGTTGTGTACCATTGCTGGAAATTCGTATATACTGGCCTGTTTTTTTTTTTTTATTGTACATGTAGAATAAAAGGTATATTTTGTTGACCAGACCACACACAAGAAAGTGAAGGGACGACGACGTTTCGGTCCGTCCTGGACAATTCTCAAGTCGATTGTTTATATTTTGTCAATTAATTGTCAATTTAATTGACAATTAATTTTGTCAATTAAAAAAGGTAAATTTTGTCAATTACTCAAAACAGACTAATTTTTGTTACTAGATGTGGCTGCATTTCAGGAATAAAGTTTTCACTTTATATATAATATTATTAAGTACAGATGGACTTGTGGTCCAGTACCTGAGTGTGTCCCTCGACCTCGTGTCGAGTTATACACCAATGTTGTATAAAGTGTGTATATCACAATACATTAATACAGAATCATGATCATTATGTTTAAAGATTGATAAGAGTTACGTAAATGTATATATTGTAATAAATCTTATATCCGTTTCTTTCCTATAATCAAGAACAAATATGTAATGTATATGTATGTATATGTATCAATAAAATGTATGTTAAGAAGGTAAGGCGGCCTGTGTAGTGCAGGCCGGGACAGGGAGGGTTCTCAAAAGACACAGACAAAAGAGGCTATTTATTGTATTTAAACAACTACTTTACATTACAACTTTCATAAATAATCTGTGAACGATAATGAATTTTATTTATACCATTACTGTCTTTTTGTGCGTGTGTGTGTGGCTGCGGGGGCTGAGAAGTCATTATAGAGGCGGCACCTTTGTTCTTGGGCAACATTGGGGAAATGAGATTTCTGATCATTCTAAAAAGTAAAAATAGTTAACAAGAGCAATGCAGTTGAGACCGCAAAGTACAAGTCTCAGTTCCGTATTTTTTTTTTTTTAATTTTGCCCCGAGGGGCGAGTTTATTGGGCAGCGCCACTCATCCTGTGAGTGGACACACCGCCATAGCAGCATGTACAACACTCCCCAATAGGAAGAAACCCGCTGGGTTGTTCATCCTGTCACTAGTACCCAAACACAGCTGGGACTTGCTTAACTGTCTCAAGTGAACCGCTCCTCAAACAAGAAGATTAACATCTGTCAATGTAAGTGCCACTGATGAGGTATTCGCGTGTGGCCAATACGCCATCCAGCTTACAGGTGTTTCCCAGTTGTTGTTATGGCGCCAGGAGACGGACCGCAGCGGTGGCGCCACGACGTACAACACAACTATGAGGGATAAGGACGCCGACAACAGCAGAAACGAAATTGGTCGCAGTCTAATGAACCTCCGAGAGGATTCGGGCAAGACAGATGCTTCTTCCAGACAAGACGCTCACAGCGAACAACCCGAGCAGTCGGATGTCCACCGGTAAATGCAGTTTGGCGGGCAGCAGAAGGCCCGACGCGGGGTGGAGCAGCGGGCAACACTAAGGAAAGTTAGCTGAAACAGAAGATGAGATCGCGGGACAATAAGACGCGACATTCAGGGAATAGCAGCAAATAATAACGTTCCGGTATTGTCAAAGTGCCACTGAAGGAAAGACACAAGTGTGTTAAAGTAGTTGAGGCAGAAGATAATGAGAAGTGGTCGCTCTTACCTCAAGGACTCTCTAAGCCAGATAAATGGAAGAGCAGCGAGTGATTACGACAAGAGAAAGAGCGGATACAAGAGTCTTGTGTGACTGATTCTGTTTGGGTTCAAGGACTGGCCACCCAGAACTGACTGGGACTGTTTACTCCTGTTCACCCAGCAGTAATTGGGAACTTGTTGTAAATCGAGTGATAGGTCATATTACTGCAACCTGGGATATGATATGGCTAGAAAAACAAAGTCTGCCAATAGGAGTCAGAAGTCGCCTGCTCCTGTACTCTCCTGTGTAGCAAAAATGTAGGTTATAATAAATATAAGAGCTCCATAGGGTATATATAAGAGCTCCACATACTACTGGCAAAACTCACCTAAATAGAGAAATTATACAAGTAAAAATTTAAAAAAGAGTTTTATGTATTAGTTTTATCTCATTATAAGAAAAACTGGAAGGCTGAGAGACAAATAGAACAGACATTATACCAAGTATTTATGAAAACAAGATGGCGGTGAAGTTAATGTGGGACATATGAGTATGTGATCTTGAAAAGTTAATTAAAGGAGCAGTTAAGAAGGGACGACCATACAGGAGACAAGGACAAGGGCCAAGCTCCGCTTCCTCGGGACAAAAACTTGAGATTATAACTTCAAGCTCTGAAAAATTAGTATAAAACCCGCAAATATTCCATTGAATAAGACGAATTTGGAGACAAGAACAGAGACGGGGGGGGGGGGGGGAGACAGTGAACAAACGAACAGGAACACTTGACGTGAGGTCGGGGTGACCCCCCCCCCAACCTACCTCACCTGACCTTAGGGGCCAGGCTGGTCATGGTCGGGGTGTGACCTTAGGGTCAGGGGTCCAGGCAGGTCAAGGTCGGGGTGTGTGACCTTAGGGGTCAGGGAGCCAGGCAGGTCAAGGTCGGGGTGTGTGACCTTAGGGGTCAGGGGTCCAGGCAGGTCAAGGTCGGGGTGTGTGACCTTAGGGGTCAGGGAGCCAGGCAGGTCAAGGTCGGGGTGTGTGACCTTAGGGGTCAGGGGTCCAGGCAGGTCAAGGTCGGGGTGTGTGACCTTAGGGTTCAAGGGTCCTGGCAGGTCAAGGTCGGGGTGTGTGACCTTAGGGGTCAGGGGCCTAGGCAGGTCAAGGAAGAACAGGTCAGCAGGGACAAGAACAGCAGCACGGACATAACGAGTCAATAAGGGAGGAGGAAGAAGTGCGAGGTAGAGATAATTCGTGTAGGAAGAGCAGCTCTGAAATAACAATGGTGAATGACTTCTTTTGTTTAAGGCGAAGAGAACGAGGAAACAGTCTTACACTTTAAGGTGGATGTGGGGATAATTGCTGGTTGGGCTCACTTGTTGAAATCCAATTATCGATGCTGGCAAGTTTCAGCCGGAGACGAAAGTCGACGGTGTCAAAGGTGGACACGGCCCGTGACTGAGGGAGGGACAATGGTCGCGTGACAGAGGTGAACACCGAAGACACGAACACAGAAGAGGTCCTGTACCGACAAAAGGAGGCCCAAGAGGCAGGAGTTAGAGAATGTATGCGAGCATGAAGGACGGTCCAGGAGACGTGGGTGTCGGGAGTGGGGTGCAGAGGAACACTTTCGGCTGACGGAAGTAGAGGTGGTCGAGGCTGTGGCTGAGGGTCGCGACGACACCGTCAGAGGCCGAGGTGTCGCAGCTGACTTAGAAAAGGGGATATTACCCGTGTCCTATAACTGACCAATCTGGTCAACAGCACATGACCATGGCTACGCGCGGTGGTCGCCAGAGTGACCGTCTGAGCCCCACAAGCGGCCTCATCACCTCCTAACTGGCCACAAAGTGGTCAATATGACAACACGGTCACGACTATCGAGGCACACTGCCCATACTTCCTACACTTAAAACATTTTCGCGCGGAGAGAAACATTCCGGAAGACAACATGTGACGCTAAAAGTTTACCCGAGGTCGCGTCGGACCGACGGATAAGTGTTGTTCTACCGATACAGAGAGAACAAGTACGCCTACAGCTAAGGGGAGGTGATGACCTTGGACAACAATGACCCTGGACAATGATGACCCTGGACAACAATGACCTGGACAATGATGACCCTGGACCACAATGACCTGGACAATAATGACGTGGACAATAATGATCCTGGACAATGATGATCCTGGACAACAATGACCTGGACAATGATGACCCTGGACAACGATGACCCTGGACAATGATGACCCTGGACAACAATGACCTGGACAATAATGACCCCTGGACAATAATGACTCCAGACAATGATGACAATGGTCAATAATAATCATGGACAATGATGACTCTGGACAATGATGACTCCGGACAATGATGACCCTGGACAATGATGAACCTATAGCTGAATGATCAATACGGCGTCACACACCTCGTCTCACATTACGGCGTCACACCATTACGGCGTCACACCGGACGTCGTAGTGAAAGGGTGACGTCGCCCTTTCTGCCAGAGAAAGGACGCAATAAGAAAACCCTGATGTAATAGGACTCACGGAAACAAAATTGTCAGGACTCATAACAGATGCTGTGTTTCCAAAGGACTACTATATAGTAAGGAAAGAGAGGGAAGGGAGAGGAGGTGGAGGAGTGGCCCTGCTGATAAGGAAGGACTGGAGTTTGGATGAGATGGAAATTCCGGATTGTGATGGGTTCAGAGATTACATAAGAGGAACTATAACAATGGGTGGACCTAAGATAATAGTGGCAGTCATTTACAACCCTACCCTAAATGACAGAAGACCTAGACAGGAGTTTGATAGGAACAACATGGCAACCATTAATATAATAGAGAGAGCAGCTTCAGTTGCCTGCAGGAATGGCTCAAGACTCTTAATCATGGGCGATTTCAACCATGGAAAGATAGACTGGGAGAATGGGGACCCACATGGTGGTGCAGATACGTGGAGAGCTAAACTCTTGGAAGTGGTAACACGGAACTTTCTGACCCAGCATGTCAAGGAACCCACAAGAGTGAGAGGCAATGATGAACCAGCTAGACTCGACTTGATATTCACCCAGAATGAGTCAGAAATAAGGGAAGTCAAAAGTTGAAGCCCCCATTGGAATGAGTGACCACAGTGTACTGACTTTTGAGTACTTGGTGGAGGTAGGGATAACCTATCCAAGGATGGGATCGAAGGGAAAAAGACTAAATTACCGAAGAATTTCTGCCCGAAACGCTTTGCGTAATAGTGGCTTTAGGCATTGTATGTACTAGCTCTATCTATAAAGCCAACAAACTTTGTAAAATCTCTTTATGTATGTACCTTTGCCTAAATAAAAATTATTATTATTATTATTATTATTATTATTATTATATAAGAGGAAAATATGACGAGATGAGGAACTTCCTCAAAGGAATACCATGGGAAACAGAACTTAGAGACAAGAATGTGCAGGACATGATGGATTTTGTCACCCAGAAGTGCCAGGAAGCTGCAGACAGGTTTATCCCCGTCCAAAAGGAGAAAAACGAAAAACAACAGAAAAACCCATGGTTCAACCAGGAATGCAAGGTAGCGAAGCAACTGAGTAAAAGAACATCGAGAAACTACAGAAATAACAGAACACCAGAGAGCAGGGAGAGATACCAGAGGGCCAGAAATGAGTACCTAAGAGTGAGGAGGGAAGCAGAGAGACAGTTTGAAAATGACATAGCAAGTAATGACAAGACCCAACCAAAGCTGTTCCAAGGCCACATCAGGAGGAAAACATCAGTGAAGGAACAAGTGATGAAACTGAGAAAAGGGGGACAACAGATACAGAGAATGACAAGGAGGTGTGTGAAGAACTCAACAAGAGATTCCAGGAGGTCTTCACAATAGAACAAGGAGAAGCCCCTTCACTAAATGAGTAGGAGGCAAACCAAGCAACCTTGGAGGAATTTGACCTCACTAGTGGTAAGGTCAAAAGATCTCTGCTGGAGCTGGATGTGACAAAGGCTGTTGGGCCTGACAGAATCTCACCATGGATACTAAAGGAAGGTGCAGAAGCACTAAGTGTGCCACACTCTATGATGTATAACAGGTCACTGGAAACAGGTGACTTACCAGAAAGTTGGAAGATAGCTAACATAGTCCCAATATACAAGAAGGGTGACAGGCAAGAGGCACTGAACTACAGGCCAGTTTCCCTAACTTGTATACCATGCAAGGTGATGGAGAAGATCGTGAGGAAAAGGCTCATAGAGCATCTGGAGGGAAATAACTTTGCAACACACCACCAACATGGGTTCAGGGATGGTAAATCGTGTCTCACAGGTTTAATAGGATTCTATGACCAGACAACAAAAATTAGGCAGGAAAGAGAAGGGTGGGCTGACTGCATTTTCCTTGACTGCCAGAAAGCCTTTGACACAGTACCCCATAAAAAGCTGTTAAAAAAGTTGGAGTAACAGACAGGAGTAAAAGGGAAGGTGCTCCAGTGGATAAGGGAGTACTTAAGCAACAGGAAACAGCGAGTAACGGTGAGGGGGGAGACATCAAAGTGGCGAGATGTCACCAGCGGAGTCCCACAGGGCTCAGTTCTTCGGCCCATCCTGTTTCTAATATATGTAAACGATCTTCCGGGGGGTATAGACTCGTTCTTCTCCATGTTTGCTGATGATGCAAAAATTATGAGAAGAATCAAGACGGATGAAGATAGACAGAGACTACAGGATGACCTGGATAAACTGGAGGAATTGTCTAGAAAATGGCTGCTAAAGTTCAACTCAGGAAAGTGTAAGGTAATGAAATTAGGCGAAGGGAGCAGGAGGCTGAACACAAGGTACCATCTGGGAGGTGAAATCCTGCAAGAGTTAAATATAGAGAAAGATCTGGGGGTTGATATCACACCGAACCAGTCCCCAGAGGCCTACATCAAAAGAATATCATCGGCATATGCTAGACTGGCAACATAAGAACTGCCTTTAGAAACTTGTGTAAAGAATCTTTCAGAACCCTGTATACCACTTATGTAAGACCAATCCTGGAGTATGCAACTCCAGCCTGGAGTCCATACCTAGTTAAACACAAGACAAAGTAAGAGAAGATTCAGCGGTATGCCACCAGGCTCGTCCCGGAACTGAGAGGAATGAGCTACGAGGAAAGGCTAAAGGAGCTGAACCTCACATCCCTAGAAAACAGAAAAGTAAGGGGAGACATGATAACCACCTACAAAATTCTCAGGGGAATTGACAGGGTAGACAAAGAAACTCTTCAGCACGGGTGGGACACGAACAAGAGGACACAGGTGGAAACTTAGTACCCAGATGTGGCACAGAGACGTTAGAAAGAATTGTTTCAGTGTCAGAGTAGTTAACGGATGGAATGCATTAGGCAGTGATGTGGTGGAGGGCTGACTCCATACACAGTTTCAAATGTAGATATGATAGAGCCCAGTAGGTTCAGGAATCTGTACACCAGTTGATTGACAGTTGAGAGGCGGGACCAAAGAGCCAGAGCTCAACCCCCACAAGCACAATTACTTGAGTATAATTAGGCGAGTACACCATCACGGCGTCACACCATCACGGCGTCACACCATCACGGCGTCACACCATCACAGCGTCAAACCATCATAGCGTCACACCATCACGGCGTCACACCGTCACGGCGTCACACCATCACGGCGTCACACCATCACGGCGTCACACCATCACGGCGTCACACCGTCACGGCGTCACACCGTCACGGCGTCACACCATCACGGCGTCACACCATCACGGCGTCACACCATCACGGCGTCACACCATCACGGCGTCACACCATCACGGCGTCACACCATCACGGCGTCACACCATATAACACACAACACATATTTTCATCATGTTAGTTTAGGTTTGGTTGTGTTTAGGTTTCGATAAATTTGTTTATAGAGTCTCGAAGGTTACATGTCTCAGGTGACAGACCCGACTCTCCCGAGGGTCTGGGTAAGACAAAGGGGTAAGACAAAGGGGGTAAGACAAAGGGGGTAAGACAAAGGGGGTAAGACATAGGGGTAAGACAAAGAGGTAAGATAAAGATTGCTGGAGCGCCTCCGGCTAACACGAACGAACCCAAAATAACCGTAAACTTACCGGTAAAGAAAACCCTGAAATCCTTAGTCAGGGAGGAACAGTCAGCTCTCCCAACACCTCACTGAACAAGCCTACACTGCTACCGCCTTATTCAGCCCACTACTAATTGCCTCGGGTCAGATTCACGAAGCAGTTACGCAAGTACTTACGAACCTGTCCATCTTTTCTCAATCTTTGGCGGTTTTGTTTACAATAATTAAACAGTTAATGAGCTCCGAAACACCAGGAGGCTGTTTATAACAATAACAACAGTTGATTGGCAAGTTTTCAGGCTTGTAAACTGTTTAATAAATGTAACCAAACCGTCAAAGATTGAGGAAAGATGTACATGTTCGTAAGTGCTTGCTTAACTGCTTCGTGAATCTGTCCCCTCACCTCTCCGAGGCTGTCCAGAAACATATCAAGAATGGCAAGTAAGACTATGTTAAAGCTCCACAAAATGCTTACGTAGTTTAGTTTAGTCTCCCAACACTAGAGGGCCGGGAGAGAAAATGTTTTCAAAGAAAACTGTTAAACATGACAGCCTTAAGAAAACTTCACAACATTTACCCTGTGGCAGCATAATTTTTCCCACGGCCAACATTACTACGTGATCGAATGGGAAAATAAAATAAAATAATATAGATAAAGCTATAACAAATGTTAGTGAAATGAGTAAGTATTCATTCAAAATGATCTATTACCAGAAACTGTACTCAAATCTGCAGTTTGGTAACCCGGAAGCGAATACTGGCCAGTAATTACCTTTGACCGCCGCCCACGGGATAACTGCCGCCCGCTGGATTGGTAAACATACAACTGGCTCGCTATAGATGTTAATTGTTCTCTTGAGAGAGTGTTGGGATCCAGTTCTTGAGCCAGATGTACTATAGGGCGGCCTTGGAGGGGAGGAGGGCGGGGCCAGGAGGAGAGGAGGGCGGGGCCAAGAGGGGAGGAGGGCGGGGCCAGGAGGAGAGGAGGGCGGGGCCAAGAGGGGAGGAGGGCGGGGCCAGGAGGAGAGGAGGGCGGGGCCAGGAGGGGAGGAGGGCGGGGCCAGGAGGGGAGGAGGGAGGGGCCAGGAGGGGAAGAGGGCGGGGCCAGGAGGAGAGGAGGGCGGGGCCAGGAGGGGAGGAGACGGGGCCAGGAGGGGAGGAGGACGGGGCCAGGAGGGGAGGAGGACGTGAACACTGACTGAACAACACCCGCGGCACAAAGCCCTGGGAGACCGCACCTCAGGTGTCAGACGAAGAAGAGAAACAGAACAAACACATCAAGGAAGAGAGGAACCTCAAGACAACACAGAAGACATGACGGAGTCACAAGCGAAGTTAACGGAAGAATAACCCAAAGAACCAAGAGGAAAGAACGGTAAAAAAGAAATATAAAGATATGGTAAAAGAGACCGAGAATGATGACCAAATAAGCAACACAACAAGAGGAGTTGGAGGCCTCCTACCAGGAGAAGGAAAACATGAAGGTAACCCAGGAAACATGGTGGTTGAGGTCACCCGTCCAGCCACTGTCCCTCAGCCCCCAAGCTTGCCGGGCAACAGCTGCCACTGTCAGTGTCCTGGGCGATATTTTGGCTATGGCCGCACGGCGTTTGTCACAACCATCTCCTGTTGTTGCTTCTTTACTTCTTCTGGTGCCACTGTTACTTCAGGGAGTCGCTCCTCTTGCAGTACCCGCTCAGTTTGGGCTCTAAACTCTTATGGCAAATTAGCTTGAATACTTCCTGAAAGCTTTTGTTAATTTCCTCACATAGTTCCTTATCATTTTCCATGTGTCCTCCCTCACTTTTATTAAGGTTGCCAACCTGATCATTCACAGTCATCTACACTCACACCTATGGTAAGCCCATATACAGGCTTCCTGTCCACGACAACGGGGACTATAACTCTACAAGTATCATACATGACTTATCTTGAGGTTATCTTGAGATGATTTCGGGGCTTTTTTAGTGTCCCCGCGGCCCGGTCCTCGACCAGGCCTCCACCCCCAGGAAGCACCCCGTGACAGCTGACTAACTCCCAGGTACCTATTTACTGCTAGGTAACAGGGGCATTCAGGGTGAAAGAAACTTTGCCCATTTGTTTCTGCCTCGTGCGGGAATCGAACCCGCGCCACAGAATTACAAATCCTGCGCGCTATCCACCAGGCTACGAGGCCCCCCGTAGACTTGGTTAAGACACGAGTCTTAACTTGTTAGACACAGGTCAAGACAGCGGTGGACACTAGTGAGGAGGAACGTTGATGTGCTTATCCAACACCGTCCATGGACACTCTCTCACACGTCGCTGCTCTCTCTCTGGATTCTTCATAGTTCACAAGTAACATATCCCAACTGAGCTTCACAACTGCCTCGCTCAACACACACACACACACATATGGTGCCACATCTCACTACCAATCAGGCGAGTACCAGACAGGTTCCATTTACACAACCAACATTTTCCACGGTCTAAATTACCTCGCAAAATACTCACCATTATGGAGCGCATGACGTCAGCAGTCTGGCGCCCGAGCCACGCTCTCACTTCCACCATTAACAACATGTGAGGCTGTGGCTGGCCACACGATGCTGGTGTTCACCTCTACACATGTTGAGAGGCGGGACCCAAGAGCCGAACCTCAACACTGGCAAGCAAACTAGGCGAGTACTAAACAGTGCCAACACTGGTACAGTCAACAGGAACAAAGGTTCACCTCCATCTGGCAACCTTCAGAGACACTAATAGCGAGTCAAAACAAATAATATTAATAATAATCCCAATATGAAAATTATTATAATCATAATGCAAATTCTAATTATAATCATAATATTATTAATCATTTATTATTAATAATTATTTATTATTATTAATTATTGATTATTAAAATTAGCTATAATTAATAATAATTATTATTAATACTATATTATTATAATAAATTATTATTATTATTATAAATTATTATTATAATAATAGTACTTATATCATAATAGTTACCCATAAGCACCAGAATAAAGAATTAATCAAAGAAAACGTAACCTAGAAAACGTAATCTCAGGGGATTCTTGAGGAAAAGGTCTCGTATCCGTGCGAAACTCGGAGGGAAACAATAATGATTACCTATGTAACGTTACACATTGCAAATATGTAAGATAACTGGCAGATTATAGTTAGTATTGATAACAGCACACGAAAGGAATATGAGGCCAAGACCTCACGATATGAGGACAGACTACAAAAGTTGGGATATGAGGACGGGATGCTAGGAAGTTGCCCAGTCTTAAGATGTAGGGAAGTCACGTTCGGCTCCACATTTGTTCTCGTCCGGCATACCGTTAGTTCTGTCCAGTGCCATCTATGCCATGCTTGACTCCGACGCTGGCACTACTTGGCCCCCACTCTGGCCTTAATTTGTCCTCCCTGAATAATGTCTTATTTCGCCCCGAGTCAGGCCTTATTTCACCCCGTCTATCAGGCCTTATTTTGCCCCTCAATCAGACCTTATTTCGCCCCTCATTCAGGCCTTGTTCGGCCCCACTCAGGTTTGTTTGGCCCTAGACACTTAGACCCTGTTTAGCCTCCAATCAAATGCTGTTTAGCTCTCTGCCTGACTCACACTTAGACCATGTTTGGACCACCACTACCGATTCTTCTGGGCGAGTTTGATCCTCTCATCGGCACTATTGGAGCACCGCTGGGCCACGTCTGGCCCCCCACTCAGGCCTGGGTATTCTCGGGTATTTGGGGCCACATCTGGCCATGATTTTCCCACCTGCAGCCATGGCCTTACCCTTCTTGATATAGTTTATGTCCATCATTCTACCTTGGGCTCTGTTCTGTCAAACCGTTACCCTCTTCGGTCAATCTGTTGAACTGTTCGGTCAATCTTATGCTCTGTTTGGCCAGCCTGTATCTCTGTCCGGCCCAAACACTCGAGTCAGTAACCTCTCTCCTCTATTATAGAAAAGTCAAACATCTGTCCATCAGGGCACCAGTATGCAGACTCTTAACTGTGTCTGCGGCAGCATTTTGGGTCTGCTTGGTCCTTGCAGGCCGTCACTTGGCCCTATCTGCCCCCACTCACTCGGGCCTATCTGCCCCTTACTCGGCCCTATTTGTCCCTCACTCGGCCCTATCTGCCCCTCACTCGGCCCTATCTGCCCCTCACTCGGCCCTATCTGCCCCTCACTCGGCCCAATCTGCACCTCACTCGGCCGTATCTGTCCCTCACTCGGTCCTATCTGTCCCTTACTCGGCCCTATCTGCCCCTCACTCGGCCCTATTATAGTTGTAAGTGTTCTGGAAGCAGAAGACTCCAACCAGGAGGAATGAAGAAGGAAGGACCGAGTAACTGTGACAAAGATCTTGTAGGGTCTACATATGGGGGAGGCAATAACAACATTGAAGGTTTTCAGGCTAGGTGGCTACAAGAAGGAAAGTAAACAACTGATAAAGTTAGTGTTCATAAACGAGGCAACAAAAGAGGAAATCCTATCCAGGAAGTGTAGACTTCTGAGGGTAGGGTCAAGGACGTTTTTCTGCAGAGTGATTGATGAGGGAAGAGAGATGAAAGGCTGCAGAAGCAAAAAGAGAAGATGGAGAGGGGGTGAAAATGGGGGCCGCCACATGCCTCAGATCAGTATCGTCAGTAACCTCAGAGGGAAGATGGAATCCCCCCCACCAGCATGTCAGTAACCCCAGAGAGGACTATAACAGAAGCCTCCCACCATCCCACCCCACCAACCCCTCTCTCCCGATCATCTGTACCTTCTCAACCAGTAGAGACCCTCTCCAGACCATGCCCTCCCCTCCCGGCCCCACCACCCCAGGCTCCCCTTCATTCCCCAACTCCTGATTTCCCCCTTTCCCTACATTAAGGCCCCCCCCTGCTTCCCCTACACATGCCATCATTGCCCCAACAATCCCAGACCCTTTCAGTCACACCATCCCTGATCCCCACCCCAGATCCTCCAGGTCCCCGGTCCTAGACCCTCACATCCCGGACCCTCTCTGTCTCCCTATTCCAGTGGCATCAAAGGAAACTGAGGATGGACAAAAGAGAGTGAGCTTCAAGGTGTTCATTCTATGTTCTACTTGAACATAGATGGAATTCCAAACAAAGCAAGTGAATTTAGGGAAAGCAGCCCGTCCTACTAAAGTTTGCCGTCAAGAAACTGTCGTACTACGTCGTACTATGTCGCCTATCTTAACCTACCAGAAGACCCAAAACATAAAACGGGACAGTGTGTAAATTTTGCGAGCTGCTACCATATTCTAGTATGACAATTTTTGGCCTTAGGTAAAGTATGCATCAAAATGCGATGCACTATAGGAGGACGGGTTGAGGAAAGAACACAAGAAGAGAACCCAGATGTAATAGGACTCACGGAAACAAAACTTTCAGGAATCATAACGAATGTGGTGTTTCCCCAGGACTACACTGTAATAAGGAAAGAGGGAATGAAGGGGAGGAGGCAGAGTGGCCTTACTGATGATAAAGGAATTGAGTCTTAAGGAGATGGTTATCCAAGACTGCGAGGGGTTCAAAGACTACATAACAGGCACCATGACGATGGGAGGACCAAGAGTAGTAGTAGTAGTGATATATAACCCTCCAACAAATGACGGAAGACCCAGGAGAAAGTACGACCGAAACAACATGACAGTTAATACTACTATAATTGAGACGGCAGCCTCTGTTGCCTGTAGAAATCGATACCGTCTGCTTAACATGGAAGATTTCAATCGTGGAATGATAGACTGGAGAACAAGGAACCCAAGGAACCGCACAAAGGGGAAGAAACATGGAGAGCTAAACTATTGAAAGTGGCCACAAGAAACTTTTTAAGCCAGCATGTCAAGACCCACAAGAATGAGAGACAATGATTAACGGAACAAGACATGATAGACTATATCACGCAGAATGTAAGGAGGCAGCAGACAAGTTTGTCCTGGTCCAAAATGAAAAAAAATAAATGCAGACGAGAAACCCATGGTTTAATCAGAGATGTAAGCAAGCAAAGCAACTAAGTACAAGGCGGGGAGAAACTATAAAAATAACAGGACGCCAGTGACCAGAGAAAGATACCAGCGAGCCAGGAATCAATACGTTAGGTGAGAAGAGAGGCAGAAAGACAATGCGAAAACGACATAGCAAACAAGGCAAAGACTCAACCAAAATTGATGTACAGCCACATCAGAAGGAAAACAACAGTGAAATAATAGGTAATAAACTGAGATAGGGGCAGACAGATTCACTACAAACGACAAGGAAGTGTGCGAGGAACTCGACAAGAAGTTCCAGGAGTTTTCACATTAGAGTAAGAGGTCCGAGAGATAAGAGAGGGAATATCTAACTAGGCACCATTCGAGAAGTTTAGATTATCAGTCGAAGCATTTGCTAGTTGGATGTGACAAATACTATAGTCTCGGAAGGAATCTCACTATCGATACTAAAAAAGGAGCAGAAGCACTGTGCCTGCCACTCTCCATGGTGTTTAACTAATCACTGGTAACAGGTGAACTGCCAAAAATTTGAAGACGGCTTATGTAGTTCCGATATATAAGAAGGGGATAGGCAGGAGGCACTGAACTACAGGCCAGTGTCCTTAACTTGCATGCCATGCAAGGTGATGGGAAGATTGTGCGAAAAAACTAGTGGAACATCTGAGCGAAAGAACTTTGTAACACAACATCAACATGGATTCAGGGATGGCTAACCTTGCCTCACAGGATTAATTGAATTCTATGACTAGGTGGTAAAAATGAGGCAAGAGAGAGGGTGGGCAGACTGCGTATTTTTGATTGCCAGAAAGCTTTTGGCACAGTACCCCATAGGAGACTTGTGCACAAGCTGCAGATGCAGGCAGGAGTGAAAGGGAAGGTACTACATGGAATTAGGGTACTTTTCCATATGATAACTACTCTGCCACTGAAAAAGTTCTTTCTAACGTCCCAGTGGCTCATTTGGGGTACTAAGTTTCTACCTGTGTCCCCATGTTCGCGTACCCCCCCCCCCCGTGCTAAACAGTTTATCTTTATCTACCTTGTCTGATAAAGGTAAATCATATATTTATCTTCGATTTATCAATTCCTCTGAGAATTTTAATGGTAGTAATCATGTCTCCCCTAACTTTTCTGTTCTTCCAGTGTGGTGAAGTTTAGTTCCAGTAATCTTTCCTCGTAGCTCATTTCTCTCAGCTCGGGGACTAGCCTGGTGGTATACCCCTAAACCTTTTCCAGCTTCGTTTTGTGTTTGACTTGATGTGGACTCCAGGCTGGAGCCGCATATTGCAGTATTGGCTTGTCATATGATGAATACAAGGTTAATGATTCCTTAAACAAGTTTCTAAAGGCATTTCATACGCCGCTGATGTTATCCTTTTGACTTGGGCTTCAGGGGACAGGTCTGGTGTTATATTAACCCCCAGATCTTTCTAGTTTACTGACTCCTCAAAGATTTCCTCTCCCAGCTGGTACCTTGTGTTTGGCCTCCTGCTCCATACGCCTATCTTTATCACTTTGCATTTGCTCGAGTTAAGCTCTAGTAACCATTTGTTGGACCATTCCTTCAGTCTGTCTAGGTCATCGTGTAGCCTCTTGCTGTCACCTGCCTTAATCCTTCTCATAATGTTAGCATCATCAGCAAATATTGAGAGGAATGAGTCTATAACTTCTGGAAGATCATTCACGTGTATCAGGCCAGGATACGAACCCAGGCCAACGCGCTCGCTAAAAGCCAAGCAAGTGTGTTACCAACAGTCTCCGTGGTGTAGTGGTAAGACACTCGCCTGGCGTTCCGCGAGCGCTATGTTATGGGTTCGTATCCTGGCCGGGGAGGATTTACTGGGCGCAATTCCTTAACTGTAGCCTCTGTTTAACGCAACAGTAAAATGTGTACTTGGTTGTAACAACGATTCTTCGCGGCGGGATCGTATTCCAGGGACCTGCCCGAAACGCTACGCGTACTAGTGGCTCTACAAGAATGTAACAACTCTTGTATGTTACCACTTCACCACGAAAACTTTGACCACGGGGAGTACAGGGGTGCGGTGGTGACCAAAGAGTCGCATCTCAACCTAGGCCAACACAACTAGGTGAGTACACACTGTTGCCATTATCAGGTAACGCTCACACACTGTGCCATTATCATCAAGTAACGCTCAACCATGCACTATTATCGACATGATTGACGGAGAATGCTGTAATATTTTCATTATTATAGTTTACCCTAACACCCCTCGCAACATTTTCTCTAAAGCTCTTACGGCGCCGTTTTCTCTTTATAGCCACTTCCAATATCGAGCAAGACTTTGATAACCAGAATATTTATTTCCCTTTCTCTCGCGCCTCTCTTTATAATACTTATAGTTAACATCATCCACATTTGTCTTGTCTCGTCTGCTTCTTCTCCTCTTTCGTACCGTCATGTCTTATCGTCTCCTCAGTCAATTATCATATTTTCTCGCTCTTCCCCATTGTTATTGCTCTCTCTCTAATCATATTGCTTTATTTGTTTTTTTTAATTCATCTTCGTAATTACGTGTTTAGCTTTCTTAATTTTATTTTCCAATTTTTTAACGTTTTTAACAAAATTCAGATTAAAGAAAAGCCTCATGAACACACAATATATGAATATAAAATTGTAATGAGACATTGTAAGCCTCCCTATGAGAGTTTTTTTCTTAAACTGTTGTGCAATATTATAACTTAAAAATGGATCTAGTTTGTACATACCAGTACTAACATTAAGAAGATTTGGACACTGATTAGAGCAGACTCAATCAAATTCCGTTCCACGAAACCACCACGATTGGTAATGCTTTTCGCCCCATTCCAGTTAATAATGTGATCGCATAAACTCGTGTGCAGATACAATGCGTTAGACGTTTGGGCAGTTCTAATACTATAAGCATGTTGTGACAACCGCAATTTTAAGGACTTTCCTGTTTGTCCAAGGTACACAAAATCAGAATCATTTTCAGGGAATCGAATACACACAACCTGCTGTATCAGGAGTTTTTTTTTTATTAAATTGGACTTGATCGTACTATTAGTGGACACCAAATTGATATTAAGTTTCTAAAAAACCAGAGACAGTTTTTCAAGTCCACTCGCATAAGGTACCACCAATGAGTTAATAACTTCTGGTTTTGCTTTGGGGACGTGATTATAAAACGTACGCTTGGCTTGTCCAAATGAGCAATCCAAAAACATCTTAGGATATCGTAAACTCTTTCCAATTTCATATATTTTAGCAATCTCTTCATCAAAAAATACAAGGCTGCATACCCTCAAAGCTCGAAGAAACATTCCTGAAAATACTGCCTGTTTAACTTTACTATGATGATTCAAATAATAATGAACATATGACCCCACGTTGGTAGGTTTTCTATGAACATTAAATTTGAACTTTCTAGTGAATATGAATTATAATGTCCAAAACCGTAAGAGTACCATTAAATCACTATGTTCTTGCTTCTTCTTCTTCTGTCTGTCTGTCTGTCTGTCTGTCTGTCTGTCTGTCTGTCTTTCTGTCTGTGTCTGTCTGTCTGTCTGTCTGTCTGTCTGTCTGTCTGTCTGTCTGTCTGTCTCTGTCTGTCTGTCTGTCTGTCTGTCTGTCTGTCTGTCTCTCTCTCTCTCTCTCTCTCTCTCTCTCTCTGTCTGTCTGTCTGTCTGTCTGTCTGTCTGTCTGTCTGTCTGTCTCTCTCTCTCTCTCTCTCTCTCTCTCTCTGTCTGTCTGTCTGTCTGTCTGTCTGTCTGTCTGTCTCTCTCTCTCTCTCTCTCTCTCTCTCTCTCTCTCTCTCTCTCTCTCTTTCTCTCGCTCTCTCTCTCTCTCTCTCTCTCTCTCTCTCTCTCTCTCTCTCTCTCTCTCTCTCTCTCTCTCTCTCTCCAAAGTTGATTTTTAAAGGTTCATTTGGCCCGGTCATCAGTACCCCGTAGGGTTACACATTGTCTTGCTGCATCATATGTTCCCGAGCATGAGGTGAATGTGATGAGGTGAATGTGATGAGGTGAATGTGATGAGGTGAATGTGATGAGGTGAATGTGATGAGGTGAATGTGATGAGGTGTATGGGATGAGGGGGAAGCAGGTGACGTCTAGGACCAGAGTATTGGGTGGTATGAGGAGTGGTGCAGTGTGCTGTGTGCTCCGTGGTGTTGTGCAGGGTGGCAGGGTGTGTTGTGGTGGTTGACTACTGGCGCGTGTCTCCGTGTTCTCTATGTATAACGCGTCGCCCTGGTCCAGCCTTGTGTTGTCGCTGTATCTGTTGATTATTTTGTTGTGTGTGAGCATGTCGCTGGTGATGGTGTGGTAACTCAGCTCCGCACCTTGCACAGCTTCGTGGAGGACCAGCTGGTGGCAGCCACGACACAAGGCTCTCAGCCATCAACAGTCTCATCCTGCAACTGCCATTCTCAAGAACATCACTTCGTCAGCGATCCTTCATTCTTAAGCTGACTCGCACCTGGAACTGGTTCACTCAACCGGTTGATACACGGGAGATCAGGTCAACTGATCCCCTGAAGGCTCTGGCACACAGATGGCGTCTGGCTCGTCCTGTTCCTCATATGATTGTCACTTAGGTATAAATCAAATTAATTCCTAATCATAAACTTAATCTCACGAAAACAAATGAATCTCTACTGGCAGGCTTCGGGCTGAAACTAAAGGCTCTTTTTTTTAATAAGATCTATTGGTTCTAGGATTAAGTATAAGAGAGAGAGAGAGAGAGAGGGGGAGGGGAGGAGGGGGGGAGTGCACAGAGTGATCAGGCGTTAGGGTTAATGGCTCCAGTGACAGGACGCCCCATGTTGCCGGTTCATTAAAGGAGTGGTGGAGAGGGTCAAGGTGGTCTAAGAGGGGGTGAAGGTGGTCTAAGAGGGGGTGAAGGTGGTCTAAGAGGGGGTGAAGGTGGTCTAAGAGGGGGTGAAGGTGGTCTTAGAGGGGGTGAGGGGGGGGTAAAGAGGGAGGAGTGGGGTTAATATTAAAAATAAACATAATTGAAACAAAATATTTGAATTATTGAAACACTAATATTGAAAGGACTTGTGCGAGAGGGCGAGGGTGAGGGTGAGGGTGTGAGGTGTGAGGGTGTGAGGGTGTGAGGGTGTGAGGTGTGAGGGTGTGAGGTGTGAGGGTGTGAGGGTGTGAGGTGTGAGGTGTGAGGGTGTGAGGTGTGAGGGTGTGAGGGTGTGAGGTGTGAGGTGTGAGGGTGTGAGGGTGTGAGGTGTGAGGGTGTGAGGTGTGAGGGTGTGAGGGTGTGAGGTATGAGGGTGTGAGGGTGTGAGGTGTGAGGGTGTGAGGGTGAGAGGGTGTGAGGTGTGAGGGTGTGAGGGGTGAGGGTGTGAGGTGTGAAGGTGTGAGGTGTGTGAGGTGTGAGGGTGTGAGGTGTGTGAGGTGTGAGGGTGTGAGGTGTGAGGTGTGTGAGGGTGTGAGGGTGTGAGGTGTGAGGGTCAGGAAGAGAGAGATGGCCTCTCTGCCACTCAATATGACTGGAGCGTGTTCGGTGTGGGCGGCAACAAATAATATTATATGACTAAAGGCAGGGAGGGAGAGAGAGAGAGAGAGAGAGAGAGAGAGAGAGAGAGAGAGAGACGATGAGATAGAGAGATGAGGAGAGAGAGAGAGAATACAAGTTCATATTCATTAATCATTGTTTTAATACAAAACGTATTAAAACAATGTATCACCATGGTTGCTGAAAGAAGAGGCACAGGCCCTCAGTGTACCTCTGGCAGTGATAATCACTCAGTTGTACGGGGAGTATTGCGCTGCTGCTGTTACATGGATGGAAAGGAGATGGAAAAGGAGGCTCAGCAATAGAGACAAGTGTCACTTGCAACCTTCAAGTACAAACTGACAGAATAGAGTTGCAAGTTTAAAATGAATGAAACACCTGAGGTATGGAAACACTCAAGCGTGGAACCCATACCTTGTGAAGCACACACACACACACACACACACACACACACCACACACACACACACACACATAGGGGCTTCGTAGCCTGGTGGATAGCGCGCAGGACTCGTAATTCTGTGGCGCGGGTTCGAATTCCCGCACGAGGCAGAAAACAAATGGGCAAAGTTTCTTTCACCCTAAGTGCCCCTGTTACCTAGCAGTAAATAGGTACCTGGGAGTTAGTCAGCTGTCACGGGCTGCTTCCTGGTGGGTGTGTGTGTGTGGGGTGGGAAATTAAAAAAAAAAAAAAAAAAAAAAAAAAAAAAAAAAAAAAAAAAAAAAATAGTAGTTAGTAAACAGTTGATTGACAGTTGAGAGGCGGGCCGAAAGAGCAAAGCTCAACCCCCCGCAAAAAACACAACTAGTAAACACACACACACACACACACACACACACACACACACACACACACACACACACACACACACACACTGGCGAAAATTAGAACTTCATTCAGAAACCTAAATGAAGAAGCTTTTAGGGCACTTTACACTGCCTACGTGAGACCCGTCTTAGAGTATGCCGCGCCATCATGGAGCCCCCACCTGAAGAAACACATAAAGAAACTGGAGAAGGTTCAGAGGTTTGCGACGAGGCTTGTCCCAGAGTTACGAGGGATGGGATATGAAGAGCGGCTGAAGGAACTGAACCTAACGACACTAGAGAAAAGAAGGGAGAGAGGAGATATGATAGGGACATATAAAATACTCAGGGGAATTGATAAAGTGGAAATAGATGAAATGTTCACACGTAATAATAACAGAACGAGGGGACATGGGTGGAAACTGGAAACTCAGATGAGTCACAGAGATGTTAGGAAGTTTACTTTTAGCGTGAGAGTAGTGGAAAAATGGAATGCACTTGGGGAACAGGTTGTGGAAGCAAATACTATTCATACTTTTAAAACTAGGTATGATAGGGAAATGGGACAGGAGTCATTGCTGTAAACAACCGATAGCTAGAAAGGCGGGATCCAAGAGTCAATGCTCGATCCTGCAAGCACATATAGGTGAGTACATATAGGTGAGTACACACACACACACACACACACACACACACACACACACACACACACACACACACACACACACACACACACACACACACACACACACACACCTGCCAAATTCTGAGGTTTGCAACTCGATTATCGCCAGAAATGAGAGTTTTCATGTGTGAGAACAGTTTAGGCAACTCTCCCTCACAACCTTAGAGAAGAAAGACAGAATATGATAACTACATACAAGATCTTGACTAGAATCGACAAACGGGACAAAGGAAACTTATTTAAACTAACAAAAAAGCAACAGAAGAGGTCATAGGGGGAAGCTGTACTCAAGATTGACTCGAGGTGATGTACGGAGTTGCTCGGTCCATGAAGGGGTGGAATGCACTGATGGGAGAGAGTATTGAGGCCAATTCTATCAAATGGTTAATGTTGAGAAGGTAATTAGCTCGTTAGATATAAATGCTGTTACATATTACTGTTGTAGGGTGATAAGGAGCCACCATATCTTGGCTCTGGTTAGGTCGGCTCTGTAGCCTTCTCTTTCACCAGTTATAAAACTGACTTGTTATTGTTGTGCAATACCGTCCTACTCTCCTTCCCCTCCTGGCACTTGGGTCATCTACACTTGGGTCATGTACACTTGGGTCAGGTACACCTGGGTCAGGTACACCTGGGTCAGGTACACTTGGGTCAGATACACTTGGGTCAGGTACACTTGGGTCAGGTACACCTGGGTCAGGTACACCTGGGTCAGATACACTTGGGTCAGATACACTTGGGTCAGGTACACTTGGGTCAGGTACACCTGGGTCAGGTACACCTGGGTCAGGTACACTTGGGTCAGATACACTTGGGTCAGGTACACTTGGGTCAGGTACACTTGGGTCAGTACACTTGGGTCAGGTACACCTGTGTCAGGTACACTTGGGTCAGGTACACTTGGGTCAGGTACACTTGGGTCAGGTACACTTGGGTCAGATACACTTGGGTCAGGTACACTTAGGTCAGGTACACTTGGGTCAGATACACTTGGGTCAGGTACACTTAGGTCAGGTACACTTAGGTCAGGTACACTTGGGTCAGGTACACTTGGGTCAGATACACTTGGTCAGGTACACTTGGGTCAGGTACACTTAGGTCAGGTACACTTAGGTCAGGTACACTTGGGTCAGGTACACTTGGGTCAGGTACACTTGGGTCAGGTACACTTGGGTCAGGTACACTTGGGTCAGGTACACTTGGGTCAGATACACTTGGGTCAGATACACTTCGGTCAGGTACACTTGGGTCAGGTACACTTGGGTCAGGTACACTTGGGTCAGATACACTTGGGTCAGATACACTTGGGTCAGGTACACTTGGGTCAGGTACACTTGGGTCAGGTAACTTGGGTCAGATACACTTGGGTCAGGTGCTCCAGAAAATGCCACAATTCATCTCAATTCTGTTCATTACTAAACAGCTTCATATTATCATGAAGAACAAGGGAGGAGGGACCGAGCCCTGAGGGACCCTCTTACTGTGACTGTTTCCCGTCTGTCAGGTACTCCCTCAGTCACGCCTACAGTAATTAGCACATGCCTGTGTCCCAAGGTGTTCACGTGTTGGGTTCTGCACGTGCTGAGGAATGAAGGTGGACGTGAACCCAGGCAGCCGCTGGCGTGACCGGGCGCTGGGTGGGATGGGCGTAACGGGAAGGGGCGGGACAGGTTGGGCAGTGCAGGTGTCGTGGTGGGAAGTTTAGTGGCGGTGTAGGAAGTCGTGGAGCCGCGGGAAGCTCCTTCTCCCACGCTAATGGTCCTCCAGCTGGGAGGGAAGAGGAGGCGAGAGAGACTTTCACAAAACATTTTTTTAAACTGATAGATAACATGATAGCGAGTCATATTAGTGCTTCTTAAGTTGTAACATCAAGTGTTACTGCCTCTTAGAGGGGAAGGGATCCATCAGGAGAAAGTGCCAAGCCATTAAGACTGCAGCACTGGGAAGGTGTCCGGAGCTGGTGGTACTGATGGTGATGTTTGGAGACTGATCACGTTACAGAGGGGAGGGAGAGCTGCATGTTTGGAGGTAGCTGAGGATATCAAACAAATCTTTGCCAGAGATGTCCACTCAATGTACACTGGGATGTACACTGTACACTGGGACGTACACTCACTGTACACTGGGACGTACAGTCACTGTACACTGGGACGTACAGTCACTGTACACTGGGACGTACAGTCATTGTACACTGGGACGTACAGTCACTGTACACTGGGACGTACACTCACTGTACACTGGGACGTACAGTCATTGTACACTGGGACGTACAGTCACTGTACACTGGGGACGTACAGTCACTGTACACTGGGACGTACAGTCACTGTACACTGGGACGTACACTCACTGTACACTGGGACGTACAGTCACTGTACACTGGGACGTACAGTCACTGTACACTGGGACGTACACTCACTGTACACTGGGACGTACAGTCATTGTACACTGGGACGTACAGTCACTGTACACTGGGACGTACAGTCATTGTACACTGGGATGTACAGTCACTGTACACTGGGACGTACAGTCACTGTACACTGGGACGTACAGTCACTGTACACTGGGACGTACAGTCACTGTACACTGGGACGTACAGTCACTGTACACTGGGACGTACAGTCATTGTACACTGGGACGTACAGTCACTGTACACTGGGACGTACAGTCACTGTACACTGGGACGTACAGTCACTGTACACTGGGACGTACACTCACTGTACACTGGGACGTACACTCACTGTACACTGGAACGTACACTCACTGTACACTGGGATGTACACTGTGCACTGTACACTGGGACGTACACTCACTGTACACTGGGATGTACACTGTGCACTGTACACTGGGACGTACACTCACTGTACACTGGGACGTACAGTCACTGTACACTGGGACGTACAGTCACTGTACACTGGGACGTACAGTCACTGTACACTGGGACGTACAGTCACTGTACACTGGGACGTACACTCACTGTACACTGGGATGTACACTGTGCACTGTACACTGGGACGTACACTCACTGTACACTGGGATGTACACTGTACACTGTACACTGGGACGTACACTCACTGTACACTGGGACGTACACTCACTGTACACTGGGACGTACACTCACTGTACACTGGGACGTACACTCACTGTACATTGGGACGTACACTCACTGTACACTGGGACGTACAGTCACTGTACACTGGGACGTACACTCACTGTACACTGGGACGTACAGTCACTGTACACTGGGACGTACACTCACTGTACACTGGGACGTACAGTCATTGTACACTGGGACGTACACTCACTGTACACTGGGACGTACACTCACTGTACACTGGGACGTACACTCACTGTACATTGGGACGTACACTCACTGTACACTGGGACGTACAGTCACTGTACACTGGGACGTACACTCACTGTACACTGGGACGTACAGTCAACTGTACACTGGGACGTACACGTACTCACTGTACACTGGGACGTACAGTCCATTGTACACTGGGACGTACACTCACTGTACACTGGGACGTACAGTCACTGTACACTGGGACGTACAGTCACTGTACATTGGGACGTACACTCACTGTACACTGGGACGTACAGTCACTGTACACTGGGACGTACACTCACTGTACACTGGGACGTACAGTCACTGTACACTGGGACGTACACTCACTGTACACTGGGACGTACACTCACTGTACACTGGGACGTACAGTCACTGTACACTGGGACGTACACTCACTGTACACTGGGACGTACACTCACTGTACACTGGGACGTACAGTCACTGTACACTGGGACGTACACTCACTGTACACTGGGACGTACACTCACTGTACACTGGGACGTACAGTCACTGTACACTGGGACGTACACTCACTGTACACTGGGATGTAATCATAGCAGAACTGTGACAACGACGATATATCAGCAGTTGCAGCAGAGCTCTGTGTCGTCACTCGTGGGGCCTCAACAAGGAGGGGGAGACTCTTGTAGTCGGTGATGACTCAGTGAGTCCTAATGTGAAGCAACAATTGATTCACCCTCTTGAGGAACCTCCTACTAAAGCATCCAATAACAAGATGGTTCCCAATTATCAGGAGGTTATCTTGAGGTTATCTTGAGATGATTTCGGGGTTTAGCATCCCCACGGCCCGGTCCACGACCAGGCCTCCTTTTTGTTACACCCCTCCCCCCAGGAAGCAGCCCGTAGCAGCTGTCTAACTCCCAGGTACCTATTTACTGCTAGGTAACAGGGGCATCAGGGTAAAAGAAACCTTTTGCCCATTTGTCTCCGCCTCCGGAATACGAATCCGAAACGCTGTCCACTCAGCTGTCAGGCGCTCTTTTAGCAAAGGTCGACTATCACAGAAAAACTTTGCAAGTTTTGTCAGGGCAAGAGTAGAGTGAAGAAATTATCAGGGAAAAGCGCCAAACCATTACGACTATATAGCACTGGGAAGTTGTCAGGATAAGGATTTGGGATGGGACGGGGGGAAGGAATGGTGCCCAACCACTTGGACGGTCGGGGATTAAACCCCGACCTGCATGAAGCGAGGCCGTCGCTCTACCGTCCAGCAAAAGTAGAACATACTTTGGAAAACTGTTTCTGCAACTGGATCCATCAAATGGACTGGAAATAATGGCTACAATAAAGCCAAACAGAAAGTCGACAAAATGAACGTTGATAATAAGAGTGCAGCTGCTGCCACTCAGTCAGTCAACACTCGTGTGACAAGGAATGATGAAGAAGAACTGCAGGTCATC
Source organism: Procambarus clarkii (assembly GCF_040958095.1). Classification (NCBI taxonomy): domain Eukaryota; kingdom Metazoa; phylum Arthropoda; class Malacostraca; order Decapoda; family Cambaridae; genus Procambarus; species Procambarus clarkii. The sequence continues at coordinate 41,447,669 of NC_091165.1, read as the reverse complement.
TTGCACATTGTTGAGAAGCACAGTCACCAGTTTCCAAATAAAACAAAACTTGCAATTACAGAACTGCACCTTCTGAGTAATTATTGCAAGCACTCATACGGACAAGGCCTACTGGGGTACCACGTGGAAAAAAAAACTACCAAATGAAGTTACCTCTTGGGTAGTGTGCAAGTACTGTATTTATAACGCGCCTGACGGCTGAGTGGACAGCGTTCCGGTTTCGTAGTCCTGAGGTTCCGGGTCAGATCCCCGGTGGAGGCGGAGACAAATGGGCAAAATGTTTCTTTCACTCTGATGACCCTGTTACCCTGTTAGTAAATACGTACCTAGGAGTTAGACAGTGGCTACTGGCTGCTTTCTGGGGGTGTAACAAGAAGGAGGCCTGGTCGAGGACCGGACCGCGGAGACGCTAAGCCCCGAAATCATCTCAAGATAACCTCAAGGTAGATAACATATTGATCTAAATTTCAATCATCAGTCGGCAGCATTAAGTTAATTCTGCTGAAGTGTTGAGTGTAGAGTTGTGGTGTCGGGAGTCACAATATTGGTGGTAAACACCAGAGTAATAGTCAGCAGGGGAGAGACCTCTCTCAGCTTGCTCCACTCTTTTGGAATAATAATAATCATCACATTAGGAGCATGAATTACTGACTTACTTGTGATAGGTTATGTTGGGGGGGGGGGGTATTCAGGACGTGGGGAGGGGGGAGGAGGAGAGAACCCAGTCTCCGAGGAGACATAATCTTTCCATGGAAGGTATCCCAATTATCAATTAATTATATGGCATTTGATTTGCAATATTTCGTGTAATGACCCAATTGCTTCGGAAAATCATTAATTTCCAACTGCCCCTTCTTGCAAGGCGGCCGCCTGGCACCCCTCCCTCGTTCCTAACTAGTTCAATGTCCGCTTAAACTTGTGTAGTAGTTACTCAGTCCCATCGGATCCCGAGGCGTTTCCTCCGGCGCTGATACAAATAATAGGATTAAACCCCACACATATATTTTGTGAATTCTATGTAAAGATTGTACGCCAAGTCTTTAGCACTCTCCTGAGTGCCTTGTCAGGTGTGAGTGAGTGGTGAGGACGAGACTTGCACTCAACGACTAATGAACCATTAGTTGTTGAGATGTTGCAAGTAGGTGAGTCCGCTCTATCATATACGGGCATTAAAGTTGATGTTGTCAGTACAGTATCGGGGCGCACTGCCGCTCTCCTTCCTCTAAGGGGGCTCGCGAGGGTTTGATTACTGTGTATGTCTTGTGTGTGTGTATGGATGTATGCGGTGTATGTCTTGTGTGTGTATGGATGTATGCGGTGTATGTCTTGTGTGTGTATGGATGTATGCGGTGTATGTCTTGTGTGTGTGTATGGATGTATGCGGTGTATGTCTTGCTTCACCAACACCAGCAGTCTACTTAATACTTTTTTGGAAGGGGGAATTTTACACAAATCTTTCATGGGATGAGAGAGGACGGGTCTGTTGTTGATAACTTTGTGTCATGGGATAGTGACAACTTGTCCTGGCACCTTCCTGTCCACTCACCACTGGCACCAGAACCCTCCCTACACCCCTGGCACCAGAACCCTCCCTACACCACTGGCACCAGAAACCCTCCCTACACCCCTGGCACCAGAACCCTTCCTACACCCCTGGCACCAGAACCCTTCCTACACCACTGGCACCAGAACCCTCCCTACACCCCCTGGCGCCAGGTGGTGCCACTGGTGCTCCTGTTCACCTTGATAACTTTCAGTTTCTGGTTAACGGAAAACTTGACAGTATTACAGTTCCTTGAGACGTCATTGTCTGCACTCATCTTGAGTGCAGTTTGCACCATTAAAGTCTCAGTGACTGTTTACATCCGTCATGTCAATGGTAGTTAGGGCGGAGGAAGATAATTTTCTTCCTAAACTATATATATAAGAGTCAGGTCTGGCAGGAATGTTCACATCACGGACTCAGTAACCTATACATACAGCCTCTAAATCTTAATGTACCTTATAAAACACATTTTACTATTACTTTTCCTTAAATAAATAATGCAATCAAATTTTATATATACAAACTCAAATATATGTGGAATTTTTTATATAAAAGCTTTGGAATTTGAGTTAGAAATGTGATCCAATAAGTTCAGAAGTTCACACGACCTGAGTGACGCTGTATGTTACATAGGACTGACTTTATGACATTCTGTGATAACGTTTTTGATTTCAGAAAAATCATTAATTCCTGACGGAAAGAGATCCGAGAGAAGAGGAAAGTGAGTAGGTCTATAATGGTGCGTAGGTCTATACTGGTGCGTAGGTCTATAATGGTGCGTAGGTCTATACTGCTGCGTAGGTCTATATTGTTGCGTAGGTCTATACTGGTACGTAGGTCTATACTGGCGCGTAGGTCTATACTGGTGCGTAGGTCTATACTGGTGCGTAGGTCTATACTGGCACGTAGGTCTATACTGGCGCGTAGGTCTATACTGGTCCGTATAACATATGGTGATCACATGCGTCAACACAGACGCATGGGCGAACCAGAGATGATGCAACAAGCACTGTGGTTGCAATACAATGCCACACCACTGGGTAAGGCCTGTGGTCACATGCAAGATGGTCTCCATGACTCCCAGTCGCTCACCTCCTCACATCAACAAGGACTGCATGTCGCAATCTCCTTCATCTCAACGAACCTCACCAAATCAACATTATTTCCGCCCCACTACCGCGGCAAAGATGGAATCCTTGAGTTACAAGCAACAAAATACCAGACGTCAAAAGATACAAGTCAATCCTGCGCCATAGAGGAGAAAACATGACCTTCCAGGATGGTAGAGTTACTGTGGGAGTCCGCTCCTAGCTGCATAATACTGCACTTAATGCTGTATATCTTTTGGCGTCATGACCTAAATGTTTCTCACTCTCTGGCTGAAATGACAGGAATGCTGCCTGTAGGTGTGTGCTTCTGTTCTGTGAGGATGCTGCCTGTAGGTGTGTGCTTCTGTTCTGTGAGGATGCTGACTGTAGGTGTGTGCTTCTGTTCTGTGAGGATGCTGCCTGTAGGTGTGTGCTTCTGTTCTGTGATGATGCTGACTGTAGGTGTGTGCTTCTGTTCTGTGATGATGCTGACTGTAGGTGTGTGCTTCTGTTCTATGATGATGCTGACTGTAGGTGTGTGCTTCTGTTCTGTGATGATGCTGACTGTAGGTGTGTGCTTCTGTTCTATGATAATGCTGACTGTAGGTGTGTGCTTCTGTTCTATGATGATGCTGACTGTAGGTGTGTGCTTCTGTTCTGTGATGATGCTGACTGTAGGTGTGTGCTTCTGTTCTGTGATAATGCTGCCTGTAGGTGTGTGCTTCTGTTCTGTGAGGATGCTGCCTGTAGGTGTGTGCTTCTGTTCTGTGAGGATGCTGACTGTAGGTGTGTGCTTCTGTTCTGTGATGATGCTGACTGTAGGTGTGTGCTTCTGTTCTGTGATGATGCTGACTGTAGGTGTGTGCTTCTGTTCCATTATAATAAACCGTTCAAATGTATTCAGGTGTCATGTATATCGTTGTCATGTATACATGTATCATTAATATGTTGTGTCATTCATGCCAGGTGTGATATATACCGGGGAGACATGTATACCGGGAGTAATGTATACAGAGTCATGTATTCTACGATTTATTTACAGCGGTTATCATGTATACAGGGACACATTTATACATGGTGTCATGCATACTAGAAAACATATGTATACTGGGAGTCAAGTATACCAGGAGTCAGGTATACTAGGAGTCAACTATACCAGGAGACAGGTATACCTGGAGTCAGGTATACAAGGAGTCAGGTATACCTGGAGTCATGTATACAAGGAGTCAAGCATACCTGGAGTCAGGTATACCAGGATTCAGGTATACCAGGGAGTCAGGTGTACCAGGAGTCAGGTATACCAAGAGTCAGGTATACCAGGAGTCAGGTATACCAGGGGTCAGGTATACCAGGAGTCAGGTATAACTGGAGTCAGGTATACCAGGAGTCAGGTATACCAGGAATCAGGTATACCAGGAGTCAGGTATACCAGGAGTCAGGTATACCATGAGTCATGTATACTTGTAGACAGGTATACCAGGAGTCAGGTATACCTGGAGTCAGGTATAACAGGGATCAGGTATACCAGGAGTCAGGTATACCTGGAGTCAGGTATAACAGGGATCAGGTATACCAGGAGTCAGATATACCAGGAGTCAGGTATACCGGGAGTCAGGTATACCTGGAGTCAGGTATACCAGGAGTCAGGTATACCTGGAGTCAGGTATATCGAGAATCATCACAAAAACCAGAAAATGACTAGAATTTCACTTTTCTTCAGTCAACACGACACAAAAAACTGGCATTATTATTAATGTTGTTGTTGTTGCTAGGACGCAGGTGTGTGACACCAGAGGACGCAGGTGTGTGACACCAGAGGACGCAGGTGTGTGACACCAGAGGACGCAGGTGTGTGACACCAGAGGACGCAGGTGTGTGACACCAGAGGACGCAGGTGTGTGACACAGAGGACGCAGGTGTGTGACACCAGAGGACGCAGGTGTGTGACACCAGAGGACGCAGGTGTGTGACACCAGAGGACGCAGGTGTGTGGACACCAGAGGACGCAGGTGTGTGACACCAGAGGACGCAGGTGTGTGACACCAGAGGACGCAGGTGTGTGACACCAGAGGACGCAGGTGTGTGACACCAGAGGACGCAGGTGTGTGACACCAGAGGACGCAGGTGTGTGACACCAGAGGACGCAGGTGTGTGACACCAGAGGACGCAGGTGTGTGACACCAGAGGACGCAGGTGTGTGACACCAGAGGACGCAGGTGTGTGACACCAGAGGACGCAGGTGTGTGTAACACCAGAGGACGCAGGTGTGTGTAACACCAGAGGACGCAGGTGTGTGACACCAGAGGACGCAGGTGTGTGTAACACCAGAGGACCGCAGGTGTGTGTAACACCAGAGGACGCAGGTGTGTGACACCAGAGGACGCAGGTGTGTGTGACACCAGAGGACGCAGGTGTGTGACACCAGAGGACGCAGGTGTGTGACACCAGAGGACGCAGGTGTGTGTGACACCAGAGGACGCAGGTGTGTGACACCAGAGGACGCAGGTGTGTGACACCAGAGGACGCAGGCGTGTGACACCAGAGGACGCCGGTGTGTGATACCAGAGGACGCAGGCGTGTGACACCAGAGGACGCCGGTGTGTGACACCAGAGGACGCAGGTGTGTGACACCAGAGGACGCAGGTGTGTGTGACACCAGAGGACGCAGGTGTGTGACACCAGAGGACGCAGGTGTGTGACACCAGAGGACGCAGGTGTGTGACACCAGAGGACGCAGGCGTGTGACACCAGAGGACGCAGGTGTGTGACACCAGAGGACGCAGGTGTGTGACACCAGAGGACGCAGGCGTGTGACACCAGAGGACGCAGGCGTGTGACACCCGAGGACGCAGGTGTGTGACACCAGAGGACGCAGGTGTGTGTGACACCAGAGGACGCAGGTGTGTGACACCAGAGGACGCAGGTGTGTGACACCAGAGGACGCAGGTGTGTGTGACACCAGAGGACGCAGGTGTGTGACACCAGAGGACGCAGGCGTGTGACACCAGAGGACGCCGGTGTGTGACATTAGAGGACGCAGGTGTGTGTGACACCAGAGGACGCAGGCGTGTGACACCAGAGGACGCAGGTGTGTGACATTAGAGGACGCAGGTGTGTGTGACACCAGAGGACGCAGGCGTGTGACACCAGAGGACGCAGGTGTGTGACACCAGAGGACGCTGGTGTGTGACACCAGAGGGCGCAGGTGTGTGTGACACCAGAGGACGCAGGTGACACAAAGGTTATGATGCATCTTCACCCATAATTCCAGGAAGTCCAATAACAGGTTCACAGGTTCTCTGACTAACTTTAGGTACATGGAAGCGCGCAGTTAATGTTCTCCTTTAACAGGTCACAATTATTACAACAGTCACTTTGGGATAATTGGGACCTATGGGTCTGGGACCTCTTGATCTGGGACCTAAGAATCTGGGATCTCTGGACTGGGAGCTATGGGTCTGAGACCTTTGGGTCTGAGACCTATGGGTCTGGGACCTCTGGGTTTGGGACCTCTGGGATTGGGAGCTAGGGGTCTGTGACCAATGGGTCTGGGACCTCTTGATCTGGGACCTATGGGACTGAGGTCCCAGACTCCACCTATAAAAATCAATTTTGAAGCATATTGACTGATCATTAAACATATCCCTGAGAGATATACAAGGTAATACTCCAACTTGGAGCGAGAACACTCACGTCTGTACCGAGGAAGCTGTAAGATTACTGAAACATTTAAGAGGGCGCATGTGTCCTACAGGACAGTCAGTCCTTCACTGAGAAATAAAGCCTTATAAAGAGGATTATATCCCATGGCCCCTTGACGTGGTGATTGCTTCCTTGGCTGTTCACCTGAAAGTACTCAGGTGTTTGTTATTGCGTTGGGTAGAGGAAGAGAGAGGTGGGGGCTGACACCACCTGCCCCACAAATCTCCCACACCACCACACACACCATACGCCACACACACCATACACCACACACACCATACACCACACACCACACACCACACACACCATACACCACACACCACTTTAGGAATAACAGGACACTTGAGAGCAGAGAAAGATACCAGAGTGCCAGGAATGAATATGTCAGGATGAGAAGAGAAGCAGAATGACAATACGAAAATGACATCGTAAGCAAGGCAAAGACTCAACATAAATTGCTGCACAGCCACATCAGGAGAAAAACAACAGTAAAGGAACAGGTTATGAAATTAAGGATAGGGGCAGAAGGATTCACTACAAACGACAAGGAAATGTGTGAGGAACTGAATAAGAAATTCCAAGAGGTCTTCACCTTAGAGCAAGGAGAAATCCCAGAGATATGAGAGGGAATAGCTAACAAGGAACCACTGGAAGAGTTTGAGATTACCAGCGGGGAAGTAAGGTAGTGTTTACTAGAGTTGGATGTGACAAAGGCTATAGGCCCAGATGGAATCTTCCCTTGGATACTAAAGGAAGGAGCAGAAGAACTGTGCCTCCCGCTCTCCATAGTGTATAACAAATCACTGGCAACAGGGGAACTGCTAGAAATTTGGAAAGCAGCTAATGTAGTCCCGATATACAAGAAAGGGGATAGACAGGAGGCACTGAATTACAGGCCAGTGTCCCTAACTTGTATACCATGCAAGATGATGGAGAAGATTGTGCGAAGAAAGCTAGTGGAGCACCTGGAGCGAAAGAACTTTGTAACACAGCATCAACATGGATTCAGGGATGGCAGGTCCTGCCTCACAGGGTTACTTGAATTCTACGACCAGGCAACAAAAATAAGGCAAGAAAGAGAAGGGTGGGCAGACTGCATATTTTTGGATTGTCAGAAAGCCTTTGATACAGTACCACACAAGAGGCTAGTGAAAAAACTGGAGATGCAGGCTGGAGTGAAAGGGAAGGTACTCCGTTGGATAAAGGAGTACGTAAGTAACAGGAGACAACGAGTCAGTGTGAGGGGTGAGATCTCAGATTGGCGAGACGTTACGAGTGGAGTACCGCAGGGGTCAGTCCTTGGACCTATACTGTCTCTGATATATGTAAATGATCTCCCAGAGGGTATAGAATCGTTTCTCTCAATGTTTGCCGATGATGCAAAAATTATGAGGAGGATTGAAACTGAGGACGATAGTAGGAGGCTACAAGATGACTTAGACTGAGTGAATGGTCCAGCAAATGGCTGTTGAAGTTCAACCC
>NC_091165.1:41402351-41434851 GCF_040958095.1 Procambarus clarkii | reverse complement strand
CCCTACCCCTACCCTCCCCCTCACCCCTACCCCCCCAAGCCCTTCCTCCTCCACCAGTCTCCCCATACCAGATCCTCCCAGCTCCTGCTCACCCCAGACCCCACAGGTCCTCCCCAGAGGAGAAGCAGAAGAGAGTTAGTTTCAGGGCAATGTACTCGAACATAGATGGGATCACAAGCAAGGCAAGTGAACTAAGGGAAAGAGCACAAGAAGTGAACCCAGATGTAATTGGACTCACTGAAACAAAACTCTCTGGAATCATAACGAATGCCGTGTTTCCCCAGGAGTACACAATAATAAGGAAAGAGAGGGAAGGTAGGGGAGGAGGAGGAGTGGCCCTACTCATGAGAAAGGAATGGAGTTTTAAGGAGATGACTATCCCGGGCTGTGAGGGTTTCAGAGACTACATAGCAGGCACCATGACAATGGGAGGACCAAGGATAGTAGTAGCAGTAATATATAATCCTCCACCAAATGACAAAAGACCCAGTCAAGAGTACGAAAGCAACAACATGGCAGTTAACACTATAATTGAGAGGGCAGCCTCTTCTGCCTGTAGAAATAGATCCCACCTGCTCATCATGGGGGACTTCAATCACGGCAGGATTGATTGGGAGAACAAGGAACCGCATGGAGGCGAGGATACGTGGAGAGCCAAACTACTGGAGGTGGCGACTAGAAACTTCTTAACCCAGCATGTCAGTGAACCCACAAGGATGAGAGGAAACGACGAACCAGCGAGACTCGACCTGGTTTTCACCCTGAACGACTCTGACATAAGAGAAATCAGTTTTGAGGACCCAGTAGGAATGAGCGACCACAGTGTATTGGTGTTTGAGTACCTGATTGAAGAAGGGTTATTGAACTCGAGAAGGGATACCGAAACCAAAAGGTTAGCATACCGAAAGGGAAACTATGAGGAGATAAGAAAATGCCTAGCAGATATAGCATGGGAAACAGAGCTCAGGGAAAAGACGGCCCAAGATATGATGGAATACATCACGCAAAAATGCAAGGATGCAGCAAACAAGTTTGTCCCAGTCCAAAAGGAAAACAGTGAAATGAAGATGAGAAACCCATGGTTTAATCAGAGATGTAGGCTAGCTAAGCAGCAAAGTAAAAGGGCATGGAGAAACTATAGGAATAACAGGACACTGGAGAGCAGAGAAAGATACCAGAATGCCAGGAATGAATATGTTAGGATGAGAAGAGAGGCAGAAAGACAATACGAAAATGACATCGCAAGCAAGGCAAAGACTCAGCCTAAATTGCTGCATAGCCACATCAGGAGAAAAACAACAGTAAAGGAACAGGTTATGAAATTAAGGTTAGGGGCAGAAGGATTCACTACAAACGACAAGGAAGTGTGTGAGGAACTGAATAAGAAATTCCAGGAGGTCTTCACCTTGGAGCAAGGAGAAATCCCAGAGATAAGAGAGGGAATAGCTAACCAGGAACCACTGGAAGAGTTTGAGATTACCAGCGGGGAAGTAAGGAAGTGTTTACTAGAATTGGATGTGACAAAGGCTATAGGTCCAGATGGAATCTCCCCTTGGATACTAAAGGAAGGAGCAGAAGAACTGTGCCTCCCGCTCTCCATGGTGTATAACAAATCACTGGCAACAGGGGAACTGCCAGAAATTTGGAAAGCAGCTAACGTAGTCCCGATATACAAGAAAGGGGATAGACAGGAGGCACTGAATTACAGACCAGTGTCCCTAACCTGCATACCATGCAAGTTGATGGAGAAGATTGTGCGAAGAAAGCTAGTGGAACATCTGGAGCGAAAGAACTTTGTAACACAGCATCAACATGGATTCAGGGATGGCAGGTCCTGCCTCACAGGGTTACTTGAATTCTACGACCAGGCAACAAAAATAAGGCAAGAAAGAGAAGGGTGGGCAGACTGCATATTTTTGGATTGTCAGAAAGCCTTTGACACAGTGCCACACAAGAGGTTAGTGAAAAAACTGGAGATGCAGGCTGGAGTGAAAGGGAAGGTACTCCGTTGGATACAGGAGTACCTAAGTAACAGGAGACAACGAGTCAGTGTGAGGGGTGAGGTCTCAGATTGGCGAGACGTTACGAGTGGAGTACCGCAGGGGTCAGTCCTTGGACCTATACTGTTTCTGATATATGTAAATGATCTTCCAGAGGGTATAGAATCGTTTCTCTCAATGTTTGCCGATGATGCAAAAATTATGAGGAGGATTGAAACTGAGGACGATAGTAGGAGGCTACAAGATGACCTAGACAGACTGAGTGAATGGTCCAACAAATGGCTGTTGAAGTTCAACCCGAGTAAATGCAAAGTAATGAAACTAGGTGGTGGAAATAGGAGGCCAAACACAGGATACAGAATAGGAGATGAAGTACTTAATGAAACGAACAGAGAGAAAGATCTAGGAGTTGATATCACACCAAACCTGTCTCCTGAAGCCCACATAAAAAGAATAACGTCTGCGGCATATGCGAGGCTGGCTAACATCAGAACAGCGTTCAGGAACCTGTGTAAGGAATCATTCAGAATCTTGTACACCACATATGTAAGACCAATCCTGGAGTATGCGGCCCCAGCATGGAGCCCGTACCTTGTCAAGCACAAGACGAAGCTGGAAAAAGTCCAAAGGTATGCCACTAGACTAGTCCCAGAACTAAGAGGCATGAGTTACGAGGAAAGGCTGCGGGAAATGCACCTTACGACACTGGAAGACAGAAGAGTAAGGGGAGACATGATCACAACCTACAAAATCCTCAGAGGAATCGACCGGGTAAACAAAGATAAACTATTCAACACTGGTGGGACGCGAACAAGGGGACACAGGTGGAAACTGAGTACTCACATGAGCCACAGAGACGTTAGAAGGAACTTTTTTAGTGTCAGAGTAGTTAACGGATGGAATGCATTAGGCAGTGATGTGGTGGAGGCTGACTCCATACACAGTTTTAAATGTAGATATGATAGAGCCCAGTAGGCTCAGGAATCTGTACACCAGTTGATTGACAGTTGAGAGGCGGGACCAAAGAGCCAAAGCTCAACCCCCGCAAGCACAAATAGGTGAGTACAAATAGGTGAGTACACACACACACACACACACACACACACCACACCCTAACATTGACAGCTCACCACAAAAACCAACGTTGATACCCTTCACAATAAAGACTGGAGTCATTAAGGACCAGCAGTTCCTGCTCCACCTGCGGAAGCTGATATCCTCTTACCAGTGATAAGTATCGTAGATATTAATGATGATAATGACGGGATAATAATAGTGATAGTGGCCAGGATATACACCCAGTTGACCCCGTTGATAGGAACACCAAGGTTCTCCAGGCGGTAAACATTTAATATGTATTATTATATATTAAAGCGTTGTGTAGGTGGCCTATTTCCTCACCTCATACTCGCGGGACATTATATATATATATATATATATATATATATATATATATATATATATATATATATATATATATATATATATATATATATATATATATATTGGTGTATACTGGCAGCAGGTTTTCTTTCAAACATGTTTCATTGAATATGACCGCATATTCTGTATTTATTATTTTCTGGTTTAGGGCTTCTATCCCTCTAACTATTTTCTTAGCATCAGGGCTTAATTGAAATAGGAGTTCTCCAAAACTCATTTTCGTACTTTTAAGGTGAAAAAAAGAAGTGATTTACTATAGAGTGTATTACACTTATTTATATAATTTGCACAACGTTGTGCAAATTATATTCAATATACTCCTATTTCAATATATATATATATATATATATATATATATATATATATATATATATATATATATATATATATATATATATATATCTATATATATATATATATATATATATATATATATATATATATATATATATATATATATATATATATATATATATATATATTTAGTAAAGTCTGGTAGTTGGAATAATTCAGAAAACAGGATTTTTGTTAACGCAGTTTTATGGAGTAATGTTTAGGTAATAACTCAGCCTCAATGTTCAAGTTATAACTCTGCCTCAATTTTTAGGTAATAACTCTGACACAATGTTAAGGTAATAACTCAATGCGAATATCTTCATGTAGTCCCATAACTCCCTTTTTAGAACTATTCTTGGCTTCAGATGCCAAGAATATATTCTTGGCTATATATAACAATGGGTTAAATATATTGTTATCCATATTCTCCACTCCTGACTAAAGCACTGTTTTTCCCTAACTCCTGCCGCTTCCACAGCTCTTTTTTTTTCCTTTCCAGAGCAAGGTAGGGCACCTTGATGCGTCCCGTGAAGTGGCTGCTCTCATAGTTACTTCATGCAACGCCTTCTGAACGAACGACTTGTTATATTAGGACCACACAGGCTCCGAGTTCCTTTCAAGCATTTATGCAAATTAGGGCGGCCTTTAAAAGGCCTTCCGCAGTTTGGTTTCCTGTTTAAAGTTTGTTGATTGTGTCATGGTGGGTGTCAGTCATCACTCCAGCTGCCGCCCTCCACTTACCTCCTGTAGGGTCATCCTGCTGACATTTACAAGGTAATGATGAACCACAACACCTCCCGTCACAAGGTTAACAACACGCATGTGACTCTCACACAAGTAGACGTGATAACAAGTAGACGTGATAACAAGTAGACCGATAACAAGTAGACGTGATAACAAGTAGACGTGATAACAAGTAGACCGATAACAAGTAGACGTGATAACAAGTAGACGTGATAACAAGTAGACCGATAACAAGTAGACGTGATAACAAGTAGACGTGATAACAAGTAGACGTGATAACAAGTAGACGTGATAACAAGTAGACCGATAACAAATAGACGTGATAACAAGTAGACCTATAACAAGTAGACGTGATAACAAGTAGACGTGATAACAAGTAGACGTGATAACAAGTAGACGCGATAACAAGTAGACATCATAACAAATAGACCGATAACAAGTAGACGTGATAACAAGTAGACGTGATAACAAGTAGACCGATAACAAGTAGACGTGATAACAAGTAGACCGATAACACGTAGACGTGATAACAAGTAGACGTGATAACAACGAGACCGATAACAAGTAGACGTAGGGGGTCAGGACCCCATGGGGTCAGGTCAAGACGTAGGGGTCAGGACCCCATGGGGTCAGGTCAAGACGTAGGGGTCAGGACCCCATGGGGTCAGGTCAAGACGTAGGGGTCAGGACCCCATGGGGTCAGGTCAAGACGTAGGGGGTCAGGACCCCATGGGGTCAGGTCAAGACGTAGGGGGTCAGGACCCCATGGGGTCAGGTCAAGACGTAGGGGGTCAGGACCCCATGGGATCAGGTCAAGACGTAGGGGGTCAGGACCCCATGGGGTCAGGTCAAGACGTAGGGGGTCAGGACCCCACGGAGCCAGGTCACTCAAATCTTCACCGCTGTTAATAAGCCAATTTTAATTAAGACAGATTTACATGCAAAAAATCCTGAATCCTTTACCCAGACCAATGGGAAAAATGTCGATGTTCTTAATTAAATTCCAAGTATAGCTGAGGTTGGCTGAGTCTCTCCTGATGCTATGGCCAGTCGCCGGACCCGCCCGCTCTCTATAATTGGAATGCTCTTGAGAATTTTCAATGCACTTTCATCATTTTGGAACTTCATTTGGCATTATTCTGTTTTCCAGTAACAGGAATCGTTTAGTTTTTAATTTGCAATTAGACGCGTTTCAGGCTTAAAAACAAGATTTTTATTTAACCTCACAAAATCCACACTCATATATGCTTGTGTATCCTTATAGGAATACACGAAAATACAGAAGGCCTATTGGTCCCTCCGAGGCATGTCCTATGTTTACATCAGTCTTTCTTCCCAGCCTGAGTTTACCTCCTTATATTATAATTCCAAACTATCAGTCTTGAGCAGATAATTGTATAACTTTATTGATAATCTTTTTGACCCATTTGCCTCATCTGTCGACTTCACTGACGTTGAAACGTCTCTTCGCTCTGCTTAAGATCGTACAGTTTGATTTTCTATTTTTATAAGATAAGTTCATTATTACCGGGATTAATTTAGTCGTCTTTGTATTTTTCAAGATAATTTCTCTCTTCTGGAGTAGAGTGACGGTGTAGTAAGGGTTCTTATATTCTGTGGCTCGCCGAGTCCCACTGATATTCCTTCAAGGTTTACAGTTCTTATCAAAATATTGAGGATCATTTTCTCGTGTAAATGTATTCTTAAAGAACACGTGAATGCCTTCATCTCGTGTCGATTGTTCTTAGTGTAGAGAACGTCCATCTTTGCTAATGTTGGCGTCGAAGGCGGTATTAATGCAATCATTATGTTGACCAGACCACACACTAGAAAGTGAAGGGACAACGACGTTTCGGTCCGTCCTGGACCATTCTCAAGTCGATTGTGAGAATGGTAACAATGGTTAACATACTTCAGCCACGTTATTGTGACTCCTCGCCTGCAATGCAATCATTACATACAATTTACACTCATAAAACTTGTCTAATCTCAGCAGAAACTCTAATACTCATAAGAAAAAGGTATAAACGATGCGATATGTAATTGAGAGGAACAGAGACCTAGAAGTGAACACTTGTATCGGTCGCGTCTCTGACAGCCACAGTCAGACACCTTCCATGTTATGACAACCATTTCCGCCTCCTGTGACAAGCTCAAGTGTACTGATGAACTGTGGGAATAATAATGCAACACTGGAGACTGTGCACTCTGCAACACTGGGGACTGTGCACTCTGTAACACTGGGGACTGTGCACTCTGCAACACTACAACTCTGGAGACTGTGCACTCTGCAACACTACAACTCTGGAGACTGTGCACTCTGCAACACTACAACTCTGGAGACTGTGCACTCTGTAACACTACAACTCTGGAGACTGTGCACTCTGCAACACTACAACTCTGGAGACTGTGCACTCTGCAACACTACAACTCTGGAGACTGTGCACTCTGTAACACTACAACTCTGGAGACTGTGCACTCTGTAACACTACAACTCTGGAGACTGTGCACTCTGTAACACTACAACTCTGGGGACTGTGCACTCTGTAACACTACAACTCTGGAGACTGTGCACTCTGCAACACTACAACTCTGGAGACTGTGCACTCTGTAACACTACAACTCTGGAGACTGTGCACTCTGCAACACTACAACTCTGGAAACTGTGCACTCTGTAACACTACAACTCTGGGGACTGTGCACTCTGTAACACTGGGGACTGTGCACTCTGCAACACTACAACTCTGGAAACTGTGCACTCTGCAACACTGGGGACTGTGCACTCTGTAACACTACAACTCTGGAGACTGTGCACTCTGTAACACTGGGGACTGTGCACTCTGCAACACTACAACTCTGGAAACTGTGCACTCTGCAACACTGGGGACTGTGCACTCTGTAACACTACAACTCTGGAGACTGTGCACTCTGTAACACTGGGGACTCTGCACTCTGCAACACTGGGCACTTAAGTGTCTCACTCATGGTTTACATGAAGGAGGTAGACAGCACCAATCACTAATCCCCCGCACCGTCGTGTGTGGTGTGGACGCAGGTAACACCAGCCCCGTCACCAATCACTAATCCCCCGCACCGTCGTGTGTGGTGTGGACGCAGGTAACACCAGCCCCGTCACCAATCACTAATCCCCCGCACCTTCGTGTGTGGTGTGGACGCAGGTAACACCAGCCCCGTCACCAATCACCGTCAATAACTACACTACTGGTAATGTCTTCTCACACACATAATACCATAGGATCAAAACCCACACATTATGTAATGTAACTTATGTCAAGAACTTACACCAAATTCTTGTAATTCTTGGTGCAAACTCTTTAGATAAAGTTCACAAATACACAAGTGAAGGGTTTATCAAATGACTGTAAATGCTACGTACATTTTATTTAAAAAAACAAAATAAAAGCTCTCTCTCTCTCTCTAAAAAAAAAAGTGCTATATAGTCGTAATGTCTTAGCGTTTTCTCCTGATAGTTCCCTTCCCTTCCATAAACTTCCAGCCACTTTGATTGGACGGTAGAGCGACGGTCTCGTTCATGCTGGTCGGCGTTCAATCCCCGACCGTCCAAGTGATTGGGCACCATTCCTTTCGCCCCGTCCCATCCCAAATTCTTATCATTACCCTTTCCAAGTGCCATATAGTCGTAATGGCTCTGTGCTTTCCCCTGATAACTCACTCAGAGGAATGGAATGTCTTGACTGAACAGCTGTTACTAGCTTCATATTGGCCGGTCTCATTTGGACTGGTCATGGTCCGAGGCCTCACTCACGCACTAGTGACGTCACCAAGCAAGGATTCAATAGGCATTTACGCCTCTACTTACGAACCTCTGCATCTTTTCTCAATCTTTTGCGGCTTTGTTTACATTTATTTAACAGCTGATGAGCATCGTAACCTATAAACAACCTTCTAGTGCTTTGCGGTTTATGAGCTGCTTAATGTAAACAAGGCCGCCAAGGACCGAGAAAAGATGTAGAGGTTCGTAATTACTTGTGTAACTGCTTGAAGACTCCAGGGACCAGATTCACGAAGCAGTTACGCAAGCACTTACGAACCTGTACATCGTTTCTCAGTCTTTGGCGACTTTGTTTACAATAATTAAACAGTTAATGAGCTCCGAAGCACCAGGAGGCTGTTTATAACAATAACAACAGTTGATTGGCAAGTTTTCATGCTTGTAAACTGTTTAATAAATGTAACCAAAGGCGTCAAAGATTGAGGAAAGGTGTACACGTTCGTAAGTACTTGCGTAACTGCTTCGTGAATCTGGCCCCTGGGGGGCCTTGGACTCCCCCCCTTATTGTCCCTGCCGACACGTGCAGCCAGCCCGCTCTCCCCAGCCTTCACAACCTCACTAAATTGCTGTACTAAAGTGCCCGAACCTAACCTACCAGAGGATTCATAAACTGAAAACGGGTCATCACCTCAATTTCGCGAGCCGCTACCATTTATATCACGTCAGTTTTTGGCCATAAGGAAAATTATACATTAAAATGAAAACGGGTTGGTGTAGCACTTTACCTTATATAGTGTAGCGCAGTTTTTTAATATTAATTTTTACATGCAAAGCATGCGAATAAGTAACATAAATACACACAGAAAACGAGCACAATGGGAAAGAAAACAAAAGAAACAAAGCCATATGCCTAAAGGGCCTAAGAACAAAACCCATAACACATAGCATAGAACACATAACATAGAACACATAACATAGAACACAAGGGTACAAAAATCACTGGCCTAAAGGGCCTACTGCAAACAATGATATACATGACCAAAGAGCCAAAGCTCAACCCTCGCAAGCACAATTAGGTGAGTACAAAAAAAAAAATGAATCACAAACGTAAAAGTTCCAAATGAAAGGGAACACACAAAACACATGACAGTATCCTGTCCACGACGGACAGAAACAAAACAACATAAATAAAGCAGGAAAAATCCAAACATAAAAATACAGTAAAGGTACAAAAACACAACAAAGTTCAAAACCCTGGAACATAAAGACACCCCAAGGCACACAGCCATAAGCCTGCAGGGCTTACAGCAGACCTACAAGCGGGACGCGAGAGCAAGCAACGCCAAGCCTACCCGTACTCCTCTGGAAAGTCCGCCACCGGAAACCGGATGCAATACCCCTTCCAAAGAAGCGCCACAGCAGGATTAACAAGTGCACGAGGACACTCCATCACATCCGGAAATCCGGACATAAATGCATGAATATTAGGCACCCAAACAATATGTGGGCACACAGGGATCGTCAACACCCGCTCCCACTTCGAGGGCTCGTCGCGAGCACAAATTTCTCTGAAAACAGCAGCACTGAGAGACTGAACGTCCAGGTCATCATCGCCAGACACGGCCGCAGTGGGTTGGACCACTGGAGGCGGCGCCACAGGTGGCAACACCACAGGGGCCACATCCGGAGCAACATCCACAGGGTCGGGCACCGGCACAGAATCACCCCATCGAACATCCTTCCTCAGGACCACCACAAGGCCCTGACCACCATTATCAGCTGCACCATCCTCCACAGGAGGGAACCCCCCCCCGCGGGGAACCCCCTGCAAGTGAAGAAATAGAGGTTAACATAGACACATGGCCATCAGCAGCAGCAGCAGGCACATGAACCTCTGCCACCACCATCGTAGTCGACACCGACGCCCCAAAGACCACCACACCGACACGTGCAGACTTGTAAGCATCAAATTCGTCCACATCAGCCCAGGCAAAAGGAGAAGAACGCCTCGAGCTTGGGACCCGGCCACACATCTTCAGAGCCAGAGGCAGAACCAGAAGCACGGGAAGTGCAGAGGGGGGCGCACTTTCACACAGGTAAGGGCACCACTCCGGTCGAAGATAACGACCATACCAGCAGCGTCTGGCAGCGGAAACGGCGCAAAAACACTCCGTAATCATCCTCGGCAGCAAACTTCACTATAGCTTGATGGGAAGATGCCAACTCCACTCCAGAGATCGCAGCCACATCTACCCGCAGCATGTCACACATCACCAGCTCCACCGCCGGATAATCAGCTCTGCCAGTAAACTCCAGGCCCACTGAATGAGCCAGCTAACCTGGGGGAAGGGTCCTCCCCCCCCCATCACTCAGGCCACATCAGCAAACCACCAGGGATCCGCCAGCTCCAGATGCAATTTATTTGGGCAAGTAACGACTGGCTTTCACCTTACATGGTGTAGCGCTTCATCTGTACATGGTTTAGCACTTCACCCTACATGGTGTATGTAGCACCTTCCCTTCTACGTCTTCACTCTTACGGGCTTTTCAAGTCTGTGCCACCTCTTGGGTGGTTTAATCTTCATCAGTTAATCAGTGTTCATTTTCCTTCTGACTCTTTAGATGTTCGGGAGAGTTTGAACTAAACGCGTCCTTCGGCGACATGTGCCGTCTGGCCCAATAAACGAACTTGGAGAGTTAAAAGACCGCACACACCAAACATAGAAATTCGTGCTATAAAAAAAATTGATTTAACTCTTTCAGGAAATAACTGTCAGACTTTATAGATAAATAATGTACATTTATAATTGGGAAAATGAACATAAAATGTACAGTACATTGATAACATATAGGCCATAAAACCATACCAACTAAACATTGTTATTAATAGAAACATTAATTGGTAACAACTAATACAAATCATTTCAGTGTTGCCTAGACTTAACAGGTATATGTAAATTTAAATAACAAATTAAATTGTTGATAAAGTGAGTGACATTTAGCTGAGAACTAGAAGGTTGGTATATGGTAATGGCAAGTTTTATATTGTGATAGTTCCAAGTTCCCTACACCAAATCTGGGCCTGTCATTGGGCACCAGAGGGGAGATTATTGACCTTAGTAGAAGGAACTCTAACTAGCCCCAGAGTGGGAGCCAGATTTAAAAATTACTAAACTAGGAGAAGGCGAGAGCAAACGCCTTCACTAGGTCGTTATATCTCTTCAATTTCATAAGTAATCAAGAGGGTAGCAAATGGGTTCTCACACCAAATTTAATATATAGTGTTTGGGATGTTTGGGTTTGATCCCAGAACTTAAACAGTTAATTACAAGACTTTAGAAGTAGCTTTAGCAGTAACAGTAGTAATAATGGGGCAGTTCTCTTCAAAGGTTGTTGACGTAAAAACACTTTTGTAACAATAACAATTTATTCAACAAATCTACTAATACACGGCAATAACAACTTTACGTTACGTTAACTCCTGGTTAATGAGACCTGGTCTCGAACCTTCTTGTATGGGGAAGATGAACACAGCGAACTAACTGAACACTTGTGAACACTTGGACTCATCTGCATTTGACTCCTGCAGTGGCAATCCACAATGATTAAAATGCAAAAACAATAACAACAAAACAATGTAAGACTTGTCACTAAGGCAATCTTCAGTTAATTAATTACGTTACTTTAGTTTTTCTTCTTTTATTAATAAAACAGATAAGAACTACAAAATAAAAAAGGGCACCAAAGCCCCACAACGGAATAGCCCAACACAAGTTAAACAAAATACAGAAAGGCACACGAAACAAAGGTAGAATACATATTTAGGAAATGCAAGAACAAGCAAAACATATTACAACATCGGACTACAGCAAGAACAGAGAGCATGAACAACTTAACATTCTCAACACAACAGAACAAAACACAGAAAATGCCACACAACAGAAGCAATACACATGAGCAAAGACATAAATAAGCCAAATAGTACACACAAGTGAACACAACATTAAACATAAAACATCAGTACAAAACACGAAGCACAACTAGGAAAATACACAGTAAAATAATTAAACCCACCACAAGAGCAGGGAAACTAGACCTACAATACTACTGAACAAATCCACATGGGTCGTGACGAGGATTCGAACCTGCGTCCGTGAGCATCCCACACGCTGCCTTAATCGACTGAGTGTAATGAAGTAAGGGCGAAGAGGTAGAACGGCCTATTGACATAGCTCGAGTGCATGGGGGGAGTTGTGTAAAACCCTGGTTTGTGCCTCGGAGAGGCTGCAGGATCCAGTAAGTTCAGTAGAACTTCGGTTTCAACTCATTTTGACCATGTCGTAGCTCAGTCGATTAAGGCAGCGTCTAGGATGCTCTCGGATGCAGGTTCAAATTCTCGTCACGGACCTTGTGGATTTGTTCATTTGATGCATCATGCAATTGTGATTTCTGTGTGTAATACAATGCTACCATAAACACATCACAAACAGAAATAAGATTACATACAAGAACACACACAGGGTAGCCGCCGACAACGGCGATACATGCACTTGGAGTAACAAAGGGAAACACAATAATGAACACGGGAATGACCATGGAAAACAAGGGGCACATGCCTGAAGGGCCACACAAACACAAGCAAGTGAAATACAAAAACAACAAAATCATACATTTAAACCACAGGAACCCGTGACAAGAATAGAAACACATAAAATGTACACACATAAACATAATGGCAATTAAACAAAACAGACACAAAAACACATCACTTACCAAATTTTTGCGGAAAGAGGGCCCTCGGAAACCGCAATCAGTACGCCTGTCACATTAGCCAGTCATCGTCGGTAATATCCACAGGCGTCTCTTGGGGGTGCAACATATACTCAGGTAAGCCAGAGACGAATTTCCATGCACCACGCACCCACACAACAGATGAACACCACGGGACCGGCAGTACCCGTTCAGTCGCAACCGGAAGCACAGCACCCCCACCACAGCGCCAGTCAATGAGGCAACCGCCCTTCTCCCCAGAAGGAAGTGGTACCACTCGGGAAGGACACCCAACTTCCACAGGGGACCCGGCACAGGCACAGAACTCCCACGGCATACAACTTTCTTGGCATCCTTCTGTCCTGAATTCTTTTTCATCACAATTACCAAGTCCCGAGAATCACTAGTGGGCACCATAGACTAAACAACCCCCTACTCCAGGGAACTGTTGCACAGAGATAAGGGAAGGGGAGGAGCCCAGGGGCCAACATGGAGGCCCCCCCCACCTCTAGCCACTATCGGAACAGGACCAGCATTAACAGGGCCATCCGGCCCCAGGACAGGGCTGCAGGATGGCCGCCACCGCAACAGCCTCATCACTCGCAGAAACCTCAAACACAGCAGGTTCAACCTAGTCAGCGGGAAGCCGACCCTGCGGAGTCTTCTATGTCCACCCAGGCTTCACCACAAGGAATGGACAAGTTAGGAGCCCGCCTCAAACGCTTCGAAACTGGACCCACAGCCTCTGAACTATCGTTCCCCCTCCCCCCCTACAGACGCCACACAAGGAGCACCGAGAGGTTGCACAGGGTCTCTCACTGACCGGCTCCGCAACACCGAATCAGCCTCGATCGCCGGGGGCACCAGACCATACACCAACGGGGACTGTGACGCATGGACTTCCACTGGGACATGCACAGCATAAGGAAATGAAGCACCACAGTCTACCAAGGAGACACTCGCCAGGGAAGGAAAGGAAACCTCAACTGGACGCGAGGGCGAGACCACCTCCACCACCCCAACATTGCCACTGGCACCAGGGGATCAGCGAACCCAGGGCAGGCAGACAACACACGCACAGGTACATCCGATGCCGTAGACACAGCCACACTCGCCACATGTGCAGATTCTTCCAGGCCCTCCAAAGGAAGGAAGTCAATTTCATGAAACAGATTCACATCTCCTGTAGGCTGGGCACGACACATCGCAGCAACATGGCCTGGCAACCAGCACCAAAAACAAGTGCGCGGCTGTTGAGCGTAGTAACACCAGAGACGCCAGCCGAGAAGCTCCTTAGAAGAAGGAATGTCATCCTTCAGATGCATCGTCAAGGTCCGTACTCCGTTACGGACGCTCTGCAGCCGACCAGAAAGAAGCCAGTTGTTCTTAGAGACAGGACGTGCACCTGCCGAAAAATCTCACGAGGAAGTCATCCGGGAATTCAAATGGAACACCATGTAGACTCACAAAGGTTGGTGGTGTACATTGGTCAGAGACAGAGACAGTTCTGGCATCTGCAGGCAGCAGCAGGGCATGGCCCTCAAACTTCTACACAAAGGCCGAGTAAACAGCGGGCGACAGGAACTTTACCATCACACGGTGGTCTGAAATCTTCTCAAGGCCAAAAATATCAGCGACATCCACACCAAGGACGTACAATGAAGCCTCCTCAATGAGAGGCCAGTCCACCACGGCCGTAAATTCCATACCAGCAGAATTCGTCCGCTGAACAGTTCGCTACGACAACAACATCACGACGGCTGAGACCCCGGTGCTAGTACACACAAGACTCCACCCACCACCAGCCAATCACCACGCACGTCGGGCAACTATTGGAGCACCTGCGGCCACCACCTCACCCCCTGGCGGGCGAGCAGCGAATCATTACGTTAACACTTGTCCCTAGAACTGCAAATAAATTAAATATACAATTAATAAATTATGTTAATCCTTCTGTCACATCAACAGTATTAATCAATGAGTAATTATTTTAACACCCTTTCACCTGACAGTAACAATAAAAACTTTAACTCTCTGCTTTAAGTCTTCTGTCACCAAGACAGTTAATCAAGCTGATAATTATGTTAATCCGTCTGTCACTAAGACAGTTAATCAAGATGAATAATTATACTCAACACGGTACTATAACACTCAAGTACAACACAACACACTACTCAAATAAGTAACAATATAATAAGTGTTACCTTGACGCAACACTCAATGACCGACTCTTCCACTTGTGTCTGGAAAGAACAAAGACATACACGGTATCACACAGACACAGAAATCAATATAATAATACCACCATACAATTATAAGACACAAAAGTATACAAATACTAAATGTGTGGCGGGGTGTAACACTTATACCCAAGACAGTGACGTATACAGTGTCACGCTGACGGCTGTAACAACAACTTGCTTATTGTCTCCCTGACCTGTTACTCACTCCTGTTACAGCTAGTAACGAGATAACGTCAGATCGAACAGTTGATCCTCGATCAACACAAAGAAACACTAATTTATACATAAGATAAATATTTGTATGCACATTAAAGACCAGCCTCACACTCACGCCTTGCATACATACAATGTTGGACTGTAGATGACCCAGTGAAATACTCCAGCAATCTCTGCACGTGGCAACATCCGAGTAATGAAAGTTGACACATGGTGGCCAGTGCAATAACAAAAGCAAGGACCACACGTGGTTAACATGCGAGTCATGTGTTTTTTGTTTTAATTTTGCCCCGAGGGGCAAGTTTATTGGTCAGCGCCACTCATCCTGTGAGTGGACATACCGCCATAGCCCGTGGTGTAGACAAGCGGCACCACGGTGTCTGGCGGGAAAACAGAGTCCACAAATGTCGGCGATATATAGTTATCTCCCTCAGAGAAATTTACAGCTACAATGGGGAATCAGTGCACTCCACACTCAATTACATCTCGTGGTAACATCTCCACGGATGATGATGATAATGAGAGATTGATACACTTAAGCAGTCTCCTCGCTTCTGCTGTGATCACGTGGTGGGCACTTCTCTTTGTTTCTCTTCTTTCTCGTATGTCAGATAATCTTCCAATCTATCGCGAACTGGATTCTGGCTGCAGTCAGAGTTAGATAAAATCAGATGGATTACGATTTTAACTAATTAACATCGCACAAACTGAGTTTCTTAGCTTTGGCCAGCAGCGTAAGATCGGCACGTCTTCACAGGTAGACGACTCGGACAGAATCAGGAGATGGCGGCCCTCCTTTCTACTCTTTCCTTAGAACTTCAAACCAGTCAATTGGCACTAGGCACTGAGGCCTAGCCAATCAGAGCAGTCCCCTTCGGGTGGCGTGATGCCGTGACGTCATGACTACATCATGGGAGAGGCCTAGTCTAGACAAGGGGACCTTGTTCCTATGGCCCCTTGTCCCCCACCGACACTCTCATAGTTCACTCTGATTGTGATTCTAGATTGTAACTCCCTGGAGTTAACCAGTTGCTATACATACTTCACCTTGCTGTAATTACTGAATGGTGATACACACGACGGCCTTCGTGGCAGCAATGGCATTCTATTGACATACTCTATCTAAGGATACCCAACAAGGTATTGAGGAGTTTTGAATTAACGGAACTCGACTTAGTGCACTCACTCTCTGCACTTGTGAGAGACTCAACTGGCGCTTGTGCACTCTCTTACGCACATTAAGACAGCTGGTCTGATCTATTCTCTCACATATATCATAATTTGGATGAGTCAAACAGCAATAAAATTAATATAAACGAACCATACTATTATGTTGTACGTGGCACACCTTCTGCAGTCTACGTTAACAGTTTCTGGGATTATCCTGGCTCAAAATTACTCCAAACACACAGCTAATTTAGCAACACTGACGTCAGTTGTTCTGAAAACGGCTGCCAGTAATCCATCTCTCTGTGACATAAGTTCCCTAATCATTCCTGATATCCAGCTTGGGTTCTCCCTACTGAAGAGTTGCGTTATCCTCTGTTGTAGATCATGTCTACAAGGAAGACTGTTCCAATGATGCCTATTGCAAGGAAATGGTGAGCACTGACCTCCGCGGAGCGAAGATGTTTTTCCTGATATTGTTTTTATTGTCTCTCTTGCATGTTAGGTCTCCATGAACCTGATGACCTGACACGGAGTCATACAAACCACTTCTCATCCTGGTCACCAGACTACACATCAGATATGGAGAAACGACGATATTTCTGTCAGTTGTGAACCATTATCATGTCGTGTGATGACTTGGTAATGGTCCAAGACGGACCGAAACGTCGTCGTTTCGCCATTTTTTGATGTGTGGTTCGGTCATCATATCTTCAGCCTCGTTATTGTGATTCATCGTCTGGTGATCATCTTCTTTGTGTGCAGACGAGGAGTCACAATAACGTGGCTGAAGTATGTTGACCAGACCACACACTAAAAGGTGAAGGGACGACGACGTTTCGGTCCGTCCTGGATCATTCTCAAGTCGATTGTGAGAATCGACCTGAGAATGGTCCAGGACAGACGAAAACGTCGTCGTCCCTTCACCTTCTAGTGTGTGGTCTGGTCAACATCTTTGTGTGTGTGTGTTGTGGTAGCTAACTGTAGTGCAGCTACCTCTCATTGTTTACAGTGCAGCAAGATGTATAGCCCGACAGAGTTTTTGAACAAGTATTGCTTTTGTGATAAAGAGCGCTGCCAAGCGTCGTGTTGACGGTGGGAGCAAATCTTTCCCCCGGGAAAAATGATGCATGTGAAACCTCAGTTTTCTAACACTGGAGACAAATTGTTGAAGTGTGACAGCCTTGAGAAGATCAATATTTTCATTATCTCTCGTGCATGACGGATGTAAAATGTTCTGGCTGACATATTTAATGTTAATACAATGTTGTTTTTGGGAGGTTGAAGTCATTTTTGAAGTCTATAATGTAAGTCGTTCACATTGTCTCAGTTGACACCATCTCTGAAGTATTACTGTTGCCTCACGTGTCAGTGTTTGGAGTATTGACTCAGAAAGCTGGAGGGTCATTACTTCTCATGTGAGAACTGAGGGTTGTGGAGTGTGTTACTGAGATAACGAGAGCACCACTCAACGCTCTGAGTGTCACCATCATCAAGTGCAGCTGTACTCTAGCATCACGTGACATCTTTATTCCACATCAAATGATATTCAGCAAAGTGCTACAAGAGCCTCTTAGAACAGCTTCTAGTCTTACTGACGAGGAAAACTAGAGGCTGAACCTTAAGTCTTCCTGACGAGACTTTAAGCTGCGCTGAGCCTCAGCCGATAAAGATAGTTTGTTGACATTAATTTCCCCGATGTGGCGCCGTGTGTTCCTTTGACTCCTGATGGGTTCTGTGTTTGTTCAGGCGGTTGTTTGTTGTGTACCCACGACGGTGTTCTGTGCATGTGTTTATCGTGACCTTTGACCCCAGCAAGTCGACGGAGAGCAAGAGATGAAAACGCCTTGATATTGTTGATTGGCTAGACGAGTCCCTATGAGTTGACACTACTAGTGAAGTGGACCTGACCAAATGTGAACATTGTCACACCAACAGTTCACACACCTTGCACCACCTATGGAACTGAATGTGAAGACATCCAAGCGTTGTCCACCTGGACAATCTGGACACAGACAACGTGACTGTAACTCTGACTGTAACCTTCATATTAAGCTAACTAATCAACACTGTGAAGAGGCTGTTGATCTAAATGTTAACCACCTCTACAACAAGTTCTTCAATGCTGAAACTTGCTTTGCTAAACGAATCAGTTCCTGAGTCAATTATGTGCCTCTGTATCCTTCACCACCACGACTCACAAGGCGGGTGTGTGGTCCATTACCACTCACAGGATGGGTGTGTGGTCCATTACCACTCACAGGGTGGGTGTGGGGGTCCACTACCACTCACAGGATGGGTGTGAGGTCCACTACCACTCACAGGATGGGTGTGAGGTCCACTACCACTCACAGGATGGGTGTGGGGTCCATTACCACTCACAGGATGGGTGTGTGGTCCATTACCACTCACAGGGTGGGTGTGAGGTCCACTACCACTCACAGGATGGGTGTGGAGTCCATTACCACTCACAGGATGGGTGTGTGGTCCACTATCACTCACAGGATGGGTGTGTGGTCCACTATCACTCACAGGATGGGTGTGCGGTCCACTACCACTCACAGGATGGGTGTGTGGTCCACTATCACTCACAGGATGGGTGTGCGGTCCACTACCACTCACAGGATGGGTGTGTGGTCCACTATCACTCACAGGATGGGTGTGTGGTCCACTACCACTCACAGGATGGGTGTGCGGTCCACTACCACTCACAGGATGGGTGTGTGGTCCACTACCACTCACAGGATGGGTGTGCGGTCCACTACCACTCACAGGATGGGTGTGTGGTCCACTACCACTCACAGGATGGGTGTGCGGTTCACTACCACTCACAGGATGGGTGTGCGGTCCACTACCACTCACAGGATGGGTGTGTGGTCCACTACCACTCACAGGATGGGTGTGTGGTCCACTACCACTCACAGGATGGGTGTGCGGTCCACTACCACTCACAGGATGGGTGTGTGGTCCACTACCACTCACAGGATGGGTGTGTGGTCCACTACCACTCACAGGATGGGTGTGTGGTCCACTACCACTCACAGGACCGGTATGGGGTACATAATGAATGAACTAATCTAATTAATCGCTCAGTTTTTGTAGAGCAATGCCACCCCCATTTTCAGTTCAAGTAAAAAATGCCAGAATAAAATATAATAAGTCATGACTTTTGTATAAACTCAGATATGTAACTGTATAACCTTGCATAATAAAGTTTACAAAATAAAAAAGGGGGGTGGTAGGAGAAGCGAACACTCATACGTATTTAGAGTTAAATGGCAAGTTTTTCTCTGAATGCTCTTTGTTCCCTTCTTTGAGGCTGTGGGTCCCTATAATTGCACCAGAGGTGGTACCCCCCCCCTATATAAGATATGACTCTATACAACACAATTTAGTACAAAGTGAAATTCACACCAGTTATTTTATCTACCATCGACATACTACTCAGAAAGGGAGCCACATATCTACGAGCCTTCCAGTATGGTCACTTGACTTCATGACGTTGCTACTGATAAGCTTAGGCTACAAGTGATAAGCTTAGGCTACAAGTGATAAGCTTAGGCTCGGCTACAGATGCCGTTGGGAGCCTTCACTACCACCTGGAGTAGATCTGAGGAAATGTAGACTCTGTCAGCGGAACTGTTCGCACACACTATACGTCACTATGTAATCGAAGTCTGCAAGTGCAGACTTCAGCACTTGGAGCTATAATGAGTGACACTGAACATTAAATGCAACACCCGTGTTGCAGGTGTTAGCTGGGAGAGACTTACTGCACTAGCACACGCAACAGTCAACACATCTGTTTGCTCATTTCCAGTGTCCTACAGGCGAGGGGGAATCCACTAAAATTTAATCTTTGTTACCTGATTGGTTGGCAGTTTCAGAACACTCTTGATTCCTGCGACTGTCTCCGTATTCTGACTGTTTTCTCTGAGACTTTGCGGTGCAATATATGAGTCTTGTGGTGATCACCGCTCCCTTCTGGGCACCTTAAGGCCCTGATTGGCATGACTTGGGGAGAAGACGACACCTTTTTGAGCGACACAGCTGGGGGGGGGGGGCAGGTAGATGGGTTAATGAGAGGGGTCTGTATCCCCCCCTACTCTGTAGTCATCCAACCTACACACACCCCCACCACCTCCACACCCTCCCTCTTCCACACTCGTGTGGCTCCACACCCCCACCACCTCCACACCTCGACCATCTCCACACCCACACCACCTCCACACCACCTCCACACCCCCACACCTCCACACCTCCACACCCCCACACCCACACCACCTCACTGTCTCCATACCGATGCTCGACAGTGATAAATGCTGCCCATTAAGAGTGTGATTGGTGGTGGTGGTGGTGGTGGTGGTGGTGGTGGTGGTGGTGGTGGTGGGCGGGTATCAGAGCAGCGGGCAACTGCGCTGCTTCAGGCAGCTTCCTCAATTAACACCACCTCTTATCACGGCGTATATTGGGGCAACTGTCGCCTCGCTTGTGTCCGAGGCCCCTCACGCTCCCAAACTAAACTGACACTATTTTATTTTTTTCCTTGAGAAATCAAGCTGTCGATTCCTCTCCCTGATAAGTTGAATAATTTATTCGGGTACAAATATGACAGTTTTCTCTGGCCAAGCCAATTATGTTCGGAATCGTTCCTGTTGGACATTTTTCTGTTTGCATGAATCTGACTTAATGAAAGACGGGCACTGAACCCAGGCATCAAAATAAGAAGTTGTTCTCATCATATTGCGAGAATCATACATGATTTTATATTATAGAAATATAATGTTTTAGCTTCGTGAATCAATTAACTTAAAATTAGGTTCCTATTTTTTCAAGATAAGTTCATAAAAGACCATTTTAATGACTGGTTTCAGTTCATGTATCATACACATACTCACACAATACATCATACACACACATGCACATGCACACGAACACTTACACACACACATAGTTGTAGGCCCAGTAGGCTCAAGACTATGTACCGCCTGTCAACTGTCAAGTTGATTGACAGTTGACAGGCGGGACCAAAGAAGCAAAGCTCAACCCCCAACTAGGTGAGTACAACTAGGTGAGTACAACTAGGTGAATACAACTAGGTAAGTACAACTAGATGAGTACAACTAGGTGAGTACCACTAGGTGAGTACAACTAGGTGATTACAACTAGGTGAGTACAACTAGGTAAGTACAACTAGATGAGTACAACTCGGTGAGTACAACTAGGTGAGTACAACTAGGTGAGTACAACTAGATGAGTACACCTTCACACACATACAAAGGTCAAAGACACAGAAGAATGTTCAGAATGTTCAAATAAATGCAACAATGTCAAGAACGAATACATATATATATATATATATATATATATATATATATATATATATATATATATATATATATATATATATATATATATATATATATATATATATATATATATATATATATATATATACGAAAAGTGTTGGAAAGAAACTATGAAAATAATAATGCTTCTAAAGCAAAGAGACAACAAAAACTCCTCCATAGTCACATAAGAAGGAAAATGGCAATGCACAACTAAGTGACAAGGATATGAGAGAGGCGAGGAGAATATACAAGAAATAATGAAGAAATTTGTGAGGAACTCAACATCATCATCCATGAGGTGTTCACAAATGAACCTTAACAGAGCCTAGTAATAGAATAGGAGGAAACCCATGATGAGAGACTATTATATATTGAGATAATAACAGAGGAAGCAAGGAACCAACTAGCGTCACTAGACGAAACTAAAGCTATTGGACCGGTCAATATATCACCATAGATGTTAAAAGAAGCAGCACAGGCCCTCAGCATACCTCCAGCATTGCTTTTAATGACATTTACAAAGAGAGAATTGCCAAGCTGCTGGAAGAAGGCAAATGTGGTGCCAATTAACAAGAAGGGAGATCTCGATGTTCTATGGCTCACGAACTGAGTACACTACACATTTAATAAGTCTTTTGTGGGAAACATACAACCATACATTAGCTTGGATGAGGCTACCAGCAGAAATTGATATACAAGACTCCGTCAAG
Source organism: Procambarus clarkii (assembly GCF_040958095.1). Classification (NCBI taxonomy): domain Eukaryota; kingdom Metazoa; phylum Arthropoda; class Malacostraca; order Decapoda; family Cambaridae; genus Procambarus; species Procambarus clarkii. The sequence goes on along the minus strand of NC_091165.1, from coordinate 41,412,117 downwards.
TACCAAGAGAGAACTAGTAGTGTGTTCTGGACCCGGATTCACGAAGCAGTTACGCAAGCACTTACTAACGTGTACATCTATCCTTAACCTTTGACGACTTTGCTTACATTTATTAAACAGTTTACAAAACTTGCCAATCAACTGTTGTTATTGTTATAAACAGCCTCCTGGTACTTCGGAGCTCATTAACTGTTTAATAATTGTAAACAAAGTCACCAATAATTGAGAAAAGATGTACAGGTTCGTAAGTGCTTGCGTAACTGCTTTGTGAATCCAGGTCCAGGTCCTGAGCGACGAGGCCTGAGCGAGAGTGACACTCCCACAACGACAGTGACCATGGCACCCGAGGCCACGGTGTCTTCGGTAAGCAGCTGGACCGGGGCACAGCCTTACACCGCGGGTATCTGGCGGTTCAAGGAGAGCCTGAATACTGGCGACCTTATTTTGTTTTGGTGGAGCAGTTTTGCAGTGAACTGCGTCGGCCGGAGCCTCAGTAAGTCGTGTCCTCCCTGCAGTTGTGGCTCTACCTCACTCTGCACAGTAGAGGCCCTTGGGGGAGTGGCTGCTCTCTCATCGTCAGGGAGGCTCCTTTGTTCTCTGGGCGCCAAAGTGGGGGACGTGTGCCACAGTGTCCTTGTGTGTGAGTATATGTGTTTATTTGCTATTGTTATTGACTCTTTGTGCAGACGAGGAGTCACAATAACGTGGCTGAAATATGTTGATCAAACCACACACTAGAAAGTGAAGGGACGACGACGTTTTGGTCCGTCCTGGACAATTCTCAAGTCGATTGAGAATGGTCCAAACGGACCGAAACGTCGTCGTCCCTTGACTTTCTAGTGTGTGGTTTGGTCAACATATCACTGTTTGTACCTTCAGGATCGAGCAGATAGCTCATGGACTTCGTCTTTTTAACCATCGGTTTCTACTGTACTGACTCGAGACCTATTTCCCGCAATCACATCAAATGTGCATATATTTTTTCTCTCTCACCTACTAACACACTCATTTCAAGAATACAGCTCGTAGGACCCCGCTTTTCTAGCCGCTGCTTGTCTAATGTAATGACTTGAGATTATTTCCCTGTCATACCTGCTTTTAAAGTTATGAATGGAGTGAGCCTCTACAACCTGCTCTTTTAGGTCATTCCATTTTCTCACAACTCTTACGCTAAAAGAACACTTTATAACATCTTGAACACATCTGAGTCTCAAGCTTCCATCCGTGACACCGTGTTGTATTGGTATCCATCGGAAACATTTTCTCTGTCAATCCCTCTAAGTAATTAATGTCTTAAATGTCATGTCCCCTATCTTCTTCCTCCTTTCTAAGGTCGTCAGGTTTAGTTCCTTCAGTCTCTCTTCGGACACTATCCCTCACAGCTCTGGGACGTGTATGTGTGTGTAATTTCTTTGCCGTGGAATTTTTAACATCATATGTTAGCCTTAATGCAATTTTCCTCGTGCTGCACCTTGCACCGTTTGTGGGAAATTCTAGATTACCTGGGATATACGCAGCACTTGACTGTTCCGCAGAAAGGCACCCACAACAGTCGACTAACACCGAGGTTCCTAATCACTGCTGGGTGAACAAAGGCAACCGCTGTTGCCTTTGTTAACCCTCTGGCAGCGTGAAACGTATGGGGAAGTCTTCTTACACACTCACACTCTCTCACACACACACACACACACACTCTCACACACACACACACACACACACACACACACACACACACACACACACACACACACACACACACACACACACACACACACACACACACACACACACACACACACACACACACACACAGGTGTAGGGAGCAAGTGGCCAGATACTAGGTATCATCTGGGAGATGAAATTCTTCACGAGTCAAAGATGTGTTCCTTCTCTCCAGATGTGCTACCAGGTTTTTTTCTCACGATCTTCTCCATCACCTTGCATGGTATACAAGTTAAGGACACTGGCCTGTAGTTCAGTGCCTCTTGTCTGTCACCCTTTTTAAATATTGGGACCACATTCGCCGTCTTCCATATTTCTGGTAGGTCTCCCGTCTCCAGTGACTTACTATACACTATGGAGAGTGGCAAGCAAAGTGCCTCTGCTTGCACTTGTGGCTGACGTAGGAGGCAGTGCAGGCAAGCTCTGGTACATCTTCAAGTACACAAACAACAGAGCCCCCTTCCCCCCCCCCCCCACTGATATCCTCGCCATCTGCTGTACGAAAATTCTTTAATATATTCATGAGTCATCGGAGGTCTTATATGTCATGGGCACCACACACGAGGAGGGGGCCTGGGGTGGTGTTTGTACGGATCTAAGAGGTTGTGGGAGAAACCTGCCTTGGGGTTGTTTGCTAGTATGTAGTATGGAGGGCTAATGGTGGTTTGGGGTGTTGGGGTGTCGTTTGGGGGTGTTGGGGTGATGGGGGTGGTGTGGGGTTGGGGGAGGGATGCTGGGGGGGAGGGGTCGGGCTCCCCCAAGCTGCCGTTATCAGCTTGGGGGTCAACACACAGCCACGAATAAAAGTTCTTCAAGTTGAAATTGCTTCACCTGTGTGTCTTATTTGTTTAAAGCCTCGTCAACAGCGGAACTGCTCCACTTCCAGTTACAGGATGTAATGTGTTGCGGCGAGGTTGTGTTGTGGTGAGGTTGTGTTGTGGTGAGGTTGTGTTGTGGTGAGGTTGTGTTGTGGCGAGGTTGTGTTGTGGCGAGGTTGTGTTGTGGCGAGGTTGTGTTGTGGCGAGGTTGTGTTGTGGCGAGGTTGTGTTGTGGCGAGGTTGTGTTGTGGCGAGGTTGTGTTGTGGCGAGGTTGTGTTGTGGCGAGGTTGTGCTGTGGCGAGGTTGTGTTGTGTCGAGGCTGTGTTGTGGCGAGGTTGTGTTGTGGTGAGGTTGTGTTGTGGCGAGGTTGTGTTGTGGTGAGGTTGTGTTGTGGTGAGGTTGTGTTGTGGCGAGGTTGTGTTGTGGTGAGGTTGTGTTGTGGGGAGGTTGTGTTGTGGTGAGGTTGTGTTGTGGTGAGGTTGTGTTGTGGCGAGGTTGTGTTGTGGTGAGGTTGTGTTGTGGCGAGGTTGTGTTGTGGCGAGGTTGTGTTGTGGTGAGGTTGTGTTGTGGCGAGGTTGTGTTGTGGCGAGGTTGTGTTGTGGCGAGGTTGTGTTGTGGCGAGGTTGTGTTGTGGTGAGGTTGTGTTGTGGCGAGGTTGTGTTGTGGCGAGGTTGTGATGTGGCGAGGTTGTGTTGTGGTGAGGTTGTGTTGTGGTGAGGTTGTGTTGTGGCGAGGTTGTGTTGTGGTGAGGTTGTGTTGTGGCGAGGCTGTGTTGTGGCGAGGTTGTGTTGTGGCGAGGCTGTGTTGTGGCGAGGTTGTGTTGTGGTGAGGTTGTGTTGTGGCGAGGTTGTGTTGTGGGGAGGTTGTGTTGTGGCGAGGTTGTGTTGCGGGGAGGTTGTGTTGTGGCGAGGTTGTGTTGTGGTGAGGTTGTGTTGCGGGGAGGTTACCACTCCCAACATCTACCACCTACCACATCTACCACTCCCAACATCTACCACCTACCACATCTACCACTCCCAACATCTACCACCTACCACATCTACCACTCCCAACATCTGCCACCTACGGGCTATTGATGCCCAGCGCCACGTCTTCTTGTGGTGCCTTAATCTTCATCAATCGATCAATGTCTCGTCACTTGAGAATAAACCATGTAGGTTCGAAACGTTGTGTATATTATAATAATTATACTACATTGTACAGTTAAATATTGTTTTTTTAGTCAATCTGAAACAAATATAACATTTGTAGAAATCCTTTTCCAATTAAATTAAGAGTCAAGAACATTACGCAGAGGGATAGAAGCACTAAACATGAAAATAATCAATAATCTCTCCCTACTTTCTGGTGTTCCGTTATTCCTGTAGTTTCTCCATGCCCGTGTGTTTAGCTGCCTTGCTTCATTACATGTGTGTGTGTGTACACACACCTAGTTGTATTCACCTAGTTGTGTTTGCGGGGGTTGAGCTCTGGCTCTTTGATCCCGCCTCTCAACTGTAAATCAACGGGTACAGGTTCGTCAGCTTACTGGGCTCTGTCATATCTACACTTGAAACTGTATGGAGTCAGCATCTGTGTGTGTGTGTGTGTGTGTGTGTGTGTGTGTGTGTGTGTGTGTGTGTGTGTGTGTGTGTGTGTGTGTGTGTGTGTGTGTGTGTGTGTGTGTGTGTATGGTGTGTGTGTGTGTGTGTGTGTGTGTGTGTGTGTGTGTGTGTGTGTGTGTGTGTGTGTGTGTGTGTGTGTGTGTGTGTGTGTGTGTGACGGAGAAAGAAGGTGGAGAAGACGAAGATGGAAATGGAAAATGGGAAGAGAATTGGTGTCATGTCTGACAGTCATGTTGTGAATACCTGTGAAAATCAACCCAGCCGGCACCTGACCTCTTAATTACCACACTTATTCTTGGCGTGTACACCTTGGGCCTAATGGAAAGGTGTATGTGGCCCCTCTCACTCTCTCTCTCTCTCTCTCTCTCTCTCTGTTTATCTTTCTGTATATCTCTCTCCTCTGTGTTTATCTTTCTGTATATCTCTCTCCTCTGTGTTTATATTTTAGCCCTGTTGCTTATGCATCGTTAAACGCCTAGAAAGAGATGTTGTTGTCTTGCCTATATACTGGGTTTTTTGGAGCTTATATAAGCAACAGGGCTCCATTAAGGAACATATAATCTCTTCCCACAACCAAACCATCGCCAGAGAAATCCTAGTAAACAACACAGAAATCATCGATAGATACAGCGATAGCAGGCGGCTTGACGTTTGCGAGGCACTACACATCAAGAAGTCAACACCAGCAATCAACAGCCAATTAATGCACAACTATATTCTACCCACCTCAAGACTCCGCTCCAATATAGAAGCATCAAGAAATATGGACCAATAGGCTTTCTACAATCACTTCTATTCAATACCCATTGTTTCGTGTTCTGTCTTGTGTTGATGAATTTAATTCCCTATTAAATACCACCTCACCCCATCCACCGACTCAAATGTAGATATAAACAAATCGGAGATGTGTAAGTTCTATTCAGTTGTGTATGTGTAAACTAAAGTCTTTGAAAATGTAATAAGTTTTACGAAACGCGCTCAAGTGTCGCGTCAGACTAGAAATAAAAATGAATTTTGGAGAATTGATTTTTTAATTACCACCAACAGTGAAGAGAAATGTACGAAAGATTGAGAAAATTCGTGTTAGAATTATTAATCTTACTTTTTCGGTCATATTTAATAATATATGTCTACAGGAAAGACTGCTACCAAAATATATATATATATATATATATATATATATATATATATATATATATATATATATATATATATATATATATATATATATATATATATGTCGTACCTAGTAGCCAGAACTCACTTTTCAGCCTACAATGCAAGGCCCGATTTGCCTAATAAGCCAAGTTTTCATGAATTAATATATTTTCTCTAATTTTTTTCTTATGAAATGATAAAGCTACCCATTTCATTATGTAAGAGGTCAATTTTTTTTTATTGGAGTTAAAATTAACGTAGATATATGACCGAACCTAACCAACCCTACCTAACCTAACCTAACCTATCTTTATAGGTTAGGTTAGGTTAGGTAGCCGAAAAAGTTAGGTTAGGTTAGGTTAGGTAGGTTAGGTAGTCGAAAAGCAATTAATTCATGAAAACTTGGCTTATTAGGCAAATCGGGCCTTGCATAGTAGGCTGAGAAGTGAGTTCTGGCTACTAGGTACGACATATATATATATATATATATATATATATATATATATATATATATATATATATATATATATATATATATATATATATATATGTCGTACCTAATAGCCAGAACGCACTTCTCAGCCTACTATTCAAGGCCCGATTTGCCTAATAAGCCAAGTTTTCATGAATTAATGTTTTTTCGTCTACCTAACCTACCTAACCTAACCTAACCTAGCTTTTTTTGGCTACCTAACCTAACCTTACCTATAAATATAGGTTAGGTTAGGTTAGGTAGGGTTGGTTAGGTTCGGTCATATATCTACGTTAATTTTAACTCCAATAAAAAAAAATTGACCTCATACATAGAGAAAAGGGTTGCTTTATCATTTCATAAGAAAAAAATTATAGTAAATATATTAATTCAGGAAAACTTGGCTTATTAGGCAAATCGGGCCTTGAATAGTAGGCTGAGAAGTGAGTTCTGGCTACTAGGTACGACATATATATATATATATATGTCGTACCTAGTAGCCAGAACTCACTTCTCAGCCTACTCTGCAAGGCCCGATTTGCCTAATAAACTAAGTTTTCATGAATTAATGGTTTTTCGACTACCTAACCTACCTAACCTAACCTAACCTAACTTTTTCGGCCACCTAACCTAACCTAACCTATAAAGATAGGTTAGATTAGGTTAGGTAGGGTTGGTTAGGTTCGGTCATATATCTACGTTAATTTTAACTCCAATAAAAAAAAATTACCTCATACATAATGAAATGTGTAGCTTTATCATTTCATAAGAAAAAATTAGAGAAAATATATTAATTCATGAAAACTTTGCTTATTAGGCAAATCGAGCCTTGCATAGTAGGCTGAGAAGTGCGTTCTGGCTATTAGGTACGTCATATATATATATATATATATATATATATATATATATATATATATATATATATATATATATATATATATATATAAATATATATATATATATTAGTATATTTTGGTACCAGTCTTTCTTGTAAACATATGTTGTTGAATATGACCGAAAGGGTAAGATTAATAATTCTAACACGAATCTTCTCAATATTTCTTATGTTTTTCTTCACTGTCGGTGGTAATAAAAATAACAATTCTCCGAAATTCATTTTTTAATTGTCTGACGCCTGAACGCGTTTCGTAATTCGTATTACATTTTCAAAGACTTAATTTACACACAAATTCTTCGTACTTATACTCTATTGGATGAGGTGATATGGTACAAAAGTTTTGGGTGAGGTGACAAACACAACACAGAACACGAAACAATGGGTATAAATTGGATAAGTTGGATAAGAACTTATACAATTTATACCCATTCACTATACTTCACTATCGGTGGTAATGAAAATATCAATTCTCCAAAATTTATTTTTTTATTAATTGTCTGACGCTTAGAAGCGTTTCGTAAGGGCTTCTTACATTCTCAAAGACTTCTTTAAATTTAACACTACACTTATGAACTACATTTATGATACACTTGATACACTGTGTATGAAACATTTGACATAACCCTCGATTTTTATTGGTTTGGGTGAGGTGGGTATTGGGTGAGGTGGGCATATGAGAATGGAAGTAGCTGCAGAGGGTCTATTGGCCTATACGATGCACTGAAGTGGCTAGAATATAGTTGTGCATTAATTGGCTGTTGATTGCTGGTGTTGACTTTTTGATGTGTAGTGCCTCACTGATGTCAAGCCGCCTGCTATCGCTGTACCTATCGATGATTTCTGTGTTGTTTGTTAAGATTTCTCTGGTGATGGTCTGGTTGTGAGAAGAGATTATGTGTTCCTTGATGGAGGATTATGCATTGATAATCGCCTGGAAAGAGACGTTGTTGTCTTGCCTCTATTCTGAGTTCTTTGGGGCTTACAGTCCCCAAGTGGGCATTTAAAAGCATAGACGACGTTGGTCTCCTTCAAAGCGTTCTGCTTGGTGTCTGAAGAGTTTTTCATGAGTAGATTGGCCGTTTTTTTTATAATAAATTATCAGTAGTATTTTCTGATTTTTGTCTGTAGGGATGACGTTCCTATCAACAATATCTTTCAGGACCCTTTCCTCCGTTTTATGAGCCGTCAAAAAGAAGTTCCTGTAAAATAGTCTAATTGGGGGTACAAGTGTTGTGTTGGTTGACTCTTCAGAGGTTGCATGGCGCTTCACCTTTCTTCATATGATGTCTTCAACGAAACCGTTCGAGAAGCGGTTGTTGACTAGGACCTGCCTTACCCTACAGAATTCTTCATCGACTTGCTTCCATCCTGAGCTGTGGCTGAGAGCACGGTCGACGTAAGCGTTGACAACACTCCTCTTGTACCTGTCTGGGCAGTCACGATTGACAGTGAGGCACATTCCTATGTTTGTTTCCTTAGTGTAGACTGCAGTGTGGAAACCTCCGCTCCTTTCCATGACTGTTACATCCAGAAAGGGCAGCTTCCCATTATCCTCCATCTCGTAAGTGAAACGCAACACAGAACTCTGCTCAAATGCCTCCTTCAGCTCCTGCAGATGTCTGACATCAGGTACCTGTGTAAAAATGTCGTCAACATACCTGCAGTATATGGCCGGTTTCAAGTCCATGTCAACTAAGACCCTCTGCTCGATGGTGCCCATGTAGAAGTTCGCAAACAGGACACCTAGGGGTGAACCCATGGCAACCCCATCTACTTGCTTATACATGTGCCCATCCGGACTCAAGAAGGGTGCCTTTTTTGTACAAGATTGGAGTAGTTTCCTCAGTATATATATATATATATATATATATATATATATATATATATATATATATATATATATATATATATATATATATATATATATATATATATATATATATATTTTGGCAGCAGGTTTTCATGCATCTTGGTTTAATTGGAAGAAGATATCACAAAATGTCATATTTGCTCAAGGTTGACTAAATAACAAGAACTAACTTTAAAATATATTAAACTTATTATAATATAATAATATACACACCGTTCATTCTCAGGTGAGGAGACCTAAGGGAACATGTGATTTATACCACTGGGAGATCATGTACATCCTAAACATAGTCAGGAGACAGGCGACGGTAAAGAACATAGATATAGTGAATGAGGCAATAGGCTAAGCATACAGAGACAGATAAGAAGATAGAGTAATCAGACATCAGGTGTATATAGTGGGCATCCAATTGCCAACGACGATGTCAGAAACCTACTGGGTTCGTATCCTGGTCGGGGAGGATTGACTGGGCTCCAATTGCTTACATGCACGGCTCTGTTCACATAGTGGTGATTGGGTACCTGGTTGTTAAACGATTTGCGGGTCGTTTTCCAGGGCAACTAGTGGGAGCGGCTTACCTTATGCTTGTGGGATGAGAACGCTCTCGGCCTGCACACAGGAGTCAACAGGAGTTAATCCTGTAGCCATCTGTTTGAAAAAAAAGTGTTTGTGCTGAATATACACATTTCTTGCACTGCCACAGCCACCTACTGCCTCTCCCTTCCCCTCACACAGTCACCTACTGCCTCTCCCTCCCCCTCACACAGCCACCTACTGCCTCTCCCTTCCCTTCACACAGCCACCTCCTGCCTCTCCCTTCCCCTCACACAGTCACCTACTGCCTCTCCCTTCCCCTCACACAGCCACCTACTGCCTCTCCCTTCCCTTCACACAGCCACCTACTGCCTCTCCCTTCCCCTCACACAGCCACCTACTGCCTCTCCCTTCCCCTCACACAGCCACCTACTGCGTCTCCCTTCCCCCCTCACAGCCACCTACTGCCTCTCCCTTCCCCTCACACAGCCACCTACTGCCTCTCTCTTCCCCTCACACAGCCACCTACTGCCTCTCCCTCCCCTCACACAGCCACCTACTGCCTCTCCCTCCCCCTCACACAGCCACCTACTGCCTCTCCCTCCCCCTCACACAGCCACCTACTGCCTCTCCCTCCCCCTCACACAGCCACCTACTGCCTCTCCCTCCCCCCCCCTCACAGCCACCTA
>NC_091165.1:41364851-41397351 GCF_040958095.1 Procambarus clarkii | reverse complement strand
ACCGGCCGCGGGTACACTAAAGCCCCGAAATCATCTCAAGATAACCGGTACTGTGCCGGCCTCCACAAGCCTTACCCACAAGTGTTTCATGGCTGCCATCCAAGCCTTATCAAGTCTTAACCTTAATGTTGTTGTTCTCATAACAGAGTGTTGAGAACAACCTTGACCCGTCGAAAATGTTTCAACATTGAGTTTTGTTTCCATTGTACCCGAGGTTGTTCCGTATACCCTGATCAGTGTTTGGTCATCGTCAGTTCCCTATATATATATATATATATATATATATATATATATATCTATATATATTATATATATATATATTATATATATATATTATTATATATATATACTACTTTTCCTATGAAGCATCAACCTGGCCGGCCAAGTGCAGTCCAGCATACTAACCATCACCCCATCACCAGATCCTTAAAAGGACGGTGCATCGGCGGTTTAACCCCGACGCTCTGTCCCAAAGACGCCAGGTAATGGTCACAGATCAGACACGTTATCTTCAATGACATATATATAATATATATATATATTATATATATATATATATATATATATATATATATATATATATATATATATATATATATACATGCAGTCTGCAACACATGTAGCAGTCTCTCTCTCTCTCTCTCTCTCTCTCTCTCTCTCCTCCACTCTCTCGTCTCTCTCTCTCTCTCTCTCTCTCTCTCTCTCTCTCTCTCTCTCTCTCTCCTCTCTCTCTCTCTCTCTCTCTCTCTCTCTCTCTCTCTCTCTCTCTCTCTCTCTCTCTCTCTCTCTCTCCGTGCAGGTTCTCCTAGCCACTCCTTTCTCATGACAATCAAAACTTAAGCAATACCACAAATATTCCAACGGCAACAAAGGTACTTGAGAGGAGCGGCTCTGGAGAACAATGGTGAAGGGCTCCACAGGTGCCCGCTGTTTTTTTCACACACTTTTAATCTCAGTTTCATACATTTTTTGTCTTCCCAAGACGTTTGTGAACTGACTTCCAGTCTCCGTAGTAGTCTAAGGAACGTCTCGACCCGGGTGATAACATCACCGTATGTCTACTGTGTTGTGAGATGTCTGTGTGGTCACCTAGTTGTTATTGCGGGCGAAACATTGGGCAGAGTTTCTTTCACCCTTGATGCCGCTGTTCACCTAGCAGTAAATAGGTAACTGGGAGTTAGACAGCTGCTACGGGCTGCTTCCTGGTGTGTGTGTGTGTGATTGATTGTCAATCAATCAACCATTACTACTAATTTTTTTCACACATACACGCAGGCAGCAACCCGTATCAGCTGTCTAACTCCCAGGTACCTATTTATTGCTAGGTGAACAGCTGCATAATGGTGAAAGAAACTCTGCCCATTGTTTACCGCCATCGCCGGGGATCAATCCCCATCCATAGAATTACGAATCCCGGGAGCTGTCCACTCAGCCACCAGGCCCCAGGGTGTTTGTGTGTTTGTTTCATGTTTTGTTAACATTTGCTCATATAATGCAACAATCCACTCATTATCTCTATGTTATTAAAACTATGGATAGAATTATCCTGTTCTATTTTGTTGAGCAATTCACTTCCCATATTTATATATACTGAATCATCGTTCCCCACATTGCTCAACTGCTTGTGGAACCTACGTGAACCTTCTCCTTTTTATTGTTGCTCATCAACACTCCTTTCTACTTGGTCCGTTCTCATAAGATTGTAAATATCATGTTCCCTCTATTTCTTGTTTCTTGAAGAGCTGACATGTGTCGCTGTGTCAGTCCTAATGCTGGTCGCGCCAACACTGTCTTCTCTAGATCGCTTTTTGGGATGTGTTGCGTTTTTGTTCTTCTCTGAAGGTGGGTAATGTTGCACAGTGGCAGACACATATGTGACGGGAACTACACACATGTGACGGGGGACTACACATGTGACGGGGGACCACACACATGTGACAGGGGGACTACACATGTGACGGGGACTACACATGTGACGGGGGACTACACATGTGACGGGGACCACACACATGACAGGGGACAACACATGTGACGGGGGACCACAACATGTGACAGGGACCACACACATGTGACGGGGAACCACACCATGTGACGGGACTACACATGTGACGGGGGACTACACTGTGACGGGGGACCACACACATGTGACAGGGGACCACACATGTGACGGGGGACCACACACATGTGACAGGGGACCACACACATGTGACGGGGGACCACACACATGTGACGGGGGACCACACATGTGACGGGGGACCACACACATGTGACAGGGGACCACACACATGTGACGGGGGACCACACACATGTGACGGGGGACCACACACATGTGACGGGGGACACACATGTGACGGGGGACCACACACATGTGACAGGGGACCACACACATGCGACGGGGGACCACACATGTGACAGGGGACCACACATGTGACAGGGGATCACACACATGTGACGGGGGACCACACATGTGACGGGGGACCACACACATGTGACAGGGGACCACACACATGTGACGGGGGACCACACACATGTGACAGGGGACCACACACATGTGATGGGGGACTACACATGTGACGGGGGACCACACATGTGACAGGGGACCACACACATGTGACAGGGGACCACACACATGTGACAGGGGACCACACATGTGACGGGGGACCACACATGTGACAGGGGACCACACACATGTGATGGGGGACCACACTGTGACGGGGGACCACACATGTGACAGGGACCACACACATGTGACAGGGGACCACACACCAGCTTCACCACTTTAAGATCTTCAAAACACATAAGTGTCTCACACTCGGGGAGAAGTTAACCTCACGCATCTCCACACATCATGGGCCTCCTCCCTTGTATCCCTTATTATAGCTAAATATATTTACATTTAAATTGATATATGTGAGAGTGGACTTGTAACATTGTGTCTTACACTGTTCCATGTTGTGATTGTAAGTTGTGAATGTGTGTGTGTGTGTGTACTCACCTAATTGTACTCACCTAATTGTGCTTGCGGGGTTGAGCTTTGGCTCTTTGGTCCCGCCTCTCAACTGTCAATCACTGGTGTACAGATTCCTGAGCCTACTGGGCTCTATCATACCTACATTTGAAACTGTGTATGGAGTCAGCCTCCACCACATCACTTCCTAGTGCATTCCATTTATTAACTACTCTGACACTGAAAAAATTCTTTCTAACGTCTCTGTGGCTCATCTGGGTACTAAGTTTCCACCTGTGTCCCCTTGTGTGTGTGGGTGTGTGTGTGTGTGTGTGTGTGTGTGGGTGTGGTTGTGTGTGTGTGTGTGTGTGTGTGTGTGTGTGTGTGTGTTGTGTGTGTGTGTGTGTGGTGTGTGTGTGTGTGTGTGTGTGTGTGTGTGTATTAGTAGAGATCGAGGTGGTAGGATCGAGCGAACTAGGCGCTGGCTGCACCTGCTGTCAGCAGCACTCTTAACAACGGAGCCTTAAACTGTTGGGCTATGTTGGTTCTGTATGAGTCAGTTTAGAGTCAGTTAGAGCAGGGCAGGAGCCGGTGAGGCAGGTGGAGGAGTGAGGAGGCAGGAGCCGGGTGAGGCAGGGGTGGAGGATGAGGAGGCAGGAGCCGGGTGAGGCAGGTGGAGGAGTGAGGAGGCAGGAGCCGGGTGAGGCAGGTGGAGGAGTGGGAGGCAGGAGCCGGGTGAGGTCCTCACCTGGGGCCCTCTCACCCAGCAGGCGGAGACGCTGGTTACTCAGTAAAAGTTTAAAAGTTCAAGCAGCAGTTTGGCCTGTCACACTGCTTAATACACTTGTTAAGATTCTGGGAAGAATGGCAGGGTGGTGGCAGCATAAATATATACAGTATTGACATCTTGAGTCACTCTACTCCTGCTCTCTACACCTCTCTCATCCTACTCCTTCTTCTCTCCTCTCTCCTTGTCCCCGTGTTCCACCAGTTCCTCTCCTCACCCACTCATCTCATTCCCACATTCCTTTACTCCCTTACTCTGCCTTACTTCGCACCACCAGGGAGCAGACACTGGAGGTAAACATTGGCCTTACAATGTTTACATCAGTTATCAAGGGCGGAGTTTAGACCACAACGTTACATTGAGAATAGTAAATGGAAATAGAAATGGGGAGTAAAGACTATTCACTAAGAATGGGGTGCCATCAGCCCATCACCACTCACCCCTGGTAAGGCTCGTGTGCCTTATTAACCTGATCCCACACAACTGCTAACTACAGGACTAATAAAACAACTATTTTAGACAGCTGCCTCTACACACTGTAGCTGCCTCTACACACTGTAGCTGCCTCTACACACTGTAGCTGCTTCTATATCCTGTTGCTGCCTCTACACACTGTAGCTGCCTCTACACACTGTAGCTGCTTCTATATCCTGTTGCTGCCTCTACACACTGTAGCTGCCTCTACACACTGTAGCTGCCTCTACACACTAGAGCTGCCTCTACACACTGTAGCTGCCTCTACACACTGTAGCTGCTTCTATATCCTGTAGCTGCCTCTACACACTGTAGCTGCCTCTACACACTGTAGCTGCCTCTACACACTGTAGCTGCCTCTACACACTGTAGCTGCTTCTATATCCTGTAGCTGCCTCTACACACTGTAGCTGCCTCTACACACTGTAGCTGCCTCTACACACTGTAGCTGCCTCTACACACTGTAGCTGCTTCTATATCACTGTTGCTGCCTCTACACACTGTAGCTGCCTCTACACACTGTAGCTGCCTCTACACCACTGTAGCTGCCTCTACACACTATAGCTGCCTCTACACACTGTAGCTGCCTCTACACACTGTAGCTGCTTCTATATCCTGTAGCTGCCTCTACACACTGTAGCCTGCCTCTACACACTGTAGCTGCCTCTTCACACTGTAGCTGCCTCTACACACTGTAGCTGCCTCTACACACTGTAGCTGCCCCTGTACTCTGTAGCTGCCTCTACACACTGTAGCTGCCTCTACACATTGTAGCTGCCTCTACACACTGTAGCTGCCTCTACACACTGTAGCTGCCTCTACACACTGTAGCTGCCTGACACCTGTACACTGTAGCTGCCTCTACACACTGTAGCTGCCTCTACACTACTGTAGAGCTGCTACGACACACTGTAGCTGCCTCTACACACTGTAGCTGCCTCTACACACTGTAGCTGCCTCTATATACTGTAGCTGCCTCTACACACTGTAGCTGCCTCTACACACTGTAGCTGCCTCTACACACTGTAGCTGCCTCTACACACTGTAGCTGCCTCTACACACTGCAGCTGCCTCTACACACTGTAGCTGCCCTCTACACACTGTAGCTGCCTCTACACACTGTAGCTGCCTCTACACACTGTAGCTGCCTCTACACACTGTAGCTGCCTCTACACACTGTAGCTGCCTCTACACACTGTAGCTGCCTCTACACACTGTAGCCTGAATAAGATCGACTGGGGAACGGTGATGGGGGTTTCATAACAAAAAAATAATTGGCAAAGGGCCGGGAGTTGGCAATAATGACTCACAAGGAATGTGGTGGATGATATATAATCGTTAACCACCACTTGCGAGGATGACTAGTTAACAGTTACCAGGTAACAGATAGTTGCTATCTATCTCTGACAGCAGTTTGGGGAAGGGGGGGGCCAAAGATGGCTAGGTCTGAACAATTGGCTCCAGGACCTGTCCAGGGTATACTCCCTTCCACTTGAATAGATATGCTGTACTGTGTCATATAGACATGGTATACTGGGTCATATAGACAGTAGTAGGGTGTAAGACGCACAGACGATATTTTTTTTTGGCCAGAGGACCCCTGTGCGGTGTAAGACGCACAGACGATATTTTTTTTTTTTGGCCAGAGGACCCCTGTGCGGTGTAAGACGCACAGACGATATTTTTTTTTTCTTGGAGAAAATTCATGTCTGTGAGCCAGGGTTTTCAGGTAAATTTAGAATATCGTCTGTGTGAGCCATGGTTTTCAGGTTCCAATATCGTCTGTGTGAGCCAGGGTTTTGAGGTTCCAATATCGTCTGTGTGAGCCAGGGTTTTCAGGTAAATTTTGTGTCACAGATTTTAGAAGTAAGGATTTCTTATAATGAAAAATAATGTCATACGAGTTTGTTAAAGTTCTTATGAGAAAAATAATTTCCAAGACATAGAAGTTTGTTAAGGCCTTATGGGACAAATTCAAGTAACGTATGTAGCTCTTTAGGGCTTCCAGGAGAACTCTACGGACATGTTTTACATGTTTTCAACTTACAAAATCCGTCTGTGTAAGCCATAGTTATTCATATAAATTTAGAAAATCACCTGTGTAAGTCATGGTTTTCAGGGTTTCGTACATCACACCCCCCTCCCTCCCCCCTTACCTCGCAATCTCTCGCGTCACCTTTATTTACCTTACGCCCGGCCAGCCAGACCTCTTATCTTATCTTCTCCATAATAATATCTCAACCGTCCCTCCTCTCTCTCTCTCTCTCCTTTCATTCAGTTCAACTATTTTCCAACATCGTATGTTTGCTCCTTTTCATTAAGCAAGTCAGTTTTACACAAATAAATCATGTTAGTAAGCATGTTCTAGCTCACGTTCCCCCACCTTAGTCCCCTGTCGTATAATGAATACTATCATTCCAAACCCTCTAAAATTTTAAATAATCATATTTCAAATGTAGTTCAATACAGTAATTTAGTTACCAAGCTCCAGCGCTTGTCCTCCGCCTTAGCTCTCTCTCGTATCTTCGTTAGTATCAGTCCAATTTCCCTGAAATTTTTACCCTCTGTATTTCGGGCACCGTAAATAAGATCAAAACAGTTACCAAGCTCCAGCGCCTATCCTCCGCCTTAGCTCTCTCTCGTATCTTCGTTAGTATCAGTCCAATTTCCCTGAAATTTCTACCCTCTGTATTTCGGGCACCGTAAATAAGATCAAAACAGTTACCAAGCTCCAGCGCCTATCCTCCGCCTTAGCTCTCTCTCGTATCTTCGTTAGTATCAGTCCAATTTCCCTGAAATTTCTACCCTCTATATTTCAGGCACCGTAAATAAGATCAAAACAGTTACCAAGCTCCAGCGCTTGTCCTCCGCCTTAGTTCTCTTTCGTATCTTTGTAAATAAACCATCAAGTTCCCTTAAATTTTTTACCCTCTGTATTTCAGACACCGTAAATAAAATCAAGTCAGTTATCGAGCTCCAGCTCTCGTCCCCGCCTTAATTCTCTTTCGTATCTTTGTAAATAACCCATCAATTTCCCTAAAATTAAAAGCAGACATACTTCAAAGTTAGTAAATAAGATCAAGTCAGTTACTGAGCTCCAGCTCTCGTCCCCCACCCTCTTCCACCCTCAAGTCTTTGTAAATAAACCATCAATTTCCCCGAAATTTTTACCCTCTGTATTTCAGACATAGTAAATATGATGAAAACAATTATAAAACTCTAGCTCTTGTCCTCTGTCCAAGTTCACTCCTGTAAATTCATTACTATCAATCCAAATCCCCCTGAGATTTAAACACCCAACTACATTTTCAGACATAGTAAATAAAAACCAGTTCAGTTATCAAGTTTCAACTCTTGTGCCCCAGCTTAGTTCATTTGTGCAAGTTCTTTATTTTCCAACTAAATCACCCTGAGATTTAAGATCACCTTATTTTCTAACGTAGTAAAATTAATCTGGACATTAACCAAGCTCCATTTTCTCAGCCTTAGATCATCAGACATAAATATATTCCATCAAGTCCGTCTCCAGCCTATCTGTTTATCAGAGTATTTACTTTACCCTTCTCATCCCCAACGTATCAAAACCTTCAATAATCATACTGTATTTGCATATTTTCTCTATATTCAGCTGTATTCTTCACTTTTTGTCCGTGTTTTCTATGTTCACTCCATGTTCTTCAAATGTTCACAGTCCCATTCAGTTCATATTTTCACAAGTATCTCCATTTTTTCTGTAATCTTTCTCTTAGTCTCATTACTTTCTCTACAAATTCTAGTCATATTTTCTATGTTTTCATGTTCATCACATGTTCTCTTTACAACTTTTATACTCAATATTCATGCTAACTTCCATATTTTGTGTTCTTTGTCAATATTCATGTTCCTCTACAAGTTCATATTCCCTGCATGTTCACTCTATTCATCAACTTTTTCTTACATGTTTTCTGTGTTCACCGTATGTTCTCTGTGTTCATTCCCTTACTTAACCTCAATTTTTTTTTTATGTTCTTTGTTTCTTCCATTCGCTAACTAGTTCTTGTCAAATATTAGCATCAGCAATACAGTTTCCTCAACAATTTTAGTCACCAAGTTTTTATTTGCAAAACTAAGTCAAAGTAATTCTCGTAGTCAACTTATTAGTTCTACCAACCCCCGTTCGTAAACAAAATCTACACTTTATTCAGTTCCAAATTTACAAAGACAAACCTTTCTTGCAACTTCTTAACTAAAATCTTTCACCAATCAACTAAAAAACATAGTCACTTTCGTCATTTCTCAACTAAACTTATTATCCAGTCAACTAAAAATAGTCAAAGGTATCTTTCCAGCACTGTTCACAACTAAACATATTCCCCATTCATCAGAATAACCTTGTTCTTCATGTTTCATTGTCATTTCATAACCTAAAATTATCTGCCAATCATCAGAAAAAGTCACTTTCATCATTTCTTAACTAAACTTATTCCCAGTCATCAGAAAATAACCGTGTTCTTCATGTTTCATTGTCATTTCTTATCTAAAAATTATCCGCCAATCATCAGAAAAAGTCATGTTCATCATGTTTTGTCTTTGCTCAACTAAAAGTATTCATCGGTCAACTAAAAATAGTCTCGTTCATCATTTCGTAACAACCATTATGTTTTCGTCAAATAAGAAAATATAGTCACAGATATCTATCATCGTCATTCTTAACTGACATTTTATACTTTGTGGAGCACTAAAATAGCCACTTTCGTCATGTCTTGTCTTTTTCCATAACTAAAAGTATTCATCGGTCACTAAAAAAATAGTTACTTCATCATGTTTCCTTGTCATTTCTTAACTGAAATATCACTTCTCTCATTTTAAAATAGTCCAGAAATAGCCTCGTTCAACACTGTTCTTACTAAAGTAACCTTTCACTTCGCTAGAATAGTCATATTCATCGTTGTTCCTAACTAAATTATATGTCGTTAAGTAAGAAAATATAGTCAAAGACACTCTTCGAGACATCAAGGACTACTCAAAGACATCAAAGTTGCACTCAAAGACATCCTTTTCATTCATCAGAGAAACTTTCTAAGACGTCTTTGTTCATTAAAGTTAATCTCTTGTCCACAAGTTATTCTGAGCTATCAAACTTGTTCTCAAAGACATCAAATGTTATTCACAGAGTCATCAAAGTTATTTTGTAACTCACTTTGTCCACAAAGTTATTCTCAGTCATGTATGTTATTCTCTAACTCACTTCCATTCATCAAAGACATTCTCTAACTCCTCAAAGTTAATCTCTAAGGACAACAAAGTCTTTCTCAGAGCTAACAAACTTGTTCTCAAAGTCATCAAAGTTATTCTAAGACATCATCTTTCATCAAAGATATTCTCTCTAAGTCATCAAAGTTATTCTAAGACATCATCTTTCATCAAAGATATTCTCTCTAAGCCATCAATGCTCTTCTCTAAGACATAAAAGTTAAAAAAACAGTCATCAAAGTTACTTTTCATTACATCAAAAGACGCGTTCAAATACTATCCATGTTCTCAGAAGTCATTCTCAAAGTTATTCAAAGAGCTAACAAAAGTTATTCTCAGAGTCACCTTCGTTCTTCAGAGAAACTTTCCAAAACATCTTTGTTCATCAAAGTTATTCTCAGAGTTAACAAAGGTAATCTCTAACTCACTCTCAGTCATCAAAGTTATTCCAAGATACATCAAAGTTAATCCAAGACATCATCTTTCATCAAAGATATTCTCTCTAAGCCATCTAAAGTTAATCTTAGAGTTATCAAATGCAATCTCTAACTCACTTTGGTCATTAAAGTTAATTTCTATGTTATAAAAGTTTGTCTCAGAGACATCAAAGTTATTCTAAGAGCTATCAAAAGTTATTCTCAGTCATGATATGTTATTCTCTAAGTAACCTTCCGTTCATCAAAGACATTCTCTAAGTCCTCAAAGTTATTCTCTAAGACAACAAAGTCATTCTCAGAGTCATCAAAAGTTATTCTCAGAGTCACCTTCGTTATTCAAAGAAGCCTACTGAGACATCCTCGTTCAACAAAACTGTCCTCAGAGCCACCAAAAAAGTTAAATACAGTCGTCAAAGTTATTCTCTAAGTATCTTTTCGTTCATCAGAGAAGCTTTCTAAGACATCTTTGTTCATCCAAGTTGTTCTCTAAGACATCAATCTTGTTCTCTAAGACATCAAAGATGTTCTCTAAATCATAAAAGTTAATTTCTATGTTATAAAGTTATTCTCAGAGACATCTAAAGTTAATCTTGGTCATCAAAGTTGTTCTCTAAACATCAATGTTGTTCTCCAAGACATCAAAGATGTTCTCAAAATCATAAAAGTTATTCCCAGAGCTATCAAAGTTATTCTCAAAGTCATCAAAGTTATTCAAAGAGCTAACAAAAGTTATTCTCTAAGTAACTTTTCGTTCATCAGAGAAGCTTTCTAAGACATCTTCGTTCTCCCAAAGTTGTTCTCTAAGACACCTTCGTTCATCAAAGAAACTCTCCTTCTTCCATCATGTTATTCTTTAAGACATCTTCAGTCATAAAATTTCTCTCCAAAATGTAACTAGTTCAGCTTTTCATATCAAACTTACGCTTCTGTTAAATATATTTTCTTAGACATTTTACCTTTTAAACTGTTCTCTGAACTACACTGTTCAAACCTACGTAACCTATCCTCTCCACCCAATGTTACTTAGTTAACGTAACGTTCCTAAACCTAACTTTACCTATCCTAACATAACTTACCTTACCTTACCTATCTTACCTAACTTTACCTATCCTAACATAACTTACCTTACTTTACCTATCTTACCTAACTTTACCCTATATTACCTTACCATACCTTACCTATCTTACCTGACTTTACCTATCTTACCTAACTTAACCTGCATAACCTAACTTTACCTATGTTACCTTACCTACCTTACCTATCTTACCTAACCTAACCTAACTTAACTTTACCTATGTTACCTTACCTTACCTACCTTTCCTAACTTAACCTGCCTTTAACCTATCTTACCTAACTTTACCTATGTTACCTTACCTTACCTTACCTTCCCTAACTTAACCTAACTTTACCTATCCTAACTTAACTTACCTAACTTATTCTGCTTAACATAAACTTACCTTACCTTCCCTATCTTACCTAACTTTACCTATCCTATCCTAACCTACTTGTCTTACCTAACTTAATCTTACTTTCCCAAACTGATGTATCCTAACTTATCTAGTCAAACCAGACATGATCTAACTTAAGTATTCCTTCTTGTCTTTTGTGTTTCGTCAATCAGTGTCTCATATTCATTTACTCATTTCATTAGTTAATTTCTCAAATGGTCACTTATGCATTTCAAGTGCTATTTGTTAGAGATTGGATATTTAAGCATTTCAAAGAATTTTTGTTATATATGGGCATTTACTCATTTCAAGGGATAATTTCTCAAATGGGCATTTACTCATTTCAAGGATAATTTCTCAAATGGAACGTTTTTTGCATTTCAAGTGTTATTTGTTTAAGATTGGGTGTTTAACCATTTCAAAGGATTTTTGTTATATATGGAACTTACTCGTTTCAAGGGCTAATTTCTCAAATGGTCATTTTTGCAGATCAAGGGTTATTTGTTAAAGTTCATCAAGTTGCCCATATGTTATATTTATTATGTTTGTTATCATATGTTCTTATTCCCCAACCCTTTAACCTAACCTCTTGTAATCTTAGTGTATTTGGTAGGTTCTATCATATGTTCTTATTCCCCAACCCTTTAACCTAACCTTTCAGATGTAGTTTGTGGTGTTTTTGACGTATTTGTTGAATATATTATCCTTTTCCTAACCTTTCAGATGTAGTTTTGTTTCTCCTTTTTGTATATTTTTACCCAAACCCACCATCCCACATAACTTTCTTTCCTTCTTTTACTTTGATTCTCCTACTCCTTCTAACCCTCCTTTTCTATCTCTCTCCCTTATTCTCTCTCTTCCTCCCCCTCTCTCTCCCTCATTTGCTCAAATGCTCTCTTGTTTCTCAAATTCAAGTCTTAATGCTCCCATTCTCACACCCTCACTCTCATTCACTTAGTTTTCTTTTTTCTCAAATTCAAGTCTTAGTTCCCCCATGCCCACACTCTCTCTCTCATTCTCTCTTCTTTGGTCCCATTTTCTTCCGCCCCCTCTCTCTTACTCCTTGCTCTTCTTTCATGCTCTCACTCCCTTGAGCTCTTGTTTCTCAATTTCAAGTCATAGTAGATCTGATTCTTTACTATTGTAATTTTATTATTACTAAGATAAAGAATGAACTTATATGTGAAAAACAAAGTAAAAGAAGGAAAGAAAGTTATGTGGGATGGTGGGTTTGGGTAAAAATATACAAAAAGGGAGAAACAAAACTACATCTGAAAGGTTAGGAAAAGGATAATATATTCAACAAATACGTCAAAAAACACCACAAACTACATCTGAAAGGTTAGGTTAAAGGGTTGGGGAATAAGAACATATGATAGAACCTACCAAATACACTAAGATTACAAGAGGTTAGGTTAAAGGGTTGGGGAATAAGAACATATGATAACAAACATAATAAATATAACATATGGGGCAACTTGATGAACTTTAACAAATAACCCTTGATCTGCAAAAATGACCATTTGAGAAATTAGCCTTGAAACGAGTAAGTTCCCATATATAACAAAAATCCTTTGAAATGGTTAAACACCCAATCTTAAACAAATAACACTTGAATGCAAAAAACGTCCATTTGAGAAATTATCCTTGAAATGAGTAAATGCCCATTTGAGAAATTATCCCTTGAAATGAGTAAATGCCCATATATAAACAAAAATTCTTTGAAATGCTTAAATATCCAATCTCTAACAAATAGCACTTGAAATGCATAAGTGACCATTTGAGAAATTAACTAATGAAATGAGTAAATGAATATGAGACACTGATTGACGAAACACAAAAGACAAGAAGGAATACTTAAGTTAGATCATGTCTGGTTTGACTAGATAAGTTAGGATACATCAGTTTGGGAAAGTAAGATTAAGTTAGGTAAGACAAGTTAGGTTAGGATAGGATAGGTAAAGTTAGGTAAGATAGGGAAGGTAAGGTAAGTTATGTTAAGCAGAATAAGTTAGGTAAGTTAAGTTAGGATAGGTAAAGTTAGGTTAAGTTAGGGAAGGTAAGGTAAGGTAAGGTAACATAGGTAAAGTTAGGTAAGATAGGTTAAGCAGGTTAAGTTAGGAAAGGTAGGTAAGGTAAGGTAACATAGGTAAAGTTAAGTTAGGTTAGGTTAGGTAAGATAGGTAAGGTAGGTAAGGTAACATAGGTAAAGTTAGGTTATGCAGGTTAAGTTAGGTAAGATAGGTAAAGTCAGGTAAGATAGGTAAGGTATGGTAAGGTAATATAGGTAAAGTTAGGTAAGATAGGTAAAGTAAGGTAAGTTATGTTAGGATAGGTAAAGTTAGGTAAGATAGGTAAGGTAAGGTAAGTTATGTTAGGATAGGTAAAGTTAGGTTTAGGAACGTTACGTTAACTAAGTAACATTGGGTGGAGAGGATAGGTTACGTAGGTTTGAACAGTGTAGTTCAGAGAACAGTTTAAAAGGTAAAATGTCTAAGAAAATATATTTAACAGAAGCGTAAGTTTGATATGAAAAGCTGAACTAGTTACATTTTGGAGAGAAATTTTATGACTGAAGATGTCTTAAAGAATAACATGATGGAAGAAGGAGAGTTTCTTTGATGAACGAAGGTGTCTTAGAGAACAACTTTGGGAGAACGAAGATGTCTTAGAAAGCTTCTCTGATGAACGAAAAGTTACTTAGAGAATAACTTTTGTTAGCTCTTTGAATAACTTTGATGACTTTGAGAATAACTTTGATAGCTCTGGGAATAACTTTTATGATTTTGAGAACATCTTTGATGTCTTGGAGAACAACATTGATGTTTAGAGAACAACTTTGATGACCAAGATTAACTTTAGATGTCTCTGAGAATAACTTTATAACATAGAAATTAACTTTTATGATTTAGAGAACATCTTTGATGTCTTAGAGAACAAGATTGATGTCTTAGAGAACAACTTGGATGAACAAAGATGTCTTAGAAAGCTTCTCTGATGAACGAAAAGATACTTAGAGAATAACTTTGACGACTGTATTTAACTTTTTGGTGGCTCTGAGGACAGTTTTGTTGAACGAGGATGTCTCAGTAGGCTTCTTTGAATAACGAAGGTGACTCTGAGAATAACTTTTGATGACTCTGAGAATGACTTTGTTGTCTTAGAGAATAACTTTGAGGACTTAGAGAATGTCTTTGATGAACGGAAGGTTACTTAGAGAATAACATATCATGACTGAGAATAACTTTTGATAGCTCTTAGAATAACTTTGATGTCTCTGAGACAAACTTTTATAACATAGAAATTAACTTTAATGACCAAAGTGAGTTAGAGATTGCATTTGATAACTCTAAGATTAACTTTAGATGGCTTAGAGAGAATATCTTTGATGAAAGATGATGTCTTGGATTAACTTTGATGTATCTTGGAATAACTTTGATGACTGAGAGTGAGTTAGAGATTACCTTTGTTAACTCTGAGAATAACTTTGATGAACAAAGATGTTTTGGAAAGTTTCTCTGAAGAACGAAGGTGACTCTGAGAATAACTTTTGTTAGCTCTTTGAATAACTTTGAGAATGACTTCTGAGAACATGGATAGTATTTGAACGCGTCTTTGATGTAATGAAAAGTAACTTTGATGACTGTTTTTTTAACTTTTATGTCTTAGAGAAGAGCATTGATGGCTTAGAGAGAATATCTTTGATGAAAGATGATGTCTTAGAATAACTTTGATGACTTAGAGAGAATATCTTTGATGAAAGATGATGTCTTAGAATAACTTTGATGACTTTGAGAACAAGTTTGTTAGCTCTGAGAAAGACTTTGTTGTCTTAGAGATTACTTTGAGGAGTTAGAGAATGTCTTTGATGAATGGAAGTGAGTTAGAGAATAACATAACATGACTGAGAATAACTTTGTGGACAAAGTGAGTTACAAAATAACTTTGATGACTCTGTGAATAACATTTGATGTCTTTGAGAACAAGTTTGATAGCTCAGAATAACTTTGTGGACAAGAGATTAACTTTAATGAACAAAGACGTCTTAGAAAGTTTCTCTGATGAATGAAAAGGATGTCTTTGAGTGCAACTTTGATGTCTTTGAGTAAGTCCTTGATGTCTCGAAGAGTGTCTTTGACTATATTTCTTACTTAACGACATATAATTTAGTTAGGAACAACGATGAATATGACTATTCTAGCGAAGTGAAAGGTTACTTTAGTTAAGAACAGTGTTGAACGAGGCTATTTCTGACTATTTTAAAATGAGAGAAGTGATATTTCAGTTAAGAAATGACAGGAAACATGATGAAGTAACTATTTTTTTAGTTGACCGATGAATACTTTTAGTTATGGAAAAAGACAAGACATGACGAAAGTGGCTATTTTAGTGCTCCACAAAGTATAAAATGTCAGTTAAGAATGACGATGATAGATATCTGTGACTATATTTTCTTATTTGACGAAAACATAATGGTTGTTACGAAATGATGAACGAGACTATTTTTAGTTGACCGATGAATACTTTTAGTTGAGCAAAAGACAAAACATGATGAACATGACTTTTTCTGATGATTGGCGGATAATTTTAGATAAGAAATGACAATGAAACATGAAGAACACGGTTATTTTCTGATGACTGGGGAATAAGTTTAGTTAAGAAATGATGAAAGTGACTTTTTCTGATGATTGGCAGATAATTTTAGTTATGAAATGACATGAAACATGAAGAACAAGGTTATTTCTGATGAATGGGGAATATGTTTAGTTGTGAACAGTGCTGGAAAGATACCTTTGACTATTTTTAGTTGATTGGATAATAAGTTTAGTTGAGAAATGACGAAAGTGACTATGTTTTTTAGTTGATTGGTGAAAGATTTTAGTTAAGAAGTTGCAAGAAAGGTTTGTCTTTGTAAATTTGGAACTGAATAAGTGTAGATTTTGTTTACGAACGGGGGTTGGTAGAACTAATAAGTTGACTACGAGAATTACTTTGACTTAGTTTTGCAAATAAAAACTTGGTGACTAAAATTGTTGAGGAAACTGTATTGCTGATGCTAATATTTGACAAAGAACTAGTTAGCGAATGGAAGAAACAAAGAACATAAAAAAAAATTGAGGTTAAGTAAGGGAATGAACACAGAGAACATACGGTGAACACAGAAAACATGTAAGAAAAAGTTGATGAATAGAGTGAACATGCAGGGAATATGAACTTGTAGAGGAACATGAATATTGACAAAGAACACAAAATATGGAAGTTAGCATGAATATTGAGTATAAAAGTTGTAAAGAGAACATGTGATGAACATGAAAACATAGAAACTATGACTAGAATTTGTAGAGAAAGTAATGAGACTAAGAGAAAGATTACAGAAAAAAATGGAGATACTTGTGAAAATATGAACTGAATGGGACTGTGAACATTTGAAGAACATGGAGTGAACATAGAAAACACGGACAAAAAGTGAAGAATACAGCTGAATATAGAGAAAATATGCAAATACAGTATGATTATTGAAGGTTTTGATACGTTGGGGATGAGAAGGGTAAAGTAAATACTCTGATAAACAGATAGGCTGGAGACGGACTTGATGGAATATATTTATGTCTGATGATCTAAGGCTGAGAAAATGGAGCTTGGTTAATGTCCAGATTAATTTTACTACGTTAGAAAATAAGGTGATCTTAAATCTCAGGGTGATTTAGTTGGAAAATAAAGAACTTGCACAAATGAACTAAGCTGGGGCACAAGAGTTGAAACTTGATAACTGAACTGGTTTTTATTTACTATGTCTGAAAATGTAGTTGGGTGTTTAAATCTCAGGGGGATTTGGATTGATAGTAATGAATTTACAGGAGTGAACTTGGACAGAGGACAAGAGCTAGAGTTTTATAATTGTTTTCATCATATTTACTATGTCTGAAATACAGAGGGTAAAAATTTCGGGGAAAATTGATGGTTTATTTACAAAGACTTGAGGGTGGAAGAGGGTGGGGGTCGAGAGCTGGAGCTCAGTAACTGACTTGATCTTATTTACTAACTTTGAAGTATGTCTGCTTTTAATTTTAGGGAAATTGATGGGTTATTTACAAAGATACGAAAGAGAATTAAGGCGGGGACGAGAGCTGGAGCTCGATAACTGACTTGATTTTATTACGGTGTCTGAATACAGAGGGTAAAAAATTTAAGGAACTTGATGGTTTATTTACAAAGATACGAAAGAGAACTAAGGCGGAGGACAAGCGCTGGAGCTTGGTAACTGTTTTGATCTTATTTACGGTGCCTGAAATATAGAGGGTAGAAATTTCAGGGAAATTGGACTGATACTAACGAAGATACGAGAGAGAGCTAAGGCGGAGGATAGGCGCTGGAGCTTGGTAACTGTTTTGATCTTATTTACGGTGCCCGAAATACAGAGGGTAGAAATTTCAGGGAAATTGGACTGATACTAACGAAGATACGAGAGAGAGCTAAGGCGGAGGATATGCGCTGGAGCTTGGTAACTGTTTTGATCTTATTTACGGTGCCCGAAATACAGAGGGTAAAAAATTTCAGGGAAATTGGACTGATACTAACGAAGATACGAGAGAGAGCTAAGGCGGAGGACAAGCGCTGGAGCTTGGTAACTAAATTACTGTATTGAACTACATTTGAAATATGATTATTTAAAATTTTAGAGGGTTTGGAATGATAGTATTCATTATACGACAGGGGACTAAGGTGGGGGAACGTGAGCTAGAACATGCTTACTAACATGATTTATTTGTGTAAAACTGACTTGCTTAATGAAAAGGAGCAAACATACGATGTTGGAAAAATAGTTGAACTGAATGAAAGGAGAGAGAGAGAGAGAGGAGGGACGGTTGAGATATTATTATGGAGAAGATAAGATAAGAGGTCTGGCTGGCCGGGCGTAAGGTAAATAAAGGTGACGCGAGAGATTGCGAGGTAAGGGGGGAGGGAGGGGGGTGTGATGTACGAAACCCTGAAAACCATGACTTACACAGGTGATTTTCTAAATTTATATGAATAACTATGGCTTACACAGACGGATTTTGTAAGTTGAAAACATGTAAAACATGTCCGTAGAGTTCTCCTGGAAGCCCTAAAGAGCTACATACGTTACTTGAATTTGTCCCATAAGGCCTTAACAAACTTCTATGTCTTGGAAATTATTTTTCTCATAAGAACTTTAACAAACTCGTATGACATTAATTTTTCATTATAAGAAATCCTTACTTCTAAAATCTGTGACACAAAATTTACCTGAAAACCCTGGCTCACACAGACGATATTGGAACCTCAAAACCCTGGCTCACACAGACGATATTGGAACCTGAAAACCATGGCTCACACAGACGATATTCTAAATTTACCTGAAAACCCTGGCTCACAGACATGAATTTTCTCCAAGAAAAAAAAAATATCGTCTGTGCGTCTTACACCGCACAGGGGTCCTCTGGCCAAAAAAAAAAATATCGTCTGTGCGTCTTACACCGCACAGGGATCCTCTGGCCAAAAAAAAAAATATCGTCTGTGCGTCTTACACCGCACAGGGGTCCTCTGGCCAAAAAAAATATCGTCTGTGCGTCTTACACCCTACTACTATAGACATGCTATACTGGGTCATATAGACATGCTATACTGGGTCATATAGACATGCTATACTGGGTCATATAAACATGATATACTGGGTCATATAGACATGCTATACTGGGTCATATAAACATGATATACTGGGTCATATAGACATGCTATACTGGGTCATATAAACATGATATACTGGGTCATATAGACATCATATACTGGGTCATATAGACATGCTATACTGGATCATATAGACATGCTATACTGGGTCATATAGACATGATATACAGGGTCATATAGACATGATATACTGGGTCATATAGACATGATATACTGGGTCATATAGACATGCTATACTGGATCATATAGACATGCTATACTGGGTCATATAGGACATGATATACTGGGTCATATAGACATGCTATACTGGGTCATATAAACATGATATACTGGGTCATATAGACATGATATACTGGTCATATAGACATGATATACTGGGTCATATAAACATGATATACTGGGTCATATAGACATGCTATACTGGGTCATATAGACATGATATACTTTGTCATATAGACATGCTATACTGGATCATATAGACATGCTATACTGGGTCATATAGACATGATATACTGGGTCATATAGACATGATATACTGGGTCATATAGACATGATATTCTGGGTCATATAACAAGCATCATACATTTCTCACTGGCAAGGAGGCACCATCATCTAAGGCTTCTCTTCTCTCACTGAGACAATGTTTTTCTCACATGGTAAAGGGACAAATGAGGCCCTAAGCGCCGGTCCGCCACTACTCCTCCTCTGCTCACACACCGCTCCTCGTCACACTCTGCTTGCTCTCTATGTGCACTCAAACTCCCTTGACGCACTTGAGTGATCCCGCGTGAGTCACAACACTGTGACCGCTACAACATCACTTCTCACCCGGCACCCGACAATCTTTTTCTTAATTTTTGTCTATATTTTTCAATATTTTCCGATGCTTCGTATTTTATTATCAGTTGTAATATTTAGCACTTTTTTGTAAATCCCTTTTGTTATTCTCTTGTATTTAATTTTGTCCTTCAATAATTGTCTCCCTTACACTCTGCCTTCCTAAACTATATAAATATAGCTTTGTTAATCTCTCTATATATATGGTTGGATCCCGCCAAACACACACCGAAACTACGACGTTGGTACAACGTTCGAACAGGTTTTAACACCTCCTAACCAGTTATAACAACCAATATAGCAAGTTGTAACAACGTTCTAATACGTCATAAACACGTTAAGCCAAGATGTAACAACTTTATTACAAGTTGTAACAAGCGGAAAATAGAGACAGTTTCGGGTTGTGTTTCCAGGGATGTTAATTCCGGGGATTAGTATTGTCATTCTTCTTTGTACCATGTTTAAGGAACATACATCATGTCCTCTGTATCCCTGGGTATATCCTGGCCATGACGGAACAGGACAGTCAAACTGGGCCACGACAACGGCAGGACAGAAGGGAAGAAAGCGTGAAACCATTACGACTATATAGCACTTGGAAGGGGTCAGGATAAGGATTTGGGATGGGACGGGGGGAAGGAATGATGTTCAACCACTTGGACGGTCGGGGATTGAACACCGACCTGCATGAAGCGAGACCTATATCGCCCTACCGTGCAATCTTAGTGGTTGGGCACGGCAAGACAGAGTTCGAAGCCCCCGTCTGATATCTGGAACCTATTATCGCTTCGTAAGGCTTTAATTCCTACATTTTCAACACAACTGCGTCTGTAAATATTTCTTTCAAAACATTTTTTAAGCCATTCTGAATTTTCTCTGGAATTCATTGCCAAAATAATGTTAAACCTTTTGGTAAATTTGCTAATGTTTCCCTTCAATTCTGCGTCGAAATTGGTTAAATGAATGTTAAACAAGAGAGTCCCAAGACAGAGCCCGGGTTAAACAAGAGAGTCCCCAGACAGAGCCCCGGGTTAAACAAGAGAGTCCCCAGACAGAGTCCCGGGTTAAACAAGAGAGTCCCCAGACAGAGCCCCGGGTTAAACAAGAGAGTCCCCAGACAGAGCCCCGGGTTAAACAAGAGAGTCCCCAGACAGAGCCCCGGGTTAAACAAGAGAGGTCCCCAGACAGAGTCCCGGGATAAACAAGAGAGTCCCCAGACAGAGTCCCGGGTTAAACAAGAGAGTCCCCCAGACAGAGCCCCGGGTTAAACAAGAGAGTCCCCAGACAGAGCCCCGGGTTAAAACAAGAGAGTCCCCAGACAGAGCCCCGGGTTAAACAAGAGAGTCCCCAGACAGAGCCCCGGGTTAAACAAGAGAGTCCCCAGACAGAGCCACGGGTTAAACAAGAGAGGCCCCCAGACAGAGCCCCGGGTTAAACAAGAGAGGCCCCAGACAGAGCCACGGGTTAAACAAGAGAGGCCCCCAGACAGAGCCCCGGGTTAAACAAGAGAGGCCCCCAGACAGAGCCACGGGTTAAACAAGAGAGGCCCCCAGACAGAGCCCGGGTTAAACAAGAGAGGCCCCCAGACAGAGCCACGGGTTAAACAAGAGAGGCCCCCAGACAGAGCCACGGGTTAAACAAGAGAGGCCCCCAGACAGAGCCCCGGGTTAAACAAGAGAGGCCCCCAGACAGAGCCACGGGTTAAACAAGAGAGGCCCCAGACAGAGCCCCGGGTTAAACAAGAGAGGCCCCCAGACAGAGCCCCGGGGTCAACAAGAGAGGCCCCCAGACAGAGCCCCGAGGAACGCCACTGTATATACGGTCTGTATTAATCCTGGGATGTGTTTGTTTATGGGTGTGTTTGTGCAAAAGTGTTTGTGTGAGGGAGAGGTGGGATTGTGTCGGGTCTGGTTGTGGTGTTAGTGCACAGATTGGTCTGTACTGGAGTATGTTTGTGCTCGAATTTGTTTGTGGTGTTTGTCCCTAAAGTTTTTGCGGGGACCGTATTTTTGGCAAGGCGTGTTTGTGTTCGGAAGGGTTTGTGTGCATGTGTCTTTGCTGCCCTGAGTTTGTGTGGGGTGGGTCTTCGTTGTGTTTGTGTGTGGGTGGGTCTTCGCTGTGTTTGTGTGGGTCTTGTAAACAGACTGTAAACTTAAGTAATACAATCACATGGCGTGAGCACATGTGCTCAATGTTTACCTCCATCAGCTGATTAATCTCCACGTGGTCCAGCATGATTACTGACAAACTCAGCAGACAGAAGACTGAATTCCCGTTCGTGAGACAATGCTTTATTCTGGCCTCACTGTCCTGGCAAAGTCAGAGCTCTGAAATCATCTGCACGACTGGAAACTTTTATTCTTAAAGGGAAAACAAGCGGTAATATGATTCTGAAAGTTGAATGTAAATCTTGTTACTAGTTTTTTCCTTAATATTTCTGCCACGTTCTTAGCCATCGACCAAAGTCACTCCTGGGACGGGAGGTGAGCCTCGCCCCCGCTCTTTCTCTAGGGACATCTTGAGAGCAGATCTATTGACTCTTGGAACTCTTTGGAACAGCGGAGGTCCAAGTTTTCTCATCTCTTTTCCCCAGTTACTCAGTGTGTGTGAGTACTGACAGCCAGGTACTCAGTGTGTGAGTACTGACAGCCAGGTACTCAGTGTGTGAGTACTGACTGCCAGTTACTCAGTGTGTGAGTACTGACTGCCAGTTACTCAGTGTGTGTGAGTACTGACTGCCAGTTACTCAGTGTGTGAGTACTGACTGCCAGTTACTCAGTGTGTGAGTACTGACTGCCAGTTACTCAGTGTGTGAGTACTGACTGCCAGTTACTCAGTGTGTGAGTACTGACTGCTCCTTAATGTTTCAAGACTGATCTGTTTCAGTCTTGAAAACTTCCTGGAAAATTTATTGAGGTTTTTGTTCAGGTCTTTATCAGTCTTTGTGTAACCACCTCCTCTTTTGGGTCGCCTGATCACTTACCCACAATGTCGCCTCCACGTGTCATGGTTCTGGGGAGGGAAGGGGCTTAGCTGTCGGTGGAGGGCGCCCTCCTGGAGGTCTCTAGGGCATCCCAGCACTCAACAACGCCCTCCATCCCAGTGGTACTAATTTACACTCCCACCAAGTGCCTATTAAACTGTACAGAACTAAGGAGGGACGCCTCCTGCTCTCAACAACCCGTCCTCCTAAAAATAACGTCACTTTTGGCTGGTATGCGCGGCGCTATGGCCAAATTTGGACGTAATTTGAAATGAAATCGACTCACAAAAGTGACGTACTGTCCCGTTTTCTGTTTGAGTCGTCCGGCTTACTCAGCAAGCTTAGAAGAGGAAACTTTCCATTAACGTTTTTCATACTGTTTTGAAACTTTATGAGAATTTCCTGCCCACCTAACCTATCAGACGACCCTTGACTTACTGTTGTAGAAAAAAAATCCCAAATTTATTTTCATTTTTTTTTATTTCAAATTACGTACATATTCGGCCATACGGGCAAACGGCCAAAAGCGACGTTCTTTTTAAGAGGACAGGTTGTGCTCACGCAATTCAAAAAGTAATATGTAGCCTCTTCCTGGGTGTGGGGAGAGGGCCGCGGGTCACTGTCAATAACACACTGCTGGTCGACGGACTGCACAGGCGCCCAACTCATGCAACTGACGTCCTCATAACTTACTACTGTTAGCTTCCAACAATCTATATAAATAAAAATATAAATGTTCGTTTGTTCAAAATCGCTATTCTCCGAGAGTTCTTCACCAATTGCTCTGAAATTTTCACTCAATGTGGGAACCGACCTGTGAGATTTATATTTATTTAATTTATATGAATTTATATTTACGTTAATTTATATACTTCGATAGCAATTTGTATAATGATAAGTGGACTGTATTTCTGCAATAATCTCAATCTCACAAATCGATCCTCTACACATTAGGGGGGGTTATTAAATTAATATATATGCAGCCAATCAAACTGCAGTAATAGCTACATACATTGATAGGGTTCCTTATCTTATAGTACAGCAGGTTAGTCCACCAGGTATAACTAGGGTGTAGACACCAAATTATCCTCTTTGAGGTAGCTTCCATATCACCCAGTAACTGGTGCACAAATCTTGCTTCCTCGTCTTGACCTGTCAAAAGTGCGCTAGCTGTGAAGCCAGAATCCTATATATGACAAGTATATCAGAGAAAACACTATACAGAACATTGAAGACCTGGCTTAATTACCTTTAGTATGAGGCGATTTCGCGATCTAACCGGGTCACCCTACATCCTGACATTAATGGCCATAAATGAATGATAAACGGGTTTCGGATAGACTTAACTTGAATTGTAGACATCGTGTTGGAGATGGTACCTTTGGTTTCCATAACACTACGTCCAAGTAAAATTAACAGGAGCCGAATTTGCTCCCGTGTGAGCCTCTGGTCTCGTATAACAATGGCTGTTTAACACTCCATGCTATTGACGTTACTGGCCGACATTGTCCAGAATGATAGGAGCTAAATTTGCTCCACACGTCTCGGAGGTGACACAACAATGGCTGCCCCCTTCCTCACTCTGACGCCTGGCCTACTTTGTCCAGATTTCAGAAAGTGATAGAAGGGTCACATTTACTCTACTTTAATATTGATAATTAAGTTAATTTATATAAGATGTTTTTATGATGGTAAAGTCCAAAGACTAATGTATTTAAGAATAATTCCCAGCAGAATAGCTGGTGAATTATAATAGTATGTGGTGATGATATCCCGTTTTCTTTAGACGGTAATTCCACTACAAGTTACGTTTTCTATGGGTAACTTGCTTATACAACAGCAATTATTATCTGTCTGTATATTAAATGGTGTCGGATTTTCCGACATAATTCCCCAGGGGCTGCTCACGGGTCGAAGTCCTAATTAGAACAGACGAACACCGATACTCCTCCATCGAATTATTACATTAATTTGATGTTAGTAGTTAGTAATCACACATTTGTGTGTCTGTTCGTACAGGACGGATGTCCCGTACTAGAGTTGCAGGGGTTAGAAGTCTAATGCGATTTCATTTCCCTGTCAACTCTTGAAAGGCTAATATTCAAGCCTTATTACATATTATTTAACCCAGAAGACTGGATGTGATCAAGTACTACAGTCAAGTATGATTCAGGGACTGCAGTGAGATCAGTGACATCAGATATAACTTGAAGTTTCTTCAGGTAACTGGTCACTGATATATAAACACTGAGGCCCATGGAATACATCTTGATTAAATAATAAATGTATCAAATCAGTCATCAGATTTACTGGGGTTTAATTTAATTAATTGATTCAGAAGACTGAATAGCTCATCATTAAAGTAAAGTATGGTTCTGAGACTGCAGTGGGTTCAGTGACATTGGTCGCAGTGACTTGTAGCTGTTTTAGGCTACTGTTCACTGATTTGCCACTGAAGCCTCATGAACTCATCTCCAGCTTTAAATGATGATACTAACATCAACCTCTGTTACTATAGTCAGCTGTAATCTCCTTAGTATAATGCTACTGGAGAAATATAATCAGCTGACAAATTTAGATTTCTACTGGTATTGTTTATCTGCAGGTATAGGTCTCCTCAGGCTTGATACTGGACCTGAGAGTAATTTACCTCCTGCAGACTTTAACATGGTTATACCCTGATATTTAGTAGGGCTACCAATGAATTGATGGTAGTAGTCTGTCCCCACAAGGACAGCCATTTGGCATTTGATTTGCTCAAATTTACCTGTAGCTGCTTGATAATAGCTTTCCAGGTTAGCATAATCAACTGTTGATTGTTGTGACAAATCTTCACATTTCTTGATCTGTCTTGTTAAGTGGCCTTTAAGACCTGCAAGGGTTCTTTTCATTCTCCCTGCATTATCCATACTGGCTAGTTGGTGAAGCCTTGTGGGACTTGTACTTGGGCTGCTCATAATACTGAACAAACACTGATGGTAGCCTAGGGTAAATTCTGCACTCACTAGGCAATAATCCTACCTCTACTAGAGGTTATCCTACCTCTACTAGAGGTTAGCACTTAAAATTAATACACATTATATATATACAATCATACACACTAATGATTTGAGTGATAAACCAGTGTCACTGGAAGTACCTTTAGGTTAGCTCTTCTATATCACCCTAGGATGGTAGAGACACTAATTAATCACTCAAAGGTGTAATGATCATAAGTAAATTATTATATATACACAACTCAACTCGAGTTGATAAAAATTACACCCAAAATAGGGTCTGGACCATTCATTAATGGTGCTAGGTTAATCAATATAGTACAACTGACTATGGTAATAATGGGACTAGGATGAACGATAATAGTTCAACTAGTCAATGGTTAATATCCTACCCTGTTGTGGGTTGGCAATTAGTAAATATTATACTATGATCACTAGTGCAATATATATTAAATAATTCTCTATTTGGAGAAATAATATACACAATTATTGACAATAGCCTCTTAATTGCCTCTATGAAACTTCTAATATTATCAAGAAGTATTAAATATTATTAGTGACCTCGCGAAATAAAGTCCACAAAATTCGTAGATAATCTCTCGCGAAATGTAACACCACGAAATCCGTGAACAATCTCGCGACACAGTCACTAATTGGCTGGCTTCAATATTAGCGCTGTCATTTCACGAAATAACACGCCACCAAATATCTGTGGGTGTGCATGAAACCGCTGATGAGGCAGAACTCAGTTGAGGGAGGCTCCTGAGCTCCCTCGAGGCTTCGCCGCTGTCTTTGACTGGCTGGCCTTGTTTAAATAACACTGCACTAGTTTATTTAATGAATCCACTGGTTAACTGGTTCATCCGGTACTAAGATGACCAAATGTGGGTTCAAAGGACCGAATAATCCGGTTCGAAGGACCAAATAATGTGGGAACCGACCTGTGAGATTTATATTTATTTAATTTATATGAATTTATATTTACGTTAATTATATACTTCGATAGCAATTTGTATAATGATAAGTGGACTGTATTTCTGCAATAATCTCAATCTCACAAATCGATCCTCTACACATTAGGGGGGGTTATTAAATTAATATATATGCAGCCAATCAAACTGCAGTAATAGCTACATACATTGATAGGGTTCCTTATCTTATAGTACAGCAGGTTAGTCCACCAGGTATAACTAGGGTGTAGACACCAAATTATCCTCTTTGAGGTAGCTTCCATATCACCCAGTAACTGGTGCACAAATCTTGCTTCCTCGTCTTGACCTGTCAAAAGTGCGCTAGCTGTGAAGCCAGAATCCTATATATGACAAGTATATCAGAGAAAACACTATACAGAACATTGAAGACCTGGCTTAATTACCTTTAGTATGAGGCGATTTCGCGATCTAACCGGGTCACCCTACATCCTGACATTAATGGCCATAAATGAATGATAAACGGGTTTCGGATAGACTTAACTTGAATTGTAGACATCGTGTTGGAGATGGTACCTTTGGTTTCCATAACACTACGTCCAAGTAAAATTAACAGGAGCCGAATTTGCTCCCGTGTGAGCCTCTGGTCTCGTATAACAATGGCTGTTTAACACTCCATGCTATTGACGTTACTGGCCGACATTGTCCAGAATGATAGGAGCTAAATTTGCTCCACACGTCTCGGAGGTGACACAACAATGGCTGCCCCCCTTCCTCACTCTGACGCCTGGCCTACTTTGTCCAGATTTCAGAAAGTGATAGAAGGGTCACATTTACTCTACTTTAATATTGATAATTAAGTTAATTTATATAAGATGTTTTTATGATGGTAAAGTCCAAAGACTAATGTATTTAAGAATAATTCCTAGCAGAATAGCTGGTGAATTATAATAGTATGTGGTGATGATATCCCGTTTTCTTTAGACGGTAATTCCACTACAAGTTACGTTTTCTATGGGTAACTTGCTTATACAACAGCAATTATTATCTGTCTGTATATTAAATGGTGTCGGATTTTCCGACACTCAACGTTCCATTCGCATCCGAGCGGGTTTTTATATACATACTATATAGCTGTCACGTCCGTGACGAGGAAAAAACATGCTTCATTTTTTTAAAAACTGTGTTTTTCATGTGAGGGAAATCTTTGAAACCTCTTTACTGATTACTTTGAAATTTTGACACAACGATGCATTCGAATACGCGCGTGTTTTTATATACCTACTAAATAAATGCCACACCTGCGACAGGTAAAAACATTCTTTTTTTTAAATACAGCTGCATCTGTTACAAGCTATACTAAACATGTTCCGATTCCATTTCAATGTGTCCGATTGCATTGATAAATTGAATTTTAAAAGATTTCGATTTACTTTCATTTTGATTTAATTATTTTGTGTGATATTGCGTTGGAATTGAGCTGTGTTGTTTACCATGCAATTCATTTCTTGGGTATAGTTTATTTGTTATTTTTTTCAAATCATTTTTTATCTGTTCTTAATTTTCAGTGATGGGAACATCAGATCATTTGGGAACGCATTGGACGAGTAAGTGGGGAATGGTGGGGAGGACGAGGGGATGGGGGATAGTGGGGATGAGTGGACGGGGGAGTGGAGAATGGTGGGGAGGACGAGGGAACGGGGGAGGAAGGAATGGTGGGGAGGACGAGCAGGGACTGGGTAGTTGGGAAATGTTGGGAGGACGAGGGGATGGGGGAGGGGTGAATGGTGGGGAGGACGGTTGACAGGGGAGGGTTGTTGTGGTTAGCAACACGCATGAGTTGCTGAGCCACAGCAACGCGTGGCCGGGTACAGCTAGTTCATAATAAACCCTGTTGAAATATTAGGCTAGATCGTGCAGTTTGTTAGCATCTTCTTTGATTGCACTTCTGGTCTCCAGACAGCACATGGTTTATTAAAATAAATAATGATTACACTTTATTAAAAATAAATGAGAAATAGTACGGTCACAGTACCGATCCTTGAGGTACTCCTCTTGTTACCCTGCAATATTCCCATTTCTCGTCTCACTGTTTCTCTCTGACTCCTGTCTGTTAGGTAATTCCTTACCCACTTGAGTGCTTTTCCGCTTACTTCCGCCTGCCTTATGAGTTTGTATAGTAATCTCCTGTGCGGTACTGTATCAAAGGCTTTTTTGGCTGTACAGAAATAAGCAATCTGCCCGACCTACTTTGTCATACCTTATTTTCGTTCCCTTATCATAGTACTCCACTTGGTTCGTTAGGCATGTTTTCCCCTTCCATAACGGCGTGTTCATGTATGTTTACATATCTCTTTCTTTCCAGGTGTACTAAACGCTTCCTAATTAATCTTTTGAGTACTTTGCAGGGGATGATCGTCCGTGACACTGGCCTGCAGTTGTGTGCCACTTCTCTATCTCCCTTTTAAAAATTGGCACCACATTTGCCTTCTTCCAGCACCTGGGAAATTTGACCTTTGTAAGTGGCTCACTAGAGGTCAGTGCTAGAGATCCGTTGAGAGCCTCTGCTGCTTGTCTTAACATACTCGGTGATGCGTTGTCTGGTTCAGTAGTGTTAGTCTAGCGATGCTAGTTGTTTCTTTACTTCCTGTGCTCATACTCACTGTTTCCTCAATATTTAAGTCTCTCATCTAGTGATTCCTCTTCTTCTAGCACTGGGAGCTGTTCAGGCTCAGTTCTGAACAATCCATGGAAACTGGTGTTTAGTTCCTCGTAACTTTCCTCATCATTTCCTGTACTTTCAGGAAATGAATATACAGAAAATTTCTTGCAATCTTTTCACTTATGCGATCACTGTCATTTTTGCTTATTATATAACTATGAGTAGTTTTGGTTGTTTATTTGCTTTAGAAGCAGAGTCAGTGTGGTAGTTTTCTTCTGTCACTTCTTATGTGTGTTCGTCCCTGGCTCTGTTAGACTTATTCACAGTTTCATCTGTCTTTTACCTCTGTAATTCATCCATGTTCTGCTGCTTTTTGTTTTTTATTTTTTTCAATGTCCATTGAACCGCAAGTTATTACATTTTCTTCCATCTTTTTTTTTATTGTTGGTATAAAACTCTCTTTAGCCTCTGCATCTCCATTTCACTTGATCCATCATTTCCTGTACTGTTTTTCACCCAAGTTTTATCTCTCATTGCACATTTTCCAGATAC
Source organism: Procambarus clarkii (assembly GCF_040958095.1). NCBI lineage: Eukaryota > Metazoa > Arthropoda > Malacostraca > Decapoda > Cambaridae > Procambarus > Procambarus clarkii. The sequence goes on along the minus strand of NC_091165.1, from coordinate 41,367,357 downwards.
TTTGAGGCTGAGAGGCTGTTAGGAACCCGACTCCATCGTCGGAGCACGGAGCAGCGACGTCACTGCCATCTGTGAGTCCGCTCCCGAAACCCCCCACAAAATGGACGACGCCATCTAGTGGTGGCAGGATGATACCAGCAAGAGGCGCTAGATTTATGTCATGGTCAGCTCGAGAGGTAGCTGGTGCTGACCTCTGGTGAGGTGGCGCCTAGAAAATCAGCGCCATCTATTGTAGGAGGAGTTGTATGTGTATGATAGAGTCCGTAAGTGGTGTTTCCTAGTGTCCCATATACTGACCAGTTTGCTGATGACGTGTCTGTATCCACAGAGGCGACGTAGGGCTGCTGTGGTACGAGGACAGTCGGTCTACCCAGGGCAGCCAATAGCTCTCTACTCCATTCTGCTTTACGGAAGCAGTGAGCCGCCATCGAAGAGGAACTGGGTCGTGTTCTACGGTCTGCCTGTGATGTGGCAGTGACAGAATTCGGCGTATCCCGGGACTGGCTAGAGGAAGAGACGACCAACAGTGAGGTGCTACAGAGGAGTGTAACTAGCTAGTTGCAAGAAGCTCCTGCCAGGGGTTCGCTACCCTTGTATTTGTTCGTGTAGAGGCCCAGCAGTGCGAGGCTGATGTTCTCTGCCAGCACCAGGCTGGAGAGTGACTGTGGGCGTTCACAAGGAGCACCTAGTGAGACTGTAGACAGGCTGGCCCGTGGCTAGGGTAGACTCGTTGGTGTTTCCCAGTACTGGTTGAGGACGGTACTGTGTGTTGAGGAAACACGGTAGCTGACAAGGTTGCATTACACGAGGATTGAGGAGCGCTTAGTGTCCTATGAGAGTGACACTTGTGTATATATCAGTGTAGTAATACTTCCTTTATGATATTATATGAGGTGATGGGAAAGTGATTATATGTGAATATATTGATAATTAATGAAGTGTCGTATTCAATGCAACTCCCCCATTGTGTTTTACTTGCATTACCAAGCTCACTCCTTGAGAGCCACTGCTAACTTGGGGTTAGATACCAGAATTTTAGTTCCTCTAGCAAAGAACCCGGTTGCGACCCATTGTGACCGTAACAGAGGCAAATTGAGGTTGATAGGCTGAGCCACAGAGATAGGCTGAGTCACAGAGGTCTTGAGTTTGTGTGTAACATGTGTGTGTATTTACTATTTGTATTTACTATTTGTGTCTGCAGAATCGAGCTATTAGCTCTTGGGGCCCCGTTTTTCTAACCAATCTATTTTTCCTCTATTATATCTACTACATATTTTTCTTTCTAACACACACACACCCAGGAAGCAGCCTGTAGCAGCTGTCTAGCTCCCAGGTACCTGTTTATTGCTAGGTGAACAGGTGCGTCAGGGTGAAAGAAAATCTAGCCATTTGTTTCTGCCTCCGCCTGGAATAGAACCCGGGACATTAGGACTACGACCCAAGAGCGCTATCCACTCAGCCGCGAGGCCCTGGGTGTGTACTCACCTATTTGTATTCACCTATTTGTGTCTGCAGGATCGAGCAATGACTCTTGGCTCCTGCCTTGCGCACCATCGGTTATTGACAGCAATGACTCCGGTCTTATTTCCCTATCAAATAGGCAATGTGTGTGTGTGTGTGTGTGTGTGTGTGTGCTCACCTATTTGTACTTGCGGGGGTTGAGTTCTGGCTCTTTGGTCCCGCCTGTCAACTGTCAATCAACTGGTGTACAGGTCCCAGGGCCTATTCGGCCTAATCAAATCTACATTTTTTTGTGTGTGTGTGTGTGTACATAGGATATTTGTGTTTGTGAGAGAATGGGTGAATTGGTGGGTGAGATTGTTTGGGTTGGTATGGGTGAATTGGTTGGTATGGGTAGGTAGGTGAGATTGTGGTGGTGGGTGGGTAACGAACCCAGACGTGTGTGTGCCTGTGCATGGCGCGCGAGCGACCAGCCAGTATTTATGGCTTAAGGCATTTCTCATCAGCCTTTGAGCGAGGTGTGGAGCCCCGCGGGAGGCTGGGATTTGTCCCTCATTACCAGAGCTTTAGGAAGGGAAGGTAATAGCTGGATGACCGGGCCGGTGGCTGGCTGAGGCCACGGTGGTCAAGGTGACTTCTTACTGTGGCTGTCACTGCTGCTGCTGCTGCTGCTGCTGCTGCTGCTGTTGTTGCTGCTGTTGTTGATGGTCACCCCTGCTGCTGCTGTTGTTGCTGCTGCTGCTGTTGTTGTTGTTGCTGCTGCTGCTGCTGTTGTTGCTGCTGCTGCTGTTGCTGTTGATGGTCACCACTGCTGCTGCTGCTGTTGTTGCTGCTGTTGATGGTCACCACTGCTGCTGCTGTTGTTGCTGCTGCTGCTGTTGCTGTTGATGGTCACCACTGCTGCTGTTGCTGTTGGTCACCACTGCTGCTGTTGCTGTTGATGGTCACCACTGCTGCTGCTGCTGCTGCTGCTGGTGGTCACCACTGCTGCTGCTGTTGATGGTCACCACTGCTGCTGCTGCTGCTGCTGCTGGTGGTCACCACT
>NC_091165.1:41279851-41359851 GCF_040958095.1 Procambarus clarkii | reverse complement strand
GAAATCTAAATATTTATAAGTGTTTGGACACCATACTTTACGATTAACCTAACCCCTTAATCGTAGGGCGAGGCGAAGGATAGAGTAAGGTGACTGTTGCCTGATTCCGGCTTCTAGCTGTCCGCCAGGTCTTACATCTTCACTCTTGGTCAATGGAGGACCATCGAACAGTTGTATGCTCGAAGTTAGATTCATCTGGATGATGATTACTGGTGTCATCTCCCGAGTGTACACAACCTCAGCACACGAAGCCTCGTACGGTCGTCGGTGTGTGGGATTATTGTCGTATCTTTTACTATGTCTTGGTGCTTCAGTATGGTGTTGTGGTGTCGTGAGTGATGGTGCTACAACAACAACATAATGGAGGCTTATAATCCCGCTCCCATAACACCTGCACTCTCCCTCCTCCTCCTCCTCTACTGCACCTCTCTTTCTTACTCTATGGATTCCACTTAGGAAAGCTGCTTAACCTATTGTGCACACGCTCGCCTGTGTGTGCGTGTGTGTGTGGAGAGAGTGTGTGTGTGTACATCACCATGAGGTCACTGTGTACACATCACCACGAGGTCAGTGTGTACACATCACCACGAGGTCAGAGTGGCCACTGACCTCTCAGGTTAATTCGGAGACGTCAGTGTAGTGAGGGAGAATGACTATCTCTTGTTTACATTGCGACGATGGTTGCAGAGGGACCAATAGGCACGCGTCTGGAGGCGTCTCTGTCCTTCACATACGCCTGAGGGCAAGCGGGTGCCAGAGGTGCCCGTCTAATTATTAACAGTGCCCGCACTGTTCCGCATACTGTCAACCTTGCACTAACAAATGCGACAATTCACCCTAGTGCATTTTGGAGACACTTCAACCCACCACTTGGATGCAGAGGTTGAGAGCCCGGAATGAGATGGATGGCATGGATGTGGTTGATAAAGAGCTAAGAATGGGATGCAGGACACCCACGTGGATGATTGGTAGTAATAAAGTGGATGATTGATAGTAATAAGATGTATTTTTATAGTCAGGAATGTGGTAGATAGTAGCTATGAATGTAATGGATGACAGCCACTAATGTGATGGATGACAGCCACTAATGTGGTGAATGACAGCCACTAATGCGGTGGATGACAACCACCAATGTGTGATGGATGATGAACAGGAATGTTCCCAATCATCGCCGCTAAACAGATGAAACAGAAAAGTACGATAATAGCAAGAGTCTACAATGGGATGATTTTCTAATTGGATGACTATGTAATTGGATGAGTATGTAACTGGGTGACTATGTAATTGGGTGACTATGTAATTGGGTGACTATGTAACTGGAATATGTAATTCTGTGTCTGTCTCTCAGTTTCGTCTGCTGTCTGCCTGTCACCGTGAGTCTGTCATTTGTATGTCTGTCAGTCTGTGTTTTTCTGTCTAAATGTGGACGGACTCATATGGAGAAGGGTGAGGGAGGAGGGAGGATGTTGGAGAAGGGTGAGGGAGGAGGGAGGGTGTTGGAGAAGAGTGAGGGAGGAGGGAGGGTGTTGGAGACGGGTGAGGTAGGAGGGAGGACATTGAAGGAGATGACGTGTATGACGTTACCTGTTTATGCATGAGGAAAGAAGAGTGTGTCAAGAGAGGAAGAGCAAACCAAAAAAGTGAATGGAAACACACAAACGCACAAACAAACACACACGTAAACACAAACACGATGACTTGCCAACACTATACTAATCAGTTTTGGAAAATTCATGACTGGTAAGGAGTAGACAGTGGCTGTCCTTCATCATTATGACAGGATGGAACACTGTCTATTCTATCACATATGTACACAGTAATCCTCTACCGTCCCTTTCTTACCCTCCAAAGATAATTTGGAAGAACAGACAAGAAAAATCATTTTTAAAGGCAGGAATGTCAATCACTGAGGGACTAGCCAAGAAAACAGAAGTGTAAACTAATGCTGATCATAAGCAGTTGGAGGGAGAATCATCCGTAGATCTCCTGAGAGCGAGCTTTCGTGAGGCTGAGAGAGATTTGCTGGAGGTGTACAGGCTCGAATCATTTTCTGCATGGGAAACCAGAAAAAGGTAGACCACTGAAGCTGGTATTTAAAAATAAAGTTGCACTATGAATCATAATTTCAGAGCAATAAGTGGATTTGAAAGAGTCTACTTGGAAGGCGTGAATAATTGGGAGATAATTATGAAAACTGGTCAATGGAAGCTTAGAACAGAGAGAAAGAATGAAGGGAAGAGAGTAGACAATTGGGAGAGATAAAAGGAGAGGGAGGCCAAAGGCAAGAAATACTCATCCCTTTTCCCCCCTCCCCCCCTTCCATAATCAAATAAGAGAGTATCTGAGTACATAAAAGCAAGATATTACAAAGACAAAGTAATGACAGCCTTCTTCATGAGCACCCACAACTCTAGATAGACTCATCTCACAGGACTACTACTCAGTTCGCTCTCCTATATCCCATATCTCTATACATAATTTCAAGATTAGATTTATTGCTTATACAAATGTATTTTTACAGAATATAACAGTCAACCTACCAGTTTAAACGCGTCCAAACTGATCCCTACCCCTAAGCTGGAAACTGCCCATATATAAGCCACAACAAAAATGACAACTTTGAAGATTTGTAACACCAATGCTGATGGAATGTTAAATGAAATAGATGAATTGAAAGAAGGAACTGGTGTGTCAATCCCGTGCAAAAGCAATTGGATCTTTCAATTGATTTCCTTGGATGGAGAAAATTATATTGTGGAAATAAATTTAATTGAAGATGTCAAAATTGCAATGAGTGACGTACATTCCTCGGCAGAACTACAGAAAACTGAGAAAAGAAAACAAATTTAAGATGATTTACAAATATTCTCCTAAGGTGACTGACAGCCCACAGAGTGAGAGGAAAGCTGCCAGTATTAGGAGACTCCAATCATGAACAACTTGCATAGAGAGAATGAACCTAAGAGGAGAAGAGATATGAAGAGCTAATGATAGAGAGGAACTTTCTAATGCAACATGTTAGGGAGGAGACAAGGTGACGGGGTGGTGATCAATCACTTAGGCTAGACCTGATCTTCACACATAATGAACATTAAAAACATTGCAATTTCTCATTGGAAACATTGATCATGAAAGGCCAGTAGGAGCCAGTGACCACATTGTATTAGTCTTCGCATATAGTGACAATGAAGGCAATAGAAAGAGGTAAAATGGGCAAGAATGTAAGGCAAGCATCACTGAAAGGAGAATACCAGAAGGTCAGAAAATTCCTGGATTGAATAGTGTGAAGGAGAGAACATAGAGGAAACAACACAGGATCTGATGTACTACTTAACCAACAAACTCAGAACAGGTGAAGGAAGATTTATGCCACCACTGAGGGTTAAGGAAGCAAGATGAGCCCATGCTGCAACACTGTCTGAACACAAAGAGAATCAAAAGAACATGGAAAAATTATAGAGAACACAGAATATAAATAAATCACAATAAATACAAAAGTGTCAGGAACGAATACACATAAATTGGTTGTGGCGGAGAAGCATTCAAAGCTTAGTCCAGCTTAGTCCCAGACTTAGCTGTTCGATGGCTTCAATTCTGATCAGACTAGAAAAACAGGCTGGGGGGGGGGGGGTGTCACACGGGAAATGATAAGGAAGTAAGCGAGGAGTTTAGCGAAAGCTTTCAAGAAGTCTTTAAACTGGAACCTGATCGCAAACTGGTTGTGACAAAAGCTGTAGGACCAGACTAGGTGTCACCTTGATACTAAACTATTCAGTAGAAGCACTGTGCAATTCCATTTAGTATTTAATTTTTATCTGGAAACGGGAGAGCTTCCTGACTGTTGGAAAATAGCTAGAAGACCAGAGCTGCTAAACTACAGATCAGTCTCACTAGCAAGTTACCTGAGAGGCGAGTGGTACGGTGCAGGCGAGTGGTACGGTGCAGGCGAGTGGTACGGTGCAGGCGAGTGGTACGGTGCAGGCGAGTGGTACATTTTGAGCAATTAAATTCTGTCATAAACGCACAGCATGGCTTTAGCCAAGGTAATTCCTGCTTGATAATGCCCAACCACTTGGGCTGGACGGTAGAGTGACAGTTTCGCTTCATGCAGGTCGACGTTCAATTCCTGACCGTCTAAGTGTTTGGATGTCATATGTAATAGTACCCTACCAGGAACTGCACATTACTGTCAAGGGGCAGAACCTGCAGGCAGTTGACAACTTCACCTTGAACCGCTTGAGCATGACCGTAGAGCTGGTAAGCAGAGGATGGAAGACCTGGGCGAGGGTTCAGAAAGCTTGAGCGAGGAACTGGAGATGAAGCGAAGACGGGAGGTAAAGATCGATGGCCCAACCACCGTGGATTTGAACTTGGGTTGATTTATGTAAGGTTGAGTGGAGCGGTGCTGGCAGTACACACAGGGGGTCTGGGCTCCCCCGAGCAGCTGGCTGGTGGTGAGTGGAGCCAGTCGGTGGTAGCTCATGGTGTCACTTCATTCTTGAGACTTTAGTCTCGTTTCTTCATTCATCAGTCCTCTAGCTTCAGTTCTCTTCTTTCATCTTTCTTCTTCCCGCTTTCTTCAGCCTGGAGTCGTCGGTCATATTGGACTACTTGGTAATCTTGCTTCTTATAGACATAGCGGCGCTGTCTTCTGAAGATGTAGGTGAGGCGTCAAGCAGGAAGTCGTTAGAGCTCTAGTTAAACTTACGTTGAGGCGAGGATGTCGTCCCTACAGAGACATCAGCGTCAGACCAGTCAGCTGAATCGAAAGCAGAGGCGGTGTTCCTTGAGGGTTGAGTAGTAGCGGGCCGGGTAGCGGGCCGTCGAGTGATAGCTGTATCAGCAGCAGGAGCAGAGGGTGCATTGGACGCGCACACGTCCGAGGAACGTCTGGAGTAGGAGGTGCTGATGGAGGCTTGATGGTAGACAGCAGCTGCAGGGACGGTGGGGGGAAGTGAAGCAGGTATCGTCGATGGTGAAGGGGACGGCCCTGGGGTAACAGACACTATCTGACCCTGACCCAGCGATTGTCTGACCCAACAATCCTCTCAGCGAGGCGGAGAAGAGCCGGCACCAGCCCAACATTTGAAGTATGTCGAGGCTGGGCTGCTGATTAGGCGTCGGGTCCCTAATGGTGGTGGTGGAGGAAGGTCTCCTTGAGTCAGGCAATTTCTGCATATATTCCTGTCGGCGTGAGCAGCAGTGGAAAATAACAACATGGTCACCAATACAGAGGAGACAATGTTCGAAATCAGCCATGCAAACGGTACAGTGCCGGTCCTCAGTGCAGACACTACACTTGGTGACGCGTTCAACACATTTATTGGTGGAGTGCGTGTACTGATAACAGTTGAAGCACTGTTGTAGATCGTAATAGCGTTCCTTCTTGATCCGGGTTGGTGAAATCTTGATACCATATCATTTGAGCCCTTGTGAGCCAGGTCCGCTGCAGCTCCCGAGATCAAGGTCAGTTTCATGGTCGTGCGGATTCCGTCGTTGTAGGGGATGACGGTGAGAGTGGTCTCTGCCAGGGAGAGGGTTTTCGACTTCGATGCTCTCGATAATGTCATCGGCGTCTTGGTTGGTGATCCATGTGCTGGCTCCTCTGATGAAAACCGCGTTCTCTCAGCAAGGAAACGCCGAGAGAAGGCCATCGTACAGGGCGTTCCAGGTAGAAGGTAATTCTAGGTGGTCGATGTTGTCCCCCGGGGAGTAGAAGAGAGCAACTCCCTCCTGGCATATGTCGACGGGTGCAACGCTGGTGGCGGTGGAGTGTGCTTGCAGTAATTCACTCTTGGTGAACGCACGGTCGTCCAGGAAGGAGCCTTCATTTTCTGAAGCATGGTACCTGATGACTCGTCCCATATGCCACCCACTCAACGGGTCGCAGTGGTGATGGATGTCTTGCATCATGGCAAAGTGAACACGTCAGCTCCCGACGATCGCTGAGTGCAGAGTCCTTTTTTGTTTCGTTTTCGTTCTTTTAACTTCACCTTTATTGGCACCATTCTTTCAGGAGCGGTGAGCATAGAGGCAGAGGTTGGCAACATGATCGCCCAGGCATGCGCTGCCTTTGGAAAATTGCGTGACAATGTCTGTAAGCGGAGGGGCCTCAGCCTTGCCACCAAGCTGAAGGTTTACCGTGCAGGACAACTCACCTCTCTTCTCTACGCTAGCAAGGCCTCAACTGTCTACAGCAGACACGCCAAACAGCTAAATCACTTTCACTTGAGCTGTCTCCACAGACTCCACCACATCAGGTGACAGGACAAACTTCCGGACACGGAGGTCCTGGAAGGTGCCAGAACACTCAAACTAGATGTGCAGACCACTTTGTCAGAATGCCTGACAGCCGAATGCATAAACAGCTGGCGTATTGGAAATTTTGCCAGGGCACACATTGTGTTGGGGGAGTGGAACCAAGCCACCAGTGTGTGGAACGCCATGGAAATGTTAGAAGACCTGGTGCTAGAAACATTACTCCAAGAGGAGACTCCCCACTCCCAAATCTGGTAGTCCAAGAGCCTCGATCTACTCGATGGAAACCCAGCCCAACAATATATAATTCCTATATATTTATATAATTATCAAATAGAAAGCATTTGATGAAATACGACAGAAGAGGATGGTGCATAAGTTGGAGAAAGAGTCAGCAGTAACAGGTAAGGTGCTCCAGTAGATAAGGGAGTACTTAATCAACATAAAACAGAGAATTACTTTAGAAGACCTCATTCCTCCACAGATCTACAGTATCAGCAACTGGGACTGGTAATGGCTCCAAACAGCCTCCATCTACCGTGCCAGTGCCGTGCCACCTCTTGGATGACTTAATCTCTTATCAATCATTCAATCGAGAGTTACTGTGAGCGATGAGACGAGATGTCACCAGCGGAGTCCCACAGGGTTCTGTACACGAACCAGTCCTGTTTCTGATATGCGTCAATGATCTCCCTGAGGTTTAAGTTACAGCCGCGCTCCTGTGCCAGGTAAGTCCACTACGGCCTCTCCATGCATAGCCTGTGCTACTTGCCCTGCTCCTGTGCCAGGTAAGTCCACTACGGGCTCACCATAGCCCGTGCTACTTGCCCTGCTCCTGTGCCAGGTAAGTCCACTACGGGCTCACCATAACTCATGCTACTTGCCCAGCTCCTGTGCCAGGTAAATCCACTACGGGCTCAATATAGCCCGTGCTACTTGCCCCGCTCCTGTGCCAGGTAAGTCCACTACGGGCTCACCATAACCCGTGCTACTTGCCCCGCTCCTGTGCCAGGTAAGTCCACTACGGGCTCACCATAGCCCGTGGTACTTGCCGCTCCTGTGCCAGGTAAGTCCACTATGGGCTCACTATAGCCCGTGCTACTTGCCCTACTCCTGTGACAGGTAAGTCCACTACGTGCTCATCATAGCCCGCGCTACTTACCCCGCTCCTGTGCCAGGTAAGTCCACTACGGGCTCACCATAACCCGTGCTACTTGCCCCGCTCCTGTGCCAGGTAAGTCCACTACGGGCTCACCACAGCCCGTGCTACTTGCCCCGCTCCTGTGCCAGGTAAGTAATCTACGGGCTCACCATAGCCCGTGCTACTTACCCCGCTCCTGTACCAGGTAAGTCCACTACGGGCTCACCATAGCCCGTGCTACTTACCCCGCTCCTGTGCCAGGTAAGTCCACTACGGGCTCACCATTGCTCGTGCTACTTGCCCCGCTCCTGTGCCAGGTAAGTCCACTACGGGCTCACCATAGCCCGTGCTACTTGCCGCTCCTGTGCCAGGTAAGTCCACTACGGGCTCACCATAACCCATGCTACTTACCCCGCTCCTGTGCCAGGTAAGTCCACTACGGGCTCACCATAGCCCGTGCTAATTGGGAACGTTTGTTCCGAGTAGCTGAATCTAAAACAACAACAACAACAACAGAAGGGTTAGACTAACACCTCCCCCTCCCCACCCCCGCCCACCTACCCTCCCCACACCCGTCCCCGCCCACCTACCCTCCCCACACCCGCCCCCCGCCCACCTACCCTCCCCACACCCGCCCCCCGCCCACCTACCCTCCCCACACCCCCCACCCACCTACCCTCCCCCGCCCACCTACCCACCCCACACCCGCCCACCTACCCTCCCCACACCCCCCACCCACCTACCCTCCCCCGCCCACCTACCCTCCCCACACCCGCTCACCTACCCTCCCCACACCCGCTCACCTACCCTCCCCACACCCCCCCTCCCCGCCCACACCAAGCCAGTGGGAAGATCGATGTCGAATATCTAATATAAAAGTTTTTAAGGTGTGAGAATAGCGTCATGGCCTCTCACGCAGCTCCTCCCACCAAGTTGCTGGGAATGATGTGTTATCTGTGGCGTGGACGGTGAGGGGACGGTGTGGGATGGTGAAGGACGGTGTGGGATGGTGTGGGACGGTGAAGGACGGTGTGGGAAGGTGTGGGAAGGTGTGGGACGGTGTGGGATGGTGTGGGACGGTGAAGGACGGTGTGGGATGGTGTGGGACGGTGTGGGATGGTGTGGGACGGTGAAGGACGGTGTGGGATGGTGTGGGAAGGTGTGGGACGGTGTGGGATGGTGTGGGACGGTGAAGGACGGTGTGGGATGGTGTGGGAAGGTGTGGGACGGTGTGGGATGGTGTGGGACGGTGTGGGACGGTGTGGGACGGTGTGGGAAGGTGAGGGGGGGGGGGTGGAGGCGGTGTGGAAATACAACTTCACTACCTCTCTCTGGAGGGCTGGTAATAAGAATGGATAAGGCTCAAGTGAAGGAAATGTTTGGAAATGGGAAATATAGTGAGTTATGATAGCAGGCGGGCTGTCCGCCTTGCTGACACGATGTTATGATAGCAGGCGGGCTGTCCGCCTTGCTGACACGATGTTATGATAGCAGGCGGGCTGTCCGCCTTGCTGACACGATGTTATGATAGCAGGCGGGCTGTCCGCCTTGCTGACACGATGTTATGATAGCAGGCGGGCTGTCCGCCTCGCTGACACGATGTTATGATAGCAGGCGGGCTGTCCGCCTCGCTGACACGATGTTATGATAGCAGGCGGGCTGTCCGCCTTGCTGACACGATGTGTGGGTGTTGTCAGCTAAGCTAAGCTGGCTCCCTCTTGTCAGGGAGCTGTGAGTGTGTGAGAGGTTCTTCACATGTGTTTCAATATATGTGGATGTCACTAAATAAGTACTGTGTAGCTCTAACAAATACACACTCACATATTTACCCTGACACACTCACATATTTACCCAGACACACTCACATATTTACCCTGACACACTCACTCCTACCTTCACTGAAGGGAGGATTATAATTGTACTAATTTTTGCTGTGTTTACCCACGATCTTTATAACTTGGCAGGTGTGGCAGTGAGTTATTATGAGGGGTTTGTGAGCAATGTAATTTTTATGAACTACTCGTAAGACATTTAGAATTATTAAAAGATATCTTTAATTTTGTTATCTTTTAGTGTGCTGTAGCCAGGTAAAACAGTTGTGAGATTGAGCATGGAAATGTATTCTGAAAACTTGATAAACAATTATTGCTGGTTGATCTGAGGTAAAAAAACTTATTACAAAATCTGAATTATTGTTTAGTCTCTAACTGGTGTAAACATTGCGAATTTATATTGTGTGGTTGTATATGACAACGAGAATTTACACTTAAAGGCTAATAAGTAAATATCCACACTACCAACACGGTAGAACTAGCTTTAAGTAAACATTCCGTCACTATAACAAGTCCACAAGGGCCGTGACGAGGATTCGAACCTACGTTCGAGAGGATCCCAGACGCTGAGCTGCCTTAATCGACTGAGCTACCACATGGTAAAAAGAATTGCAACCGGGAAATGGCCTTGTGGATTTGTTCATTTGATGTATCACACTATAGTGATTTCTGTATGTAATTCCGTCACTAGATTATACAGTCTATCAACCTGACATGACTACAATAATAACACTTAGAACATTCAATGATTTTACCTCTCTAGTGGGATTTTCTTTTATTTGAAAGGGTCTTCCAATATTTAAAGGACATTAAATAATAATAAATTCCCAAAAATTTTGGTTAGTTCGTGAGAAAATTTTGCTTCCTCCTCTCTTCTGATTTGCTTCATTAGCTGAGCATCGTCAGCAAACATGCATGAGTGTGTAATTACCTAAGTGTATTTATAGGATGAGAGCTATGCTCGTGGTGTCCCGTCTTCCCAGTACTCTTTGTCGTATAACGCTTTGAAACTACTGACGGTCTTGACCTCCACCACCTTCTCCCTTAATCCCTTAACTTGTTCCAACACTCTACGACTTTGTTGGCGAAAGGGAATTTTCTTATATTTCTTCGGCAGCTTTGTTTAGTTAGTTGAAATCTATGACCTCTTGTTCTTGAAGTTCCAGGTCCTAGGAAATCTTTCTTATCAATTTTATCGTGTCCCGTTACTATTTTGTACGTGGTGATCATATCACCTCTTTTTCTCTTCGTGCGTTTGTGTGTGTGTACTCACCTATTTGTGCTTGCGGGGGTTGAGCTTTGGATCTTTGGTCCCGCCTCTCAACCGTCAATCAACTGGTGTACAGATTTCTGAGCCTATTGGGCTCTATCATATCTACATTGGAAGCTGTGTATGGAGTCAGCCTCCACCACATCACTGCCTAATGCATTCCATCCGTTAACTACTCTGACACTGAAAAAGTTCCTTCTAACGTCCCTGTGGCTCATTTGGGTACTCAGTCTCCACCTGTGTCCCTTTGTTCTCGTCCCACCAGTGTTGAATAGTTTATCCTTGTTTACCCGGTCGATTCCCCATGAGGATTTTGTAGGTTGTGATCTTGTCTCCCCTTACTCTTCAGTCTTCCAGTGTCGAAAGGTGCATTTCCCGCAGCCTTTCCTCGTAACTCATGCCTCTTAGTTCTGGGACTAGTCTAGTGGCATACCTTTGGACTTTATCCAGCTTCGTCTTGTGCTTGACAAGGTACGGGCTCCATGCTGGGGCCGCATACTCCAGGATTGGTCTTACATATGTGGTGTACAAGATTTTGAATGATTCCTTACACAGGTTCCTGAACGCTGTTCTGATGTTAGCCAGCCTCGCATATGCCGCAGACATTATTCTTTTTATGTGGGCTTCAGGAGACAGGTTTGGTGTGATATCAACTCTTAGATCTTTCTCTCTGTCCCTTTCAATAAGTACTTTATCTCCTATTCTGTATCCTGTGTCTGGCCTCCTGTTTCCACTGCCTAGTTTCATTACTTTGCATTTAATCGGGTTGAACTTCAACAGCCATTTGTTAGACCATTCACTCAGTCTGTCTAGGTCATCTTGCAGCCTCCTACTATCATCCTCTGTTTCAATCCTCCTCATAATTTTTGCATCATCGGCAAACATTGAGAGAAACGATTCTATACCCTCTGGGAGATCATTTACATGTATCAGAAACAGTATAGGTCCAAGGACTGACCCCTGCGGGACTCCACTGGTGACGTCTCGCCAATCTGTGTGTGTGTGTGTGTGTGTGTGTGTGTGTGTGTGTGTGTGTGTGTGTTTACTCACACACCTCAAGGTAAGGTAAGGTTTAATCACCTCAAGCTAAGGTGAGTGTGTGTGTTCACTATTTCTTCCTACAGAATCCAGCCATTAGTTCTTGGACCCCACCTTTCTAACACCCACACATTTCTCTTTAACATGCAAATATGCAAAACAAACACACACAGACATCTTCCCTCTCCATCTTCCCACACATTCTTTCATTCCCCTTCTGAACACCTCATTACCGTCCTGCATGTCACCGCCGCTTGAACACTTGTAACAGTCTGTTCTCATCAAGAAAGTGTTCCATTCCAGCCGTCGTTTTCTGCACGAGAACACTTTACGGACGACTCACAACTAATGACATTCGAACATTTCTCGAACTGCTTCGCTGACGACTTCTGTTCGAATCGCCCCATTAAAGGCTTCACCCACGTACTACATACACATAATTCCGAACAGAAAATAAACAACTAAAATAATCTACGTTTATATATGCTTAATATGTTAATATATAATATTGTTAATTTATATTTGAGAAGTGCATGAAACTATGCCTGTGTGACGGTGTGCCCACTACTGTGCCTGTGTGACGCTGTGCCCACTACTGTGCCTGTGTGACGCTGTGCCCACTACTGTGCCTGTGTGACGCTGTGCCCACTACTGTGCCTGAGTGACGCTGTGCCCACTACTGTGCCTGTGTGACGGTGTGCCCACTACTGTGCCTGTGTGACGGTATGCTCACTACTGTGCCTGTATGACGGTGTGCTCACTACTGTGCCTGTATGACGGTGTGCTCACTACTGTGCCTGTATGACGGTGTGCTCACTACTGTGCCTGTATGACGGTGTGCTCACTACTGTGCCTGTGTGACGGTGTGCTCACTACTGTGCCTGTATGACGGTGTGCTCACTACTGTGCCTGTATGACGGTGTGCTCACTACTGTGCCTGTATGACGGTGTGCTCACTACTGTGCCTGTGTGACGGTGTGCCCACTACTGTGCCTGTATGACGGTGTGCTCACTACTGTGCCTGTATGACGGTGTGCTCACTACTGTGCCTGTATGACGGTGTGCTCACTACTGTGCCTGTGTGACGGTGTGCTCACTACTGTGACGCTGTGCTCACTACTGTGCCTGTGTGACGGTGTGCTCACTACTGTGACGCTGTGCTCACTACTGTGCCTGTGTGACGGTGTGCTCACTACTGTGCCTGTGTGACGGTGTGCCCACTACTGTGCCTGTGTGACGGTGTGCCCACTACTGTGCCTGTGTGACGGTGTGCTCACTACTGTGCCTGTGTGACGGTGTGCTCACTACGGTGCCTGTGTGACGGTGTGCCCACTACTGTGCCTGTGTGACGGTGTGCCCACTACTGTGCCTGTGTGACGGTGTGCTCACTACTGTGCCTGTGTGACGGTGTGCTCACTACTGTGCCTGTGTGACGGTGTGCTCACTACTGTGCCTGTGTGACGGTGTGCCCACTACTGTGCCTGTGTGACGGTGTGCTCACTACTGTGCCTGTGTGACGGTGTGCTCACTACTGTGCCTGTGTGACGGTGTGCTCACTACTGTGCCTGTGTGACGGTGTGCCCACTACTGTGCCTGTGTGACGGTGTGCTCACTACTGTGACGGTGTGCCCACTACTGTGCCTGTGTGACGGTGTGCTCACTACTGTGCCTGTATGACGGTGTGCTCACTACTGTGCCTGTGTGACGGTGTGCTCACTACTGTGCCTGTATGACGGTGTGCTCACTACTGTGCCTGTATGACGGTGTGCTCACTACTGTGCCTGTATGACGGTGTGCTCACTACTGTGCCTGTGTGACGGTGTGCCCACTACTGTGCCTGTATGACGGTGTGCTCACTACTGTGCCTGTATGACGGTGTGCTCACTACTGTGCCTGTATGACGGTGTGCTCACTACTGTGCCTGTGTGACGGTGTGCTCACTACTGTGACGCTGTGCTCACTACTGTGCCTGTGTGACGGTGTGCTCACTACTGTGACGCTGTGCTCACTACTGTGCCTGTGTGACGGTGTGCTCACTACTGTGACGCTGTGCTCACTACTGTGCCTGTGTGACGGTGTGCTCACTACTGTGCCTGTGTGACGGTGTGCCCACTACTGTGCCTGTGTGACGGTGTGCCCACTACTGTGCCTGTGTGACGGTGTGCTCACTACTGTGCCTGTGTGACGGTGTGCTCACTACTGTGCCTGTGTGACGCTGTGCCCACTACTGTGCCTGTGTGACGGTGTGCCCACTACTGTGCCTGTGTGACGGTATGCTCACTACTGTGCCTGTATGACGGTGTGCTCACTACTGTGCCTGTATGACGGTGTGCTCACTACTGTGCCTGTATGACGGTGTGCTCACTACTGTGCCTGTATGACGGTGTGCTCACTACTGTGCCTGTGTGACGGTGTGCTCACTACTGTGCCTGTATGACGGTGTGCTCACTACTGTGCCTGTATGACGGTGTGCTCACTACTGTGCCTGTATGACGGTGTGCTCACTACTGTGCCTGTGTGACGGTGTGCCCACTACTGTGCCTGTATGACGGTGTGCTCACTACTGTGCCTGTATGACGGTGTGCTCACTACTGTGCCTGTATGACGGTGTGCTCACGTACTGGGCCTGTGTGACGTTGGTGCTCACTACTGTGGACGCTGTGCTCCACTACTGTGCCCTGTGTGACGGTGTGCCTCACTACTGTGACGCTGTGCTCACTACTGTGCCTGTGTGACGGTGTGCTCACTACTGTGCCTGTTTGACGGTGTGCCCACTACTGTGCCTGTGTGCGGTGTGCCCACTACTGTGCATGTGTGACGGTGTGCTCACTACTGTGCCTGTGTGACGGTGTGCTCACTACGGTGCCTGTGTGACGGTGTGGCCCACTACTGTGCCTGTGTGACGGTGTGCCCACTACTGTGCCTGTGTGACGGTGTGCTCACTACTGTGCCTGTGTGACGGTGTGCTCACTACTGTGCCTGTGTGACGGTGTGCTCACTACTGTGCCTGTGTGACGGTGTGCCCTCTACTGTGCCTGTGTGACGGTGTGCTCACTACTGTGCCTGTGTGACGGTGTGCTCACTAATGTGCCTGTGTGACGGTGTGCTCACTACTGTGCCTGTGTGACGGTGTGCCCACTACTGTGACTGTGTGACGGTGTGCTCACTACTGTGACGGTGTGCCCACTACTGTGCCTGTGTGACGGTGTGCTCACTACTGTGCCTGTGTGACGGTGTGCCCACTACTGTGCCTGTGTGACGGTGTGCCCACTACTGTGCCTGTGTGACGGTGTGCTCACTACTGTGCCTGTGTGACGGTGTGCTCACTACTGTGCCTGTGTGACGGTGTGCCCACTACTGTGCCTGTGTGACGGTGTGCTCACTACTGTGCCTGTGTGACGGTGTGCTCACTACTGTGCCTGTGTGACGGTGTGCTCACTACTGTGCCTGTGTGACGGTGTGCCACTACTGTGCCTGTGTGACGGTGTGCTCACTACTGTGACGGTGTGCCCACTACTGTGCCTGTGTGACGGTGTGCTCACTACTGTGCCTGTATGACGGTGTGCTCACTACTGTGCCTGTGTGACGGTGTGCTCACTACTGTGCCTGTATGACGGTGTGCTCACTACTGTGCCTGTATGACGGTGTGCTCACTACTGTGCCTGTATGACGGTGTGCTCACTACTGTGCCTGTGTGACGGTGTGCCCACTACTGTGCCTGTATGACGGTGTGCTCACTACTGTGCCTGTATGACGGTGTGCTCACTACTGTGCCTGTATGACGGTGTGCTCACTACTGTGCCTGTGTGACGGTGTGCTCACTACTGTGACGCTGTGCTCACTACTGTGCCTGTGTGACGGTGTGCTCACTACTGTGACGCTGTGCTCACTACTGTGCCTGTGTGACGGTGTGCTCACTACTGTGACGCTGTGCTCACTACTGTGCCTGTGTGACGGTGTGCTCACTACTGTGCCTGTGTGACGGTGTGCCCACTACTGTGCCTGTGTGACGGTGTGCCCACTACTGTGCCTGTGTGACGGTGTGCTCACTACTGTGCCTGTGTGACGGTGTGCTCACTACTGTGCCTGTGTGACGCTGTGCCCACTACTGTTCCTGTGTGACGGTGTGCCCACTACTGTGCCTGTGTGACGGTATGCTCACTACTGTGCCTGTATGACGGTGTGCTCACTACTGTGCCTGTATGACGGTGTGCTCACTACTGTGCCTGTATGACGGTGTGCTCACTACTGTGCCTGTATGACGGTGTGCTCACTACTGTGCCTGTGTGACGGTGTGCTCACTACTGTGCCTGTATGACGGTGTGCTCACTACTGTGCCTGTATGACGGTGTGCTCACTACTGTGCCTGTATGACGGTGTGCTCACTACTGTGCCTGTGTGACGGTGTGCCCACTACTGTGCCTGTATGACGGTGTGCTCACTACTGTGCCTGTATGACGGTGTGCTCACTACTGTGCCTGTATGACGGTGTGCTCACTACTGTGCCTGTGTGACGGTGTGCTCACTACTGTGACGCTGTGCTCACTACTGTGCCTGTGTGACGGTGTGCTCACTACTGTGACGCTGTGCTCACTACTGTGCCTGTGTGACGGTGTGCTCACTACTGTGCCTGTTTGACGGTGTGCCCACTACTGTGCCTGTGTGACGGTGTGCCCACTACTGTGCATGTGTGACGGTGTGCTCACTACTGTGCCTGTGTGACGGTGTGCTCACTACGGTGCCTGTGTGACGGTGTGCCCACTACTGTGCCTGTGTGACGGTGTGCCCACTACTGTGCCTGTGTGACGGTGTGCTCACTACTGTGCCTGTGTGACGGTGTGCTCACTACTGTGCCTGTGTGACGGTGTGCTCACTACTGTGCCTGTGTGACGGTGTGCCCACTACTGTGCCTGTGTGACGGTGTGCTCACTACTGTGCCTGTGTGACGGTGTGCTCACTACTGTGCCTGTGTGACGGTGTGCTCACTACTGTGCCTGTGTGACGGTGTGCCCACTACTGTGCCTGTGTGACGGTGTGCTCACTACTGTGACGGTGTGCCCACTACTGTGCCTGTGTGACGGTGTGCTCACTACTGTGCCTGTGTGACGGTGTGCCCACTACTGTGCCTGTGTGACGGTGTGCCCACTACTGTGCCTGTGTGACGGTGTGCTCACTACTGTGCCTGTGTGACGGTGTGCCCACTACTGTGCCTGTGTGACGGTGTGCTCACTACTGTGCCTGTGTGACGGTGTGCCCACTACTGTGCCTGTGTGACGGTGTGCTCACTACTGTGCCTGTGTGACGGTGTGCTCACTACTGTGCCTGTGTGACGGTGTGCTCACTACTGTGCCTGTTTGACGGTGTGCCCACTACTGTGCCTGTGTGACGGTGTGCTCACTACTGTGCCTGTGTGACGGTGTGCCCACTACTGTGCCTGTGTGACGGTGTGCCCACTACTGTGCCTGTGTGACGGTGTGCTCACTACTGTGCCTGTGTGACGGTGTGCCCACTACTGTGCCTGTGTGACGGTGTGCCCACTACTGTGCCTGTTTGACGGTGTGCCCACTACTGTGCCTGTATGACGGTGTGCCCACTACTGTGCCTGTGTGACGATGTGCCCACTACTGTGCCTGTGTGACGGTGTGCCCACTACTGTGCCTGTGTGACGGTGTGCTCACTACTGTGCCTGTGTGACGCTGTGCTCACTACTGTGCTTGTTTGACGATGTGCCCACTACTGTGCTTGTGTGACGGAGTGCTCACTACTGTGCCTGTGTGACAGTGTGCTCACTACTGTGCCTGTGTGACGGTGTGCTCACTACTGTGCCTGTGTGACGGTGTGCCCACTACTGTGACGGTGTGACGGTGTGCCCACTAGTGTGCTTGTGTGACGGTGTGCCCACTACTGTGCCTGTGTGACGGTGTGCCCACTACTGTGCCTGTATGACGGTGTGCCCACTACTGTGCCTGTGTGACGGTGTGCCCACTACTGTGCCTGTGTGACGGTGTGCTCACTACTGTGCTTGTGTGACGGTGTGCCCCCTACTGTGCCTGTGTGACGGTGTGCCCACTACTGTGCCTGTGTGACGGTGTGCTCACTACTGTGCCTGTGTGACGGTGTGCCCACTACTGTGCCTGTGTGACGGTGTGCCCACTACTGTGCCTGTGTGACGGTGCGGCCACTACTGTGCCTGTGTGACGGTGTGCCCACTACTGTGCCTGTATGACGGTGTGCCCACTACTGTGACGGTGTGACGGTGTGCCCACTAGTGTGCTTGTGTGACGGTGTGCCCACTACTGTGCCTGTGTGACGGTGTGCCCACTACTGTGCCTGTGTGACGGTGTGCCCACTACTGTGCCTGTGTGACGGTGTGCTCACTACTGTGCCTGTGTGACGGTGTGCCCACTACTGTGCCTGTGTGACGGTGTGCCCATTACTGTGCCTGTGTGACGGTGTGCCCACTACTGTGCCTGTGTGACGGTGTGCTCACTACTGTGCCTGTGTGACGGTGTGCCCACTACTGTGCCTGTGTGACGGTGTGCCCACTACTGTGCCTGTGTGACGGTGCGGCCACTACTGTGCCTGTGTGACGGTGTGCCCACTACTGTGCCTGTATGACGGTGTGCCCACTACTGTGCCTGTGTGACGGTGTGCCCACTACTGTGCCTGTGTGACGGTGTGCCCACTACTGTGCCTGTGTGACGGTGTGGCCACTACTGTGCCTGTGTGACGGTGTGCCCACTACTGTGCCTGTGTGACGGTGCGGCCACTACTGTGCCTGTGTGACGGTGTGCCCACTACTGTGCCTGTGTGACGGTGTGCCCACTACTGTGCCTGTGTGACGGTGTGCCCACTACTGTGCCTGTGTGACGGTGTGCTCACTACTGTGCCTGTGTGACGGTGTGCCCACTACTGTGCCTGTGTGACGGTGTGCCCACTACTGTGCCTGTTTGACGGTGTGCCCACTACTGTGCCTGTGTGACGGTGTGCCCACTACTGTGCCTGTGTGACGGTGTGCTCACTACTGTGCCTGTGTGACGGTGTGCCCACTACTGTGCCTGGGTGATGGTGCGGCCACTACTGTGCCTGTGTGACGGTGTGCCCACTACTGTGCCTGGGTGACGGTGCGGCCACTACTGTGCCTGTGTGACGGCCAGCTGACCCGTGGGGCAGGATGTATGGCGTCGGGACTCCACCTGAGTCAAGGTTGGTCAGTGAATGGTCAGGTGCACCAACCCTCCGGTACACCTCCCCCTCCCAGCTCCCACCTGGCCCCCACCCTGCCACCACCCTGCCCCCACCAAGCCACCACCCTGCCCCCACCCAGCCACCACCCTGCCCCCACCCAGCCCCCACCCAGCCACCACCCTGCCCCCACCCAGCCCCCACCCAGCCCCCACTCTGCCCCCACCCAGCCCCCACGCATATCCCCCCAGACCCCACCTTGCCCCCTCCCTGCCCCCACCCATCCCCCAACCTGCCCCCACCCAGCCCCCATCCTGCCCCCACCCAGCCACCACCCAGCCCCCAGCTTGCCCCCACCCAGCCCCCAACCTGCCCCCACCCTGCCTGCCCCAAACCTGCCCCCACCCAGCCCCCACCCAGCCCCAAACCTGCCCCCACCCTGCCCCCACCCTGCCCCCACCCAGCCCCCACCCTGCCCCCACCCAGCCCCCACCCAGCCCCCAGCTTGCCACCACCCGGCCCTCACCCAGCCCCCACCCAGCCCCCCCAGTCCCCACCCAGCCCCCACCCAGCCAAGCCCCCCATGCAGCCCCACTCAGCCCCCCATCCAGCCCCCATCCAGCCCCCACCCAGCCCCCCCAGTCCCCACCCAGTCCCCCACCCAGCCCCCACCCAGCCAAGCCCCCCACCCAGCGGGGATAATTACCACAACTCCCTCTACCACTACAAGACAATCAGCTTAAGAGAGACACTTGTCTACACATTACCGCCTGAAGGACTGGCTGAGAGGCTGGGGTGGGTGAGGTTGGCAGGCCTGGGGAGGCTGGGGTGGGTGAGGTTGGCAGGCCTGGGGAGGCTGGGGTGGGTGAGGTTGGCAGGCCTGGGAAGGCCGGGGTGAGTGAGGTTGGCAGGCCTGGGGAGGCTGGGGTGGGTGAGGTTGGCAGGCCTGGGGAGGCTGGGGTGGGTGAGGTTGGCAGGCCTGGGGAGGCTGGGGTGAGTGAGGTTGGCAGGCCTGGGAAGGCTGGGGTGAGTGAGGTTGGCAGGCCTGGGGAGGCTGGTGTGGGTGAGTGAGGTTGGCAGGCCTGGGGAGACTGGGGTGGGTGAGGTTGGCAGGCCTGGGGAGGCTGGGGTGGGTGAGGTTGGCAGGCCTGGGAGGATGGGGTGGGTGAGGTTGGCAGGCCTGGGGAGGCTGGAGAGGGTGAGGTTGGCAGGCCTGGGGAGGCTGGAGAGGGTGAGGTTGGCAGGCCTGGGGAGGCTGGGGTGGGTGAGGTTGGCAGGCCTGGGGAGGCTGGGGTGAGTGAGGTTGGCAGGCCTGGGGAGGCTGGGGTGAGTGAGGTTGGCAGGCCTGGGGAGGCTGGGGTGAGTGAGGTTGGCAGGCCTGGGGAGGCAGGGGTGAGTGAGGTTGGCAGGCCTGGGGAGGCTGGGGTGGGTGAGTGAGGTTGGCAGGCCTGGGAGGCTGGGGTGGGTGAGGTTGGCAGGCCTGGGGAGGCTGGGGTGGGTGGGTGAGGTTGGCAGGCCTGGGGAGGCTGGAGTGGGTGAGGTTGGCAGGCCTGGGGAGGCTGGGGTGGGTGAGGTTGGCAGGCCTGGGGAGGCTGGGGTGGGTGAGGTTGGCAGGCCTGGGGAGGCTGGAGTGGGTGAGGTTGGCAGGCCTGGGAGGCGACCGTCGCTGGCAAACGTTGTGTGGACGCATCGGGCCGTAGTGTACTCGCGGTCGCAGACGGAGACGCACGTCGGCTCCTCTTGATTATATCGTCACAGTTGTATCGTGTTCCCCGCGTCTCTTCGCTCTCAAGATGATCCCACGTCACAGGTTGGTCCATGGCGGTGCTCCAGGCTCTTATTCCTGGTGTTTACCTCCAGTACCAGGCTCATTATGCTGCTGGAGACGAACGTAGCGTACCGTAGCTTAGCATTGCGTAGCGTTGCGTAGCGTTGCGTAGCGTTGCGTAGCGTTAGGGACACGGCGTAGCGGGCGTAATGTTGGTTATGCTTGACCTGACGCCTTGAGACCAGACCATTAGCGTTATTCTCACCTCTTCCAACTGTCCACCGTCTTGGTGGTGGGAGTGTTGTACAGGTACAGCAGTGTTGTACAGGTACAACAGTGTTGTTCAGGTACAGCAGTGTTGTACAGGTACAACAGTGTTGTTCAGGTACAGCAGTGTTGTACAGGTACAGTGTTGTACAGGTACAACAGTGTTGTACAGGTACAGCAGTGTTGTACAGGTACAGCAGTGTTGTACAGGTACAACAGTGTTGTTCAGGTACAGCAGTGTTGTACAGGTACAGCAGTGTTGTACAGGTACAGCAGTGTTGTACAGGTACAGCAGTGTTGTACAGGTACAGCAGTGTTGTACAGGTACAGCAGTGTTGTACAGGTACAGCAGTGTTGTACAGGTACAGCAGTGTTGTACAGGTACAGCAGTGTTGTACAGGTACAGCAGTGTTGTACAGGTACAGGAGTGTTGTACAGGTACAGCGTGTTGTACAGGTACAGGAGTGTTGTACAGGTACAGCAGTGTTGAACAGGTACAAGAGTGTTGTACAGGTACAGGAGTGTTGTACAGGTACAGCAGTGTTGTACAGGTACAAGAGTGTTGTACAGGTACAAGAGTGTTGTACAGGTACAGGAGAGTTGTACAGGTACAGCGAGTTGTACAGGTACAGGAGTGTTGTACAGGTACAAGAGTGTTGTACAGGTACAAGAGTGTTGTACAGGTACAGGAGAGTTGTACAGGTACAGCAGTGTTGTACAGGTACAGCAGTGTTGTGCAGGTACAAGAGTGTTGTACAGGTACAGCAGTGTTGTACAGGTACAGCAGTGTTGTACAGGTACAGCAGTGTTGTACAGGTACAAGAGTGTTGTACAGGTAGAGCAGTGTTGTACAGGTACAGCAGTGTTGTACAGGTACAACGTGTTGTACAGGTACTTAGTGTTGTACAGGTACTTAGTGTTGTACAGGTACAGGAGTGTTGTACAGGTACAGCGTGTTATACAGGTACAAAAGTGTTGTACAAGTACATAAGTGTTGTACAGGTACATAAGTGTTGTACAGGTACAAGAGTGTTGTACAAGTACATAAGTGTTGTACAGGTACAGCGTGTTGTACAGGTACATAAGTGTTGTACAGGTACAAGAGTGTTGTACAGGTACAGCAGTGTTGTACACGTACAGAGTGTTGTAGAGGTACAAGAGTGTTGTACAAGTACATAAGTGTTGTACAGGTACAAGAGTGTTGTACAAGTACATAAGTGTTGTACAGGTACAAGAGTGTTTACAGGTACAGCAGTGTTGTACAGGTACAAGAGTGTTGTATAGGTACAAAAGTGTTGTACAGGTACAGCAGTGTTGTACAGGTACATAAGTGTTGTACAGGTACAAGAGTGTTTACAGGTATAGCAGTGTTGTACAGGTACACGAGTGTTGTACAGGTACAAGAGTGTTGTATAGGTACAAAAGTGTTGTACAGGTACAGCGTGTTGTAAAGGTACAAGAGTGTTGTACAGGTACACGAGTGTGGTACAGGTACAGCAGTGTTGTACAGGTACACGAGTGTTGTACAGGTACAGCGTGTTGTAAAGGTACAAGAGTGTTGTATAGGAACAAAAGTGTTGTACAGGTACAGCAGTGTCGTACAGGTACAGCAGTGTTGTACAGGTACAGCGTGTTGTACAGGTACAAGAGTGTTGTACAGGTACAAGAGTGTTGTACAGGTACAAGAGTGTTGTACAGGTACAGCAGTGTTGTACAGGTACAAGAGTGTTGTACAGGTACAAGAGTGTTGTACAGGTACAAGAGTGTTGTACAGGTACAAGAGTGTTGTACAGGTACAAGAGTGTTGTACAGGTACAAGAGTGTTGTACAGGTACAAGAGTGTTGTACAGGTACAAGAGTGTTGTACAGGTACAGCAGTGTTGTACAGGTACAAGAGTGTTGTACAGGTACAAGAGTTGCTCAGGTAGAAGGAATCTTGGAAAAAGGAGTCTCAGTATATTGGGCGTTGGCAGCTTCACGACACTGTATGTCACAGCCTCCCTGGCACCTGTGCCACATACAAGAGGCAACATACAAGAGGCAACATGCAAGAGGCAACATACTGGAGGCAACATACAACAGGCAACATACAAGAGGCAACATGCAAGAGGCAACATACAGGAGGCAACATACAACAGGCAACATACAAGAGGCAACATGCAAGAGGCAACATACAAGAGGCAACATGCAAGAGGCAACATACAAGAGGCAACATACAAGAGGCACATACAAGAGGCAACATGCAAGAGGCAACCAGGGACTGTAAGACTTGCATGCCTCGCAGATTGATGGATGACTTTCCCAACCCTCAATTTCCACCTTGAGACCCAGCGGTGAAGACATCGTTCCGCCCACCTGCAGTCTACCTGTCCCCGTAACACACACTCTTCATTGCACAGATCCCACCTCAGGAACTACGTCATGTAGTTAGCCAATCACACAAGGTGTTCAACGAACCCCATCAACCTCAACCACTTGGGCTGGACGGTAGAGCGACGGCCTCGCATCATGCAGGTCGGCGTTCAATCCCCGATCGTCCAAGTGGTTGGTCTTACAAGTCCTGTAGTGACGGGACGTATTGGCTTGGCGCTTTTCCTTGATGATTCCCCCTCCGGTGACGGGTTAATCAATCATTGGTCTGTCAGTTGGTCTTGTCAATCATCTGTCAGTTGGTCTTGCCAATCATAACCAATAATCCATATATTAATAATCAATAATAATGATATAACCAATCAGTTATATTACCGAATATTAGCATACCTCTACAACCCTATTTCTAAGCCAGTATTTACCCAGGTCACTTCTGAACCTATTAACAAATACAGATTATATACATTTTTTCGTTTTCTATTTTGTTAATATATATTTAAAATCTTGTTTATATGCACAGTGTTATATCTTATCAATTTATATATCTTATAGATTCATATATCTCCTGTCTCGCTTGTCTTGGGAGGGAGGGAATTATCAAGGGAAAGCGCCAAACCATTACGACTATATAGCACTGGGAAGGGGTCATGATAAGGAATTGGGATGGGACGGGGGAAGGAATGGTGACCAACCACTTGGACGGTCGGGGATTGAACGCCGACCTGCATGAAGACGGTCGCTCTACCGTCCAGCCCAAGTGGTTGGAGACAGTGTTGAAAAGAGGATATCCTCCTCTTCATAAGGAGGATATCAAATTCCTGGAATTACTCTTTTCATCCTTTTCTGTATATGTTGAACGGAATTTATATCCTTTATATTACACAGGGAATAATCTCTAGTCAAGAATACTTATTTACATTTTATATATAATTATTCCTATAGTCTCAGTATATGTACACTGAAGATTGGAGTGTGTGTTGACCTCTTGGTGAATATATTTCATATTTTTACATATCTTGTTACTAACGCCGATGTCTAGAAACGCTTCTCTCGTTATCTTGGTGGAAAATCCTACAATTTTCAACACTGGGCGGCAGCTACCAATCTTTCGTCCAGTATAAAAGTCAATCTATATTGCACTGAAGTTATTTTGAGTCTTTGGAATTCGTTTCCCGCAATATTTTTGTAATTCTCTGAACTGTCACAAATATTCCTGTTTGATCCTTCGACAAAATCGAAGTTTATAACATTTATAATATGTTTATATTATATTATATAATATAAACATATAGGAACATGAGAACATAAGTATTTAGGAAACTGCAGAAGGTCAATTGACTTATTTTAAGTTACCTTTCTTTTCTGGTCATGAGCGACTATATTACTGTCTTCTGACAGTTAAAGTCTTATACAGAATTTACTCCTCTGAGAGTCTTAAGGCTCCCGCTTGTTTCCTTGAAGGATGAACTCCGTCCCTCGCCCAGGCGGGGTCTTGCACGTGTAGGAGTCAGACTTGGCCCACCAGCTGCACGACATTAATCAATCAATACTTCTGACGTTGGTTCTCACTATGAGCTCTGACTCGTTGCCACCTCTCATCCTTGCTAGAGCACTGCACATGACCGCGCAGGACAGCGCATGACCGTACATGACCTCGCTTGACCGCACATGACCGCACATGACCGCGCAGGACCGCACATGACCGCACATGACCGCGCATGACCGCACATGACAGCACATGACCAGTTCCTATCGTGTCTAAGGTTGCTTTACATTTACCCAACAATTGCTCGTTGCTCTCTCGGCCTCTGAGAGTGTCCACCTTCAGAGAGGCAGACAATGGGCCTCATGCCTGCGACTCACAATACTGTCACAGTAATGGCCGGTCCGCTCGTTTGCGGACCCTTAACAGCGTTCTTTAATACTGATTGGTCCCGGGGTTATTTCTAACAGCATAATTACTCCGCGATTGTTTCTATCCAAGGGAGCTTCCTCTTCCATTGTCTAACTCAGTTTCATCTAAGTCAGTGTGTTTAATCTGGCTCAGAGCTTACGGCTCCAGCCTCTGGCTCATTATTTAATTTTTCGCGATTATTTTGGTGAAAACATTTTTAAAATGACTTGTCTCCAACAATGGTGAGAGGTGACGAGGCTGTTTTTATTGTGAGTTGGTGTGTACTCATCTAGTAGTGCTCGCCTACATGTGCTGGCAGGGGTTCATAATAGGCTCCTTACCCCGCCTTCCTAACGTCCTATGATTTATGCGTCATTAAGCGCGAGAAATTCCTCATTTCTCACGATTTTTTTTTTTATATTTACATTTAAAATTGTAAATCGAATTAGCTTGGACGACTCCTACGTCTAACTTGTTCCACTTACTGAGTGCTGTAACACTGAAGAGATTCTTCCTGATATCACCGAGGTGCATTTGTCTCCAGTGTCCATCTGTGATCCACTCGTGCTACTGCTTTTAGCTTTAGCCAATGCTGCTTTGTCTACTTTGTCAATTTGTTATTGAATCTTATATGTTGTTTTATGCAACCCGTTCTCGCAAATTTAATAAGTCAATATTGACTTATTAAATATGTGCATAGGTGACATACTTAACATAATAGATACCCTTAAAAAGATTCATAGAAAACACCGACCTTACCTAACCTTGTTAGTATCTTAAGATAAGCATCTTATTGCTTCGTAATTACAATTATTACCTAACCTATAATAGGTATAGGTTAAGTAATAATTGTAATTACGAAGCAATAAGATGCGTTTTATGTCACCTATATCCCTCCTTTCCACAATTTGGACCCCATAGTCAAAATTGTGAAAACCACACACACACGTGTGATTAGTTCCAGTTCTCTAATTCTTTCCACATAGCTCAAACCCCTCAACTTCGGTACGAGTTTCGTTGCATATCTTTGGACCTTTTCAAGTTTCTCATTGTCCCTTTTCAAGTAAGGGTTCCATGTTGGGGCTGCGTGATCAAGAGTGGATCTCACCTTGGGTGAATATAGGGCCTCTTGTCCCTGTTTCTGGAGGATACGCGGACGATATGTGTATAGTGTTTATTATTTGTGTGCTCCCTAGCATAAAACTGCTAGCTCCTGGGCCCTGCCTTTCTTTCCGCTGGTTGTCTAATGCGAGGACTTCTGGCCTATTTTCTTACCATATCTACTTTCAGAATTATGAATAGAGATTGCTTCTACAACACAGCTGCTCCCTTAATTAGCTCTTTCTATTTCCCCGTTACTCTCACGCTAAAAGGAAACTTTCTAACATGTCAATGACTCGCCTGAGTCTCACTCTTCCATCCCTGCCATCTTGTTCTCTTTGTGCTCATTGTGAACATTTTCCATTTCTTCCACTCTGTTAATCCCTAAGAATTGTATATTTCTATGATGTCTCCCTCCCTCTCTCTCTCTCTCCCTCTCCCTCTCTCTCTCTCTCTCTCTCCTCTCTCTCTCTCTCTCTCTCTCTCTCTCTCTCTCTCTCTCTCTCTCTCTC
This sequence comes from Procambarus clarkii, assembly GCF_040958095.1. Taxonomy (NCBI): domain Eukaryota; kingdom Metazoa; phylum Arthropoda; class Malacostraca; order Decapoda; family Cambaridae; genus Procambarus; species Procambarus clarkii. The sequence goes on along the minus strand of NC_091165.1, from coordinate 41,333,215 downwards.
TCTCTCTCTCTCTCTCGCTCTCTCTCTCTCTCTCTCTCTCTCTCTCTCTCTCTCTCTCTCTCTCTCTCTCTCTCTCTCTCTCTCTCTCTCTCTCTCTCTCTCTCTCTCTCTCTCCTCTTTTCTAGCGTCGTCAGGGTCTTTTCTTTCAGTCTCTGTTCATGCTCTGTCTCTCGCAACTCTGGGACGATCTTCATTGCAAACGTCTGAACATTTTTCGAGTGTCATTATGTGATTTTTTTGTAAGACGTGGGGCTCCATGATGGGGCGGCGTACTCTAAACCAGTCCTCATGTCGGCGGTGTAGAGCGATCTCAAGGCTTCCGTATTTACGTTCCTGAATGATGTTTTAGAACTGTGTTAGTGCAGAGTATGTTGCTGTCATGATCCTATATATATGAGGCTCTGGAGTGAGGTTTGGTGTCCACTCCCAGGTCTGTTCCTCTCATCGTTACAGGGAGGTTGTTCCCCCTCCTCGTGTACTGTCCTTTTGGTCTCCTGTCACCTGTCACCTGTTTCCATTTCCGTCACCTTATGCATGTTTGCGTTGATCTCCAGCAGCCACTTCTCCGACCAGCTCTGCAACTTGTCAATGTTATCTTGGAGAATCTTACATTCCTCATCTGTCACAACTCTTCTCATTAATTTAGCATCATCTGCAAACATCAACATATAAGACCTGTTGATGGGTCATTTACATAAATGTGGAATTGTATTGATCCCAGTACCGATCCTTGAGGTACCTCGCTTGTTACTAACTTACGGCAGTCTGACTTCTTTCACCCCCTCTCCCCCCCCCTCTCACTGTGGCTCTCTGGGTCCTGTCTGTTAGGTAATTCTTTTCTCATATTAGTGCACTCCTGCTTACTCCAGCCTGTCTTTAAAGGTTGTAAAATATTCTCAAATGGAGTACTGTTTCAAAGGCTTTTTGGCCAGAAATATGCAATGTGATCAACCTTCTCTGTCCTGCATTATTTTCTTTACTCTATCATTGAACTCCTGTAGGTTCCTTAGGCATGGTCTCTCTCCGGGCATGTAACTAGTCGCTTCCTTATATTTCTTTCGCGTGTCTTGCAGGGGATGTGTGTGAGAGACAAGGGTCTGCAGCTGTGTGCCTCTTGTCTATCCCTTTTCTTTAAAATTGGTGCCACATTTACGTTTTTCCATCAGCTGGGCAGTTCTCTCGTACGTGACTCAGTAAACACTATTGGCTGAGGTACGGTGAGGACCTGTGTTGCTTCTCTCAACACCCACGGGGATACTTGCTCTGCTCCAACAGCTATACTTTCGTCCAGTGACGCGAGATGTTTCTTGACTTCTTCTGTTGTCATCTCAGTACTTAATAACAGTCTCTCATCTAGGGTTATGTTCTCTTCTAGTACTGGAAGCTGTTCAGACTCGGTTGTGAACACTCCGTGGAAGCTGGTGTTCAGTTCCTCGCAAATTTCTTAATAATTTCCTGTATATTCGTGATCTTGTCACTTGTTCAATGTTATTTTTCTTCTTATGACTTTATAATTTTGGTGTTACTTTTCTTTAGAAGGAATGTCATTTTCGTAGTTTCTTTCAGATAAACTTCTTATATTTGTGTATTTGATCCTTGTTCATTTCATCCGTTCTTGTTTTGTTCTGCCCTTTGCCCTCTGTACTTGTTCCATTCCGTCCTGCTTTCGTTTTTGTTTCTTGGTATTATATTTTCTCCTACTTTTTCCCTTATTGTTGATATGAAACACTCATCAGCCTCCAGGTATTATATTTGACTTGATCCATCATTCCCAGCGCTCTAAGTTCTTTCTCCCAATGTTCCTTTGTCAGGTACTCTCTAAATCCTCTTCTTTTTCTGTAGTTAATTCTCCTGTGTGTGTGTGTGTGTGTGTGTGTGTGTGTGTGTGTGTGTGTGTGTGTGTGTGTGTGTGTGTGTGTGTGTGTGTGTGTGTGTGTGTGTGTGTTATGAACACAAAACAACATTATGAAACACGACAGTGCAAAAAGCCGTGATCTATATTGACCCAGGTATTAAGACAGTGCTCGGGAAAGTGTTGACCATATTCAGGACGGTGATCAACACTGCGCCCAGTTGTTGATCTCCAGCATCACACGCACTAAATCTTAAGTACCGAAAAATCATTTACCCTTTCACGAAGAAACAGCAGCAAGACAGCACAACGCACATATATACACATTCATAACACTCTCCTCCAACTAATTACTTCCACTCTTATGGGATTTTAAAAATCAGTTTGGGTGTTAAAAATGTGAGTATATTCAACAATTTATGTTGATTAAGAATTCGCCTAATTCCGCTAGTGGATATGTTTATCAGATTACTCGTAGAGATTGTAATGAAGCTGACGAATGCCAGTGGAAAAAAAAAACTTGAAAAAATAATTGAACTACATATGTAGTGTCAAAATGAGCCGGGAATCAAGTGCCTGCAACTCATCGTCAGACCAAGTTCATTCCATCCTACGGTCGACCCCCAAAGACGCATTCATTAATTTTAACATGCTGTTCATTCAAAACGGGAATTTTCTCAAGTATAAATTAGTATTATAATATATTAGCATATTGTGCATATATAGGCATAGGTTAGGTTAGGTGTTTAGGTTCTGTTGGCGATTATTTGTATTTGTAGTACGTGGGTGAAGCATTTACAGCGTTGTGATTCGAACAAAATTCGTCAGTGAAGCACTTGTTCCGGATATGTTCGAACGTCAGCAGTTGTGAGTCGTGTGTAAACCGCTTTTCATTCATAAACAGGGGGTTTGGCGGGTGCATGGAATCACTTTTGGATCTTTCTTTGGAGGACGGGCTGGCATTTACAGCGTTGTGGTTCGAACAAAATTTGTCAGTGAAGCACTTGTTCCGGAAGTGCTTGGAAAGCCGGCGGCTGAGCGGAAAGAACACTGGACGCGTGATCCTGTAGTCCCGGGTTCGATCCCGGGGCCGGCGAGAAACAATGGGCAGAGTTTCTTTCACCCTGATGCCCGTGTTACCTAGCAGTAAATAGGTACCTGGGAGTTAGTCAGCTGTCACGGGCTGCTTCCTGGGGGGTGGAGGCCTGGTCGAGGACCGGGCCGCGGGGACACTAAAGCTCCAAAATCATCTCAAGATAACCTCAAGATAATGTCAGCAGTTGTGAGTCGAGTGTAAACCGTTTTTTATTCATAAACAGGGGGGGGGGGGGGGGTTGGCGGGTGCATGGAATCACTTTTGGGTCTTTGTTTGGAGGACGGGCTGTTACACACGACTCACAACTGTTGACGTCGAACACTTCCGGAACAAGTGCTTCACTGACGACTGGTGTTCGAACCACAACTCTGTAAATGCTTCATCCACGTACTACAAATACAAATAATCGCCAACAGAACCTAAACACCTCACCTAACCTATGTCTATATATGCACAATATTCTTATATATTATAATATTAATTTATATTTGAGAAAATTCCCGTTTTGAATGAACAACATGTTAAAATTTATGAATGCGTCTGTGGGGTCGACCGGTGGATGTAATGGACTTGAGTCGAGGACGGGTTGTGTGTAAACCATTTTTCATTCATAAACAGTGGGGTTGGCGGGTGCTTGGAATGGACTTTAACCGTTGTGTTTGAGGACGCGTTGGTTTATTTTGACATCTTCGAGACTATGGGCGTCCAGGTGATTGGTTAGACGCAAAACAATTCTAATAATGCCTAAATTGACAGGAATATCATTGAAGTCTAATCAGTCAAAAGGAAAATGGTTGAACATGAGTTCAGGTTTGCGTCAACCTGACACGTTTAGTGCTTCTAAGATTGCTTCTAATATAAACGATAACTTTGATTCAACGTTATTGACGCTGAATCAACGTTATTGACGCTGAATCAATGATCAATGTTATCGCCGCTGAATCAACGTTATTGACGCTGAATCAATGATCAATGTTATCGCCGCTGAATCATCGTTATCGACGCTGAATCAACGTTATCGCCGCTGAATCATCGTTATCGACGCTGAATCAACGTTATCGCCGCTGAATCATCGTTATCGACGCTGAATCATCGTTATCGACGCTGAATCATCGTTATCGACGCTGAATCATCGTTATCGACGCTGAATCATCGTTATCGACGCTGAATCATCGTTATCGACGCTGAATCAACGTTATCGACGCTGAATCAACGTTATCGACGCTGAATCAACGTTATCGACGCTGAATCAACGTTATCGACGCTGAATCATCGTTATCGACGCTGAATCAACGTTATCGACGCTGAATCGACGTTATCGACGCTGAATCATCGTTATCGACGCTGAATCAACGTTATCGACGCTGAATCAACGTTATCGACGCTGAATCAACGTTATCGACGCTGAATCATCGTTATCGACGCTGAATCAACGTTATCGACGCTGAATCAACGTTATCGACGCTGAATCAACGTTATCGACGCTGAATCAACGTTATCGACGCTGAATCAACGTTATTGACGCTGAATCAACGTTATCGACGTTGAATCAACGTTATCGACGCTGAATCACCGTTATTGACGCTGAATCAACGTTATCGACGCTGAATCAACGTTATCGGCGCTGAATCAACGTTATTGACGCTGAATCAACATAATTGACGCTGAATCACCGTTATTGACGCTGAATCAACGTTATCGACGCTGAATCAACGTTATCGACGCTGAATCAACGTTATTGACGCTGAATCAACGTCATTGACGCTGAATCAACGTTATCGACGCTGAATCACCGTTATTGATGCTGAATCAACGTTATTGACGCTGAATCACCGTTATTGACGCTGAATCAATGTTATCGACGCTGAATCAATGTTATCGACGCTGAATCATCGTTATTGACGCTGAATCAATGTTATTGACGCTGAATCATCGTTATTGACGCTGAATCAATGTTATCAACGATATTAGACGTTGAAGAGACGACCGTTGTCTACGCCTTCACATGCCCACTTGGGGAATGTCAGCCCCAACGATCTCAGTATATAGGCAAGACAACAACGTCTCTCTCTAGGCGTTTAACAATACATAAACAACAGGGCTCCATCAAGGAACATATAATGGCCACACACAATGGGACGATCACCAGGGATATTGTGACGAGCAACACCGAAATAACTGATAGATACAATGACAATAGAAGATTAGACATTAGTGAAGCGCTGCCTATCAATCAATATAGACCAGCAATCAATAACCAGCTAACACACCTAAAGCTAACAATAACCATACTAACAGAGTCCCCACAGGGCTCTGTACTTGGACCCATCATGTTTTTAATATATGTAAACGATCTTCCAGAGGGTATAGACTCATTCCTCTCAATGTTTGCTGATGATGCAACATTATGAGAAGAATCAAGACTGATGACGATAGACAGAGACTAAAGGACGACCTGGACAGGCTGGAGGAGTGGACTAGAAAATGGCTACCTGCTTGATGGGATTCTGGGAGTTCTTCTACTCCCCTAGTCCGGCCCGAGGCCAGGCTTGACTTGGGAGAGTTTGGTCCACCAGACTATTGCTTGGAGCGGCCCGCAGGCCCACATACCCACCACAGCCCGGTTGGTCCGGCACTCCTTGGAGAAAACAGTCTAGTTTCCTTTTGAAGATGTCCACGGTTGTTCCGGCAATATTTCTGATGCTCGCTGGTAGAACGTTGAACAACCGCGGACCTCTAATGTTTATACAGTGTTCTCAGATTGTGCCTATGGCACCTCTGTTCTTCTCTGGTTGTATTCTGCATTTTCTTCCATATCGTTCACGCCAGTACGTTGTTATTTTACTGTGTAAATTTGGGACCTGTCCCTCCAGTATTTTCCATGTGTATATTATTTGGTATCTCTCTCGTCTCCTTTCTAGTGAGTACATTTGGAGAGCTTTGAGGCGATCCCAATAATTTAGGTGCTATATCTCGTCTATGCGTGCCGTATATGTTCTGTGTATTCCCTCTATTTCAGCAATCTCTCCTGCTCTGAAGGGAGAAGTGAGTACTGAGCAGTACTCAAGACGGGACAACACAAGTGATTTGAAGATTACAACCATTGTGATGGGATCTTTGGACTTGAAGGTTCTCGTAATCCATCCAATCATTTTTTCTGGCTGACGCAATACTTGCTTGGTTATGCTCCCTAAACGTTAGGTTGTCGGACATCATTATTCCCAAATCCTTGACATACTGTTTTCCTGCTATGGGCAGATTCGATTGTGTTTTGTACCCGATATTATGTTTCAGATCCTCATTTTTACCGTACCTGAGTACCTGGAATTTATCACCGTTAAACATCATGTTATTTTCTGCTGCCCAATCGAAAATTTGTTAATGTCTGTTTGTAGTTTTTCAATGTCTTCAGCAGAGGTAATTTTCATGCTGATTTTTGTATCATCTGCAAAGGATGACACGAAGCTGTTACTTGTATTTTTGTCTATATCTGATATGAAAATAAGGAACAGCAGTGGTGCAAAGACTGTACCTTAACAGAGCTTTTAACTGTGTTCGGACTCGATTTTACTTGATTGACTGTTACTCTTTGTGTTCTGATCGACAGGAAATTAGTATCCAGCGTCCTTCTTTATCAGTTATACCCATTGACCACATTTTGTGTGCAATCACTCCATGGTCACATTTGTCGAATGCCTTTGCAAAATCTGTGTATACCACATCTGCATTATGTTTTTATTCTAATGCCTCAGTGATTTTGTCATAATGGTCAAGTAGCTGTGAGAGGCATGATCTTCCCGCTCTAAATCCATGTTGGCCTGGATTGTGGAGGTCATTGGTTTCCATGAATCTAGTGACCTGACTCCTGATCACTCTCTAAAATACTTTTATTATGTGGGACGTTAGTGCAACTGGTCTATAATTCTTTGCCAATGCTTTGCTACCACCCTTGTGTAGAGTGGCTATGTCTGCTGCTTTAAGCGCATCTGGTATCTTCCCTGTGTTCAAGCTCTTCCTCCACACTATACTAAGGGCCTGTGCTACTGGCACTTTGCATTTCTTTATAAATATTGAATTTCATGAGTCTCGACCCGGGGCTGAGAGAATGGACATATTGTCAATTTCTCTTTCAAAATCTGCTACGCTCGTGTTGATATCAGTTATATTTACAGGTGTTTGGATATCATGCTTAAAGAAATTGTCCGAATCTTCCACTGTCATGCTGTGTATCGGAGTCCTAAACGTCCTCATACTGCTTTTTTAGGATTTCACTAATTTCTTTGTCATCCTCAGTGTATGAACCTTCACTAATACGAAAAGGTCCTATACTGGCAGAGGTTTTCACTTTTGATTTAGCATATATGAAGAAATATTTTGGGTTTTTTCTTTATATCTTGGATTGTTTTCTGTTCTAGTTGCCTTTCTTCAGTTTGATAAGAATGCTTCAGTCTCTGTTCGATTTCTTCAATCTCCTTGTTTAAATTATTTCTTCTCTGTGTGGAGTGTCGTGTCTGCTTAAACATTTCCGTTAATTTCTTCCTTATTTTATAATGTCGTCTGCGTTCTCTTTCTTCATTGGACCTCTTTCTGGCTTTCCTCAAAGGAACATGTTTCAGACAGATTTCATATGCTTCAGAAGTCAGTTTTTCTATTCCTTGTGTAAGATTTTTATTTCTTAGAACATGTTCCCATTGAATGTTTGTAAGTTCCCTGTTTATTTTCTCCCAGTCTATCCTTTTATTATTAAAATTGAATTTATTGAATAGCCCTTCTCGCTTGTTGTTTCTCTTGGGCCTACTACTGTTATTAATGTTAATTTGCACTTCAATGAGCTTGTGGTCCGAGTACGTAGTGTCTGAGACAGTAATGTCTCTGATTAGCTCCTCATTGTTCGTGAATATCAGGTCCAGCGTGTTTTCGTTCCTAGTTGGTTCTGTAATCTGTTGACTGAGCGAGAATTTGTCACTACTATCTATTATACTATTTGTTAACTACTAAAGTTCAACTCAAGAAAGTGCAAAGTAATGAAATTAGGCGAAGAGAGCAGAAGGCTGAACACAAGGTACCATCTGGGAGGTGAAATCCAACAAGAGTCAAATAGAGACAAGGATATGAGGGTTGATATCACACCGAACCTGTCCCCAGAGGCCCACATCAAAAGGATATCATCAGCGGCATATGCAAGACTAGCCAACATAAGAACTGCCTTTAGAAACTTATGTAAGGAATCGTTCAGGACCCTGTATACCACATATGTCAGACCAATGCTGGAATATGCAGCTCCAGCTTGGAGTCCATACCTAGTTAAACACAAGACAAAGTTAGATAAGATTCAGAGGTATGCCACCAGACTCGTCCCGGAACTGAGAGCTATGAGCTACCACGAAAGGCTAAAGGAGCTGAAACTCATGTTCCTGGAAGACAGAAGAGTAAGGGGAGACATGATAACCACCTACAAATTCTCAGGGGAATTGATAGGGTGGACAAAGAGAAACTCTTTAGCACGGGAGGAACACGAACAAGGGGACACAGGTGGAAGCTAAGTACCCAAATGAGCCACAGAGACATTAGAAAGAACTTTTTTAGTGTCAGAGCAATTAACAGATTGAAGGCATTAGGCAGTTTTTTTTTAATTATTTTCTACCACAGACGTGGCCACACATTTACAATGCTAACCAGCATATATACATTTTCTTCTGTCCTCCATGGACAGGGTTAGAGATGTGTTAAACATATAGTTCAGGGGTTTATTGAACAATCAACCACAGAAGGTGATTCGGTGCTTTTAAAATGCTAAGCTAACCTACATACTTAAATACATAGATACACAGATTTACGTATGCCCTACATAAAGTGTTTGATGTGTCTTTTACATAGTGTCATTAATGTGCATTTACAAAGGTGAAATGTAATTCTGATCAGCTTCCATATATACTTTATACACATACATATACATACACACACACACACATATACGTGCACATACATATATATTTATACATGTATACATACATATATACAGACACACACATGTATTCACATACATCAGGCATTCAGAAACTTGTGTAAAGAATCATTCAGAACTTTGTATACCACATATGTCAGGTCAATCCTGGAGTATGCAGCCCCAGCATGGAGTCCATATCTAGTCAAGGATAAGAAAAGGTTCAAAGGTTTGCCACCAGACTAGTATCCGAGCTGAGAGGTATGAGCTACGAGGAGAGACTACGGGAATTAAACCTCACTTCGCTGGAAGACAGAAGAGTTAGGGGGGGACATGATCACCACATTCAAGATTCTGAAGGGAATTGATAGGGTTGATAAAGACAGTCTATTTAACACAAGGGGGAACACGTACAAGGGGACACAGGTGGAAACTGAGTGCCCAAATGAGCCACAGAGATATTAGAAAGAACTTTTTTAGTGTCAGAGTGGTGGACAAATGGAATGCATTAGGAAGAGATGTGGTGGAGGCTGACTCCATACACAGTTTCAAGTGTAGATATGATAGAGCCCGATAGGCTCAGGAATCTGTACACCTGTTGATTGACGGTTGAGAGGCGGGACCAAAGAGCCAGAGCTCAACCCCCGCAAACACAACTAGGTGAATACTAGGTGAGTACATTTATCTCTTTTACTCTGACAGGGTGAGATGGCTGATAGAGAAACTAGTGTGCAATTAAGCACTTAATCACTGAAGGTGATGGAAGTGCTTTTACAAGCTCAGGTTATATAGTTACATCACATACATACATTATATAATTGATACATTACATGGTTAATCTTGGGTACAAGTCCAATATATCATCAAGTGTTCCAGTACTCATATAGTAACTACACAGTTCAGCATACCTTAGCCCAGGAGGGCGAAAGTCAGTCAATATGGGACATTCTACAATATAATGTTCAAGAGAGTGCATGTTTTCTCTTTCACAAAGTTGACACATTGTGTACTCGACATTTGGGTTTTGAGAAAGCTGCCAGATACGCCTATATCCCAGGCGTATTCTGGCCACTATAACATCACATTGCCGGGTTCTTGTTCTATTAGTCCCATATGTGAATGTCTCCTCACGATATCTATCATAATATTTAATGCTACAACTTTCAGGTCTTTGTGAATTTGTTAGGTCGGTGAGATTTTCATTAGATATTTGTTTAAGTATTCTCTTTGTCACTGCTAATGAAACACCCATATCAATTTCTATCACTGGTTTTCTACAGGCTGTCTTTGCAAGCATATCAACGGTGTCATGCCTCGAGATGCCAACATGTGATGGTATCCATAGGAATTTAATTTCAAATCTGTTTTCTTTAGCAGCTAAAACATTCATTCGAATATCACTGACTATTAGGCACATTAGGCAGTGATGTGGTGGAGGATGACTCCATACGCAGTTTCAAGTGTAGATATGATAGAGCCCAGTAGGCTCAGGAATCTGTACACAAGTTGATTGACAGTTGAGAGGCGGGACCAGAGAGCTAAAGCTCAACCCCCGCAAGCACAACTAGGTGAGTACACAGTTACACTCTACCCACTTCCAGACCCCGAGCCAGTACAGAAGCTGGACCACATCACCTGCAACAGGAACGGCAGCAACCAGAACAACATAACTGCCAACATGTCACACTTCTAATTTATTACCCCATTATATAGGACCCCATCATATAGGATCCCATTATATAGGACCCCATCATATAGGACCCCATCATATAGGACCCCATCATATAGGACCCCATCATATAGGACCCCATTATATAGGACCCCATTATATAGGACCCCATTATATAGGACCCCATTATATAGGACCCCATCATATAGGACCCCATCATATAGGACCCCATCATATAGGACCCCATCATATAGGACCCCATTATATAGGACCCCATTATATAGGACCCCATCATATAGGACCCCATCATATAGGACCCCATCATATAGGACCCCATCATATAGGACCCCGTCATATAGGACCCCATCATATAGGACCCCATCATATAGGACCCCATCATATAGGACCCCATCATATAGGACCCCATCATATAGGACACCATTATATAGGACCCCATCATATAGGACCCCATCATATAGGACCCCATCATATAGGACCCCATCATATAGGACCCCATCATATAGGACCCCATTATATAGGACCCCATTATATAGGACCCCATCATATAGGACCCCATCATATAGGACCCCATTATATAGGACCCCATTATATAGGACCCCATTATATAGGACCCCATCATATAGGACCCCATCATATAGGACCCTATCATATAGGACCCCATCATATAGGACCCATCATATAGGACCCCATTATATAGGACCCCATCATATAAGACCTCATCATATAGGACCCCATCATATAGGACCCCATTAAAACCGCATGTATGTCATTCATCCATGTCACCCACCACCTCACCATTAGAAGATATAATCAGGAGCTACTCAGAATAATTTGTCTTTGAGAATGTGAGGAGAGATCTTACGAAACGCATCACCAGGCGTCAGACCCAAATAATTAGTAAAAATGAACTTTGGAGAGTTAATTTTTAATCTTCCTGCTTCAGTGAAGAAAAACATAAGGAATATGGAGAAGATTCGTGCTAGAATCATAAATCTTAAACTTTCTGTTGTTTTCAAATATATATATATATATATATATAATATATATATATATATATATATATATATATATATATATATATATATATATATATTTGCAGACCAATATGGTCGTCATGGTCTGGTATGTCGTAAATCACAGGGTAATATCGCAAGACATGAAGAAGTCAACGACATCATCAAGAGGAGCCTCGCCACAGCCCGCTGCCCGGCACAAAGAGAACCACCCTTATCCAGACCTAACGACCCTCAGAAGCGCCCTGATGGGGTCACCTTGCTACCTTGGAAGGATGGTAAGCAAGTGGTATGGGACTACACGTGCGCTGCCACACTGGCCAGTACCTACCTCCACTACAGCACACGTGAAAGCGGTGGTGCTGCTTCTTTCAGGGAATCGCAGAAAATTATTTAATATAGAGGTCTAGCACACTGCTACAGCTTTGTTCCGATCGGCTCGGAGACCCTCGGTTTGTGGGGAAAATGTGCATTGAAGTTCCTGAAGGAATTGGGGGACAAATTGATCAGCGCTACAAAAGACCAGAGAGCAAAAAGTTTCTTGTTCCAGCGCCTCAGTGTTGCGATTCAGAGGGGAAATGCCTGTTGCGTCTTGGGCACTAGTCCAACTTCAGAGGAATTCGAAGAAGTGTTTGACTTGCAACAATGATCGAACCCGTCTGTGACATTCATCAATGTTTCCCATTGTTGTGTTTTTCAAGAGATCCATAACCTTTAAGCACCTTTTTGCATTATTATTTTTGTATCAACCCATGTATATCTTGTAACCATCAAATGCATAATAAAGCACAAAAAATAAAAAAGGAAGGGGGTGGTAGGAGAAAAATATATATATATATATATATATATATATATATATATATATATATATATATATATATATATATATATATATATATATATATGTATATATATATATAACTGAAAACTCACACCCCAGAAGTGACTCGAACCCATACTCCCAGAAGCAACGCAACTGGTATGTACAAGACGCCTTAATCCACTTGACCATCACGACCGGACATAATGAGGTGATAGCCGAGGCTATTTGAACCACCCCACCGCCGGCACTCGGATAGTTATCTTGGGCATAGCATTTTACCAAATCACCTCATTCTTTGGGGCACACGTGAGGAACACAAATGCGAACAAGCCTGAATGGTCCCCAGGACAATATGCAACTGAAAACTCACACCCCAGAAGTGACTCGAACCCATACTCCCAGAAGCAACGCAACTGGTATGTACAAGACGCCTTAATCCACTTGACCATCACGACCGGACATAATGAGGTGATAGCCGAGGCTATTTGAACCACCCCACCGCCGGCACTCGGATAGTTATCTTGGGCATAGCATTTTACCAAATCACCTCATTCTTTGGGGCACACGTGAGGAACACAAATGCGAACAAGCCTGAATGGTCCCCAGGACAATATGCAACTGAAAACTCACACCCCAGAAGTGACTCGAACCCATACTCCCAGAAGCAACGCAACTGGTATGTACAAGACGCCTTAATCCACTTGACCATCACGACCGGACATAATGAGGTGATAGCCGAGGCTATTTGAACCACCCCACCGCCGGCACTCGGATAGTTATCTTGGGCATAGCATTTTACCAAATCACCTCATTCTTTGGGGCACACGTGAGGAACACAAATGCGAACAAGCCTGAATGGTCCCCAGGACAATATGCAACTGAAAACTCACACCCCAGAAGTGACTCGAACCCATACTCCCAGAAGCAACGCAACTGGTATGTACAAGACGCCTTAATCCACTTGACCATCACGACCGGACATAATGAGGTGATAGCCGAGGCTATTTGAACCACCCCACCGCCGGCACTCGGATAGTTATCTTGGGCATAGCATTTTACCAAATCACCTCATTCTTTGGGGCACACGTGAGGAACACAAATGCGAACAAGCCTGAATGGTCCCCAGGACAATATGCAACTGAAAACTCACACCCCAGAAGTGACTCGAACCCATACTCCCAGAAGCAACGCAACTGGTATGTACAAGACGCCTTAATCCACTTGACCATCACGACCGGACATAATGAGGTGATAGCCGAGGCTATTTGAACCACCCCACCGCCGGCACTCGGATAGTTATCTTGGGCATAGCATTTTACCAAATCACCTCATTCTTTGGGGCACACGTGAGGAACACAAATGCGAACAAGCCTGAATGGTCCCCAGGACAATATGCAACTGAAAACTCACACCCCAGAAGTGACTCGAACCCATACTCCCAGAAGCAACGCAACTGGTATGTACAAGACGCCTTAATCCACTTGACCATCACGACCGGACATAATGAGGTGATAGCCGAGGCTATTTGAACCACCCCACCGCCGGCACTCGGATAGTTATCTTGGGCATAGCATTTTACCAAATCACCTCATTCTTTGGGGCACACGTGAGGAACACAAATGCGAACAAGCCTGAATGGTCCCCAGGACAATATGCAACTGAAAACTCACACCCCAGAAGTGACTCGAACCCATACTCCCAGAAGCAACGCAACTGGTATGTACAAGACGCCTTAATCCACTTGACCATCACGACCGGACATAATGAGGTGATAGCCGAGGCTATTTGAACCACCCCACCGCCGGCACTCGGATAGTTATCTTGGGCATAGCATTTTACCAAATCACCTCATTCTTTGGGGCACACGTGAGGAACACAAATGCGAACAAGCCTGAATGGTCCCCAGGACAATATGCAACTGAAAACTCACACCCCAGAAGTGACTCGAACCCATACCTTTTTCAGTTGCATATTGTCCTGGGGACCATTCAGGCTTGTTCGCATTTGTGTTCCTCACGTGTGCCCCAAAGAATGAGGTGATTTGGTAAAATGCTATGCCCAAGATAACTATCCGAGTGCCGGCGGTGGGGTGGTTCAAATAGCCTCGGCTATCACCTCATTATGTCCGGTCGTGATGGTCAAGTGGATTAAGGCGTCTTGTACATACCAGTTGCGTTGCTTCTGGGAGTATGGGTTCGAGTCACTTCTGGGGTGTGAGTTTTCAGTTGCATATTGTCCTGGGGACCATTCAGGCTTGTTCGCATTTGTGTTCCTCACGTGTGCCCCAAAGAATGAGGTGATTTGGTAAAATGCTATGCCCAAGATAACTATCCGAGTGCCGGCGGTGGGGTGGTTCAAATAGCCTCGGCTATCACCTCATTATGTCCGGTCGTGATGGTCAAGTGGATTAAGGCGTCTTGTACATACCAGTTGCGTTGCTTCTGGGAGTATGGGTTCGAGTCACTTCTGGGGTGTGAGTTTTCAGTTGCATATTGTCCTGGGGACCATTCAGGCTTGTTCGCATTTGTGTTCCTCACGTGTGCCCCAAAGAATGAGGTGATTTGGTAAAATGCTATGCCCAAGATAACTATCCGAGTGCCGGCGGTGGGGTGGTTCAAATAGCCTCGGCTATCACCTCATTATGTCCGGTCGTGATGGTCAAGTGGATTAAGGCGTCTTGTACATACCAGTTGCGTTGCTTCTGGGAGTATGGGTTCGAGTCACTTCTGGGGTGTGAGTTTTCAGTTGCATATTGTCCTGGGGACCATTCAGGCTTGTTCGCATTTGTGTTCCTCACGTGTGCCCCAAAGAATGAGGTGATTTGGTAAAATGCTATGCCCAAGATAACTATCCGAGTGCCGGCGGTGGGGTGGTTCAAATAGCCTCGGCTATCACCTCATTATGTCCGGTCGTGATGGTCAAGTGGATTAAGGCGTCTTGTACATACCAGTTGCGTTGCTTCTGGGAGTATGGGTTCGAGTCACTTCTGGGGTGTGAGTTTTCAGTTGCATATTGTCCTGGGGACCATTCAGGCTTGTTCGCATTTGTGTTCCTCACGTGTGCCCCAAAGAATGAGGTGATTTGGTAAAATGCTATGCCCAAGATAACTATCCGAGTGCCGGCAGTGGGGTGGTTCAAATAGCCTCGGCTATCACCTCATTATATCCGGTCGTGATGGTCAAGTGGATTAAGGCGTCTTGTACATACCAGTTGCGTTGCTTCTGGGAGTATGGGTTCGAGTCACTTCTGGGGTGTGAGTTTTCAGTTGCATATTGTCCTGGGGACCATTCAGGCTTGTTCGCATTTGTGTTCCTCACGTGTGCCCCAAAGAATGAGGTGATTTGGTAAAATGCTATGCCCAAGATAACTATCCGAGTGCCGGCGGTGGGGTGGTTCAAATAGCCTCGGCTATCACCTCATTATGTCCGGTCGTGATGGTCAAGTGGATTAAGGCGTCTTGTACATACCAGTTGCGTTGCTTCTGGGAGTATGGGTTCGAGTCACTTCTGGGGTGTGAGTTTTCAGTTGCATATTGTCCTGGGGACCATTCAGGCTTGTTCGCATTTGTGTTCCTCACGTGTGCCCCAAAGAATGAGGTGATTTGGTAAAATGCTATGCCCAAGATAACTATCCGAGTGCCGGCGGTGGGGTGGTTCAAATAGCCTCGGCTATCACCTCATTATGTCCGGTCGTGATGGTCAAGTGGATTAAGGCGTCTTGTACATACCAGTTGCGTTGCTTCTGGGAGTATGGGTTCGAGTCACTTCTGGGGTGTGAGTTTTCAGTTGCATATTGTCCTGGGGACCATTCAGGCTTGTTCGCATATATATATATATATATATATATATATATATATATATATATATATATATATATATATATATATATATATATATATATATATTATTTACCCTCTCCCTACCCCTTTAGTCTCTGCGTGCTCCTTGAAAATACGTTAACACATAGTAAATGATTCCGCATTTATCTTTGCGATAACTGTCAATAGTCTAATTGGTCTAGACAGCCATTCATTACCATCTCCAGTATTGGGAAGACTGCCGCACGTGACGGAGCTCCCGCCCCTGACTGTAACTACCTCATTGGTAGTTAAAATAAAATACATCAACGATATTTGCATACACGTCCATAGAGACTTATGCTATTTTGAGTGAGTAGTCATTGGTTAAGTTCCCATAAACTAGCCAATAGGGTGCTGGTTTCTTTTGTAAATAGGGTGATAGGAAGGAGCGCTAATAGGCTACTGGATTACTTAGGGTAATACCGGGCCTTCGGTCTAGGAAGTGTCTGCAGTCCTGTGCAGCTTTTCTCAAGAGTAAGTGTCTCCTGATAGTGTGTGACGTCACGTCTGCAGCCTCGGCATCTGTCAGGGGTTCTGTTACTGAACGGGGCTCTGTTTGTAACGGGGCTCTGTTTGTAACGGGCCTCTGTTTATAACGGGGTTCTGTTTATAACGGGGCTCTGTTTGTAACGGGGCTCTGTTTATAACGGGGTTCTGTTTATAACGGGGCTCTGTTTGTAACGGGGCTCTGTTTATAACGGGGCTCTGTTTGTAACGGGGCTCTGTTTATAACGGGGCTCTGTATATAACGGGGCTCTGTTTGTAACGGGGCTCTGTTTGTAACGGGGCTCTGTAACGGGGCTCTGTTTGTAACGGGGCTCTGTTTGTAACAGGGCTCTGTTTGTAACGGGGGCTCTGTTTGTAACGGGGCTCTGTTTATAACGGGGCTCTGTTTGTAACAGGGCTCTGTTTGTAACGGAGCTCTGTTTATAACGGGGTTCTGTTTGTAACGGGGCTCTGTTTGTAACGAGGTCTGCTTGTAACGGGGCTCTGCTTGTAACGCTGCTCTGCTTGTAACGGGGCTCTGCTTGTAACGGGGCTCTGTTAGTAACAATATAATCATGTCCTATCGTAATGTATAGTATCGTATTCCAATCAATCCTGTCCAATCCCAGCTTATCGTGTGACAAACCAATCCATAGTCTAATCCAATCTGTCGCATCCAGTCTATTGCGTGCTAACACGATCTATCAAAAACTAGGCGAAAAATTAATGATAAAAGGCAGCGTATCTTTGCCCATTCTATAGTAACCCAGCCTATTCAAATCCAGCCAATCCTAATCCAGCTTGTCCTACCGTTACTAATCCTAAACAAAGATTTACATTCGCTCTCAATATGAAACTAAAAGATTTAAATACTTATACTCACCTAATTGTGTTTGCGGGGGTTGAGCTTTGGCTCTTTGGTCCCGCCTCTCAACTGTCAATCAACTGGTGTACAGGTTCCTGAGCCTACTGGGCTCTATCATATCTACATTTGAAACTGTGTATGGAGTCAGCCTCCACCACATCACTGCCTAATACATTACATCCGTTAACCACTTTGACACTGAAAAAGTTCTCTCTAACGTCCCTGTGGCTCATGTGGGTACTCAGTTTCCACCTGTGTCCCCTTGTTCGCGTACCACCAGTGTTAAACAGTTTATCTTTATCAACCCTGTCAATTCCTCTGAGAATTTTGTAGGTTGTGATCATGTCTCCTCTTACTCATCTGTCTTCTAGTGTCGTGAGGTGGATATCCCGCAGCCTTTCCTCGTAACTCATGCCTCTTAGTTCGGGGACTAGCCTAGTGGCATATCTTTGAACTTTTTCCAGCTTCATCTTGTGCTTGACAAGGTACGGGCTCCATGCTGGGGCCGCATACTCCAGGATTGGTCTTACATATGTGGTATACAAGATTCTGAACGATTCCTTACACAGGTTCCTGAAGGCTGTTCTGATGTTAGCCAGCCTCGCATATGCCGCAGACGTTATTCTTTTTATGTGGGCTTCAGGAGACAGGTTTGATGTGATATCAACTCCTAGATCTTTCTCTCTGTCCGTTTCATGAAGGACTTCATCTCCCATTCGTTATCCTGTGTCTGGCCTCCTGTTTCCACTGCTTAGTTTCATTACCTTACATTTACTCGGGTTGAATTTTAGTATCCATTTGTTAGACCATTCGTGCAGTCTGTCTAGGTCATCTTGTAGCCTCCTACTATCATCCTCTGTCTTAATCCTCCTCATAATTTTTGCATCATCAGCAAACAATGAGAGGAATGATTCTATACCCTCTGGGAAATGGTGTAGAATGATTGTAGATTGTGTAGATATCTTGGGGCCAATCAGCCTTGTTAGCACTCGGTGGATGTTGTTACCGCTCGGAGGACCTTGTTACCGCTCGGACAAGCTTGTTACCGCTCGGAGAGCGTTGTTACCGCTCGGAGGACCTTGTTACCGCTCAGAGACCGCAAACATTGCAAATTCATGATATCACTACAATATTAATATGATTTGCAATTATAATAATTGCATATTGATATCATACTCGTATCATTGTCGAGTATACCACAGTCATTATGCCACGCATTGTACCCAACCTCATTGTATACATGTGTTTCAGAGTGTGTGTGTCGCTATGTGTCGCGGGCCTCGTCGTGGCCACCTGCTCCCCTGCTCCCCAGGTAAGTGGCCACCTGCTCCCCTGTTCCCCAGGTAAGTGGCCCCACACCCCCCATCTCCCCAGGCAAGTGGCCCCACACTCCCCATCTCCCCAGACAAGTGGCCCCACACTCCCCATCTCCCCAGGCAAGTGGCCCCACAACCCCCCATCTCCCCAGGTAAGTGGCCCCACACACCCCATCTCCCCAGACAAGTGGCCCCACACCCCCCTTCTCCCCAGACAAGTGGCCCCACACCCCCCTTCTCCCCAGACAAGTGGCCCCACACCCCCCATCTCCCCAGACAAGTGGCCCCACACCCCCCATCTCCCCAGGTAAGTGGCCCCACACCCCCCCATCTCCCCAGGTAAGTGGCCCCACACCCCCCCATCTCCCCTGGCAAGTGGCCCCACACTCTCACCTGTCTCACTCCAACAACAGGTGAGCTGACATTTAATTAAGTTGCCGTGGAATATAAGACAACGTTGACAGCGAGTCTCCAGTGTTTGCCAGGTCAGGCGATAATGTGACAAGAGTAATAATGTAATGTTGACAATACCCATCAGAATGGGTGCGCAGGGGTCTGATGGCTGAGTGGACGGAGCGCAGGACTCGTAATTCTGTGGCCCGGGATTCCTAGGACCAGACAGAAACAAATGGGCAAAGTTCATTTCACCCTGAATGCCCCTGTTACCTAGCAGTAAATAGGTACCTAGGAGTTAGTCAGCTGTTACGGAGCTGCTTCCTGGGCGTGTGTGTGTGTGGAAAAAAATTAGTTAGTAGTTAGTAACAGTTGATTCACAGGTGAGAGGCAGGCCGAAAGAGCAAAGCTCAACCCCCGCAAGCACAACTAGGTGAATACAACTAGGTGAATACAACTAGGTGAATACATGCATTAGATGATTGTCTCTCACCGTCACAATACTAAAGAATTTACAATGAAACTAGACTCAAGAATTGTGTAGTGAAGAGAATGTATTCGTCTGTCTCGACGAATGTGACTATATATATATATATATATATATATATATATATATATATATATATATATATATATATATATATATATATATATATATATATATATATATATATATATATAAACTGAAAACTCCACACCCCCAGAAAGATTCGAACCCAGACAGCCATGAGCACTGTGCACCTAGGCGTACCTGGTTCCTCAACCGGTACCCCAAGATGCACCGTGCTCCTGGCTGTCCTGGGTTCGAATCCTTCTGGAGTGTAGATTTTTCAGTTGCATATTGGCCTGCATAGTGAGAGTATGGGAATACTGGAAGTGGCAGTGAACAAACAAGCTAACTGCACCTTCAACATATATATGGCAACAAGCCATCTGCAGCTACACTTATTCTTTAAATAATTCTGAACTTATCACATCTTACCAATTATATAACTAATTTATACAAACTTTAACTTTAATTAATATTATCTAATGCATTTTAATTAGTATTAACTAATGCATTACATTTTATAAATGAATATTTACAAATGCTTATTTCATTAACAGATTTACTAACACAAATTTACCGTTACGTTATTCACGCAATTTAGTTTTTTAAATGCTAATTGTTTTTTTTTTTAGACTGGACTTAAATTCAATAAGTCCAGTCAATTGAATTATTACAATCTCTTAAGTGAATAAAGAGTGCATTGCACTCGAAGTATCTTTAAACTATATTTGTGTACATTTATTCCTTGGTCTAAGTGTTTGCCTGTTTGTCCAACTTGGAATGTTATTGCAATGTTTACGTGGAATGTAATTGCAACTATGTTTACGTGGAATGTTATTGCAACTATGTTTACGTGGAATGTTTAAGTAGAATGTTATACACACGACCATTGCAACTACTTGCGAACTTGTAATCAGAAAGTTTTTCATGATATCAAGATTCGCAAATGCTGCATTCATATTAAATTGCTTTGGTAATTAAGAAATTTAATTGAAGTTATCATGAAATGGCAGAACTAGTGATTTTTTCTTTTATTCTAAAGAAAGTATTACGAGCAATTCGATTAGCTTTTCATTGACAGACTTGGGGGTTATTTTAAGCACCTAATACTGTATATGAAACTAATTTCATCATCTATAAAATCAAGACTATATATTTTTAGAGCCCTAAAAATCAATGAAGACAATACAGTTTATTTCTGGCTTTGATGATGTGATGAGTAAGCGTGTACCTAACCCAACATTTGTTAGTTTTTTATATACAGAAAATTGTATAACAGTTTCAGATTTATAAATTAAAATATCTAAGGAAGGTACACAATTACTTGATTTTCTGTTGTAAACTTAATGGATGGGGCTTTTAATGATCTATAATTAAATAATTATAGATTGTTTAATTCTAATAAAAATATGTCCAGATTGCTATTTTTAGGCAATAAACAAAACACATTATCAATATAGCAAAACCATGTAATATTAGGAGGTCAAATTCAGCTAAATAATTTAGTTTTTAAAAAAAGCCATATATTAACCTATGAGAGGGAGTTACCCATAGCCATATATTAACCTATGAAAGGGAGTTACCCATAGCCATATATTAACCTATGAAAGGGAGTTACCCATAGCCATATATTAACCTATGAGAGGGAGTTACCCATAGCCATATATTAACCTATGAGAGGGAGTTACCCATAGCCATATATTAACCTATGAAAGGGAGTTACCCATAGCCATATATTAACCTATGAAAGGGAGTTACCCATAGCCATATATTAACCTATGAGAGGGAGTTACCCATAGCCATATATTAACCTATGAGAGGGAGTTACCCATAGCCATATATTAACCTATGAGAGGGAGTTACCCATAGCCATATATTAACCTATGAGAGGGAGTTACCCATAGCCATATATTAACCTATGAGAGGGAGTTACCCATAGCCATATATTAACCTATGAGAGGGAGTTACCCATAGCCATATATTAACCTATGAGAGGGAGTTACCCATAGCCATATATTAACCTATGAGAGGGAGTTACCCATAGCCATATATTAACCTATGAGAGGGAGTTACCCATAGCCATTCCAAATTTGTGAAAATAGAATTTGTTATAAAAAAGTAAATTCGAGTAAATAGCTCAGTTTTTATCAATTCATAATAAAGTAATAGTGATGGGACAAATCAAACTTTGACTCGTCATTTATAAAAAAAAGTATATATTTAGATACTATTAATTTACGTCCTGGATTATATAAGTTATATACTGTTCTAATTGGTAAGATGTGTGATAGGACTATAATCAGGCAAGATGCAAACAGCTTATTGCAAGAAGTATGGGTGAAGATGCACTTGTTCTACTCTCATCATGCTCTTAATATGCTCAGGGTTATATAAGGGTCATATATAGGTATAGGGTTATATAAGTCTACACCCATCTATTATCTATCCATTATACTCCATGAAAAAGTGTTCAATCACGAACACTCTCAGATTATATCGTTTTTATTTTTCAAATGTGGATATTTTGGACAAATCTTTGTTGTGGTTATAATCTCAAATACTAAAATAATAATCACATTTGCATATTATTGGTTTTCTAATACATTTCCTGTCTATCATAATGTCAAAATCTATCTCCCGGTCTACTAATTCGAGCTCGTAAATTTTTCCTGACTTAAGACAGTCGTAAAATATACATTTTTGTTAATGGATGCAACTTGCGTGTTGGTCCACGCGAGGCTACAGTTATCATGGGGTCATTGTTAATACCATTGCTCGATTGATTGATTGATAAAAGATTAAGCCACCCATGAGGTTGCACGGGCATGAATAGCCCGTAACATCATTGCTCGTATTAGAGAAATGTTCTAGTTGATAAAGCTGCACAAATGCTAGTGGATAGTGGCTAGTGGCTGCACAAAAGGCTAGGTTAGTGATAAGAGACTTGGTGGTGGCCATGTTACCCAGGCATGACATCCTCTGATTGATTATAATTGGTAATTAAACTCGTTGTTTTGACAGTTAAATGTAAATATTGTGATAGCAGTTCACAGTGAACTTCAGTGATAATGATGAATGTTGTCTGTGAGTCACTGTTAATGGTGAGTCTGTGAGTCAC
Source organism: Procambarus clarkii (assembly GCF_040958095.1). Taxonomy (NCBI): domain Eukaryota; kingdom Metazoa; phylum Arthropoda; class Malacostraca; order Decapoda; family Cambaridae; genus Procambarus; species Procambarus clarkii. The sequence goes on along the minus strand of NC_091165.1, from coordinate 41,310,210 downwards.
TGTTAATGGTGAGTCTGTTGTCTGTGACTCACTGTTAATGGTGAGTCTGTGAGTCACTGTTAATGGTGAGTCTGTTGTCTGTGAGTCACTGTTAATGGTGAGCCTGTTGTCTGTGAGTCACTGTTAATGGCGAGTCTGTTGTCTGTGCGTCACTGTTAATGGCGAGTCTGTTGTCTGTGAGTCACTGTTAATGGCGAGTCTGTTGTCTGTGAGTCACTGTTAATGGTGAATCTGTTGTCTGTGAGTCACTGTTAATGGTGAGTCTGTTGTCTGTGAGTCACTGTTAATGGTGAGTCTGTTGTCTGTGAGTCACTGTTAATGGTGAGTCTGTTGTCTGTGGGTTACCTGTTCATCATTTCAAGAGTTCTTCTCCTCCAGCAACCTGACCTGTGGTTAGCTTCTCCTGGTGATTGCATGATCAACCACCTTCAGTCACCATGTAAACAGGAGACTGGTGTATACCACTAGCCATCACAGCCTGGTTGATCCGGCAGCTTCACATGGGCCTCTCGTGTTTTCTTCTCAATGGGTTCGTTTTGTACTTCCTTCGCCTTGTTCCAAGATGTACAAGTTTAGACCTGAGTGGCAGTCCCAGTACTCTAAGAACTTCACTCTTGTTAGGAGTGGAGAGTTTGGCTAGTGGTGAACCATTGTTGTTGTTGTTAGTGGTGAACCACCGTTAGTGATGAACTACCGTTAGTGATGAACCACAATTAGTGATGAACTACCGTTAGTGATGAACCACCGTTAGTGATGAACCACCATTAGTTTCTAACAGAAAGTTTCACTCATCACGTCCTGTATGAGTGGAACAACAGCGTCACCGTTACCGGCGAAGTCTGTTGACAACGGGCGTAATAAACAGGAGAAAAACGGTAATTCGAGAACATGGAGGGTGGTGGAAATAGTGTTGTGCTTACCTATGAGTACTTGCCTCTCATTGTCTGCGGGGGCGTGAGGTCTATGTCCCGCCTTCTTGTGTGTGTGTATATATATGTATGTATACATGTATGTATATATGTATGTGTACATATATATGTATGTGTGTGTATGTATATGTATGGGTATAAAGTATATATGGAAGCTGATCAGAATTACATTTCACCTTTGTAAATGCACATTAATGACACTATGTAAAAGACACATCGAACACTTTATGTAGGGCATATGTAAATCTGTGTATCTATGTATTTACGTATGTAGGTTAGCTTAGCATTTTAAAAGCACCGAATCACCTTCTGTGGTTGAGTGCTCAATAAACCCTTGAACTATATGTTTAACACTTCTCTAACCCTGTCCATGGAGGACAGAAGAAAATGTATATATGCTGGTTAGCATTGTAAATGTCTGGCCACGTTTGTGGTAGAAAATAATAATAATAATAATAATAAAAAAGCCTTCTTGCCTTCCTGGACCTTTTGCGCACTAATTTAGCTATTTAAGGTCTTAAAGTTGTGGATGGAGGTGGCTTCTACAACTTATTTTCAGAGCATTCCACTTGTTAAGTGCCCCTACTGGGTACGGGTATTTCCTCACGTTCCTTTGAATGATTTGCGTTTCAGGTTCCACTTGAGTCCTCTTGTGTTAATTTGTTTTAGTTTAAAGAGATTGTCCTTGTCCACCTTGTCTAACCCTCTTAGTATCATGTATGCTTTAATCATATCCCCTCTGTGGTTTTCATCCCCTGTGGTTGTGAGATATAGTTCCGTTTAGTGTGTCTTCGTAGTTTAAACCTCTTAGCTCTGGCACCAGTCTTGTTACAAACCTCTCTACACTTAAATCTTTCATTTAAAGTTTCACAAGGTGCGAATTCCACGACACCTATGTATATTAGTATACGTGCGGTACCCGGCTGCTCCCGGGTCTCACTATCTTCTATCCCTCCCCATTCTCCCACTCTGTCTATCTCCTTCTCATCTGTGCCTCTATCCCCCCCCCTCTCTCCAGCTCCCAGAATGGAGTGGTATATCACGGAGAAAGTCATTCTGGGACAACGGGGTAACGAACCCCCCTTTCAGTAGCGTTTCGGGTTGGTCGGGTTTTGAGCCATCGTGGCTGAGTGGGCTAAGGCAGGTGTCACACGACGCCGGTTCCAGTCACCACATTGTCTCAAAATGACTGTCTTGTTTGTGTGTGTAAATCACCAAGAAATTAACACGTGATGAGCAATGTGACAGTGTCAGGTCATGAAGGATGGAATGAAACAGGAAATTCCTTATTTCATGTCTTCCTTCCAGGCCTCACATTGTCTCACACACACACATAATTTATATATATATATATAAATTTATATATAATATATATATATATATATATATATATATATATATATATATATATATATATATATATATATATATATATGTCGTACCTAATAGCCAGAACGCACTTCTCTGCCTACTATGCAAGGCCCGATTTGCCTAATAAGCCAAGTTTTCATGAATTAATTGTTTTTCGACTACCTAACCTACCTAACCAAACCTAACCTAACTTTTTCGGCTACCTAACCTAACCTAACCTAAAAAGATAGGTTAGGTTAGGTAGGGTTGGTTAGGTTCGGTCATTTATCTACGTTAATTTTTACTACAAAAAAAAAAATTGACCTCATACATATTGAAATGGGTAGCTTTATCATTTCATAAGAAAAAAATTAGAGAAATTATATTAATTCAGGAAAACTTGGCTTATTAGGCAAATCGGGCCATGTATTGTAGGCCGAGAAGTGCGTTCTGGCTACTAGGTACGACATATATATATATATATATATATATATATATATATATATATATATATATATATATATATATATATATATATATATATATATATATATATATATATATATATATATACACGTAGATCGTCAATTGCATGTATATGCAATTGACGATCACGAAACACTGATCATTTATGTGCAGAAAATCCACAGAGAAATTAAAAAAAAAGAGAGATTTCGGCCGATCTGGGCCTTTGTCAAGATCGGACTCAAAGAAATGACAAAGGAAGAGTGGAGGTAGACACTAGACCTGACCACTATCTCCAGGGGAAAGAATTAATTAGAAAAAGGTATAGATTAGCTTAGAGTGGTCAAAAGAATTTAAGCAGAAAGAATAAATGATTAAAGAAAAAGCCCCATTGAACCCACATAAATATATTAATATAATATTGTTATGAGACAATGTAACTATCATAGTTTTTTCTTAAACTGTTGTGCAATATTGTAACTTAAATCTGTGTCAAGTTTGTACATACCAGTACTAACATTGAGAAGATTTGGACATTGACTAATTAGGGCAAACTCAATTAAATTCCGTTCCACAAAGCCATTGCAATTGGTAATGCTTTTCGCCCCATCCAAATTAATAGTGTGACCACACAAACTTGTGTGTAGATACAAAGCGTTAGACGTTTGGGCAGTTCTTATACTATAAGCATGTTGGAACATACGTAATTGTAAGGATTTTCCTGTTTGTTCAAGGTACACAGTCTCACAATCATTGCAGGGAATCGAATACACACAACCTGCTGTACCAGGGGAGTTATTTTATTCAAGTCTAATTTAATAAAAAAAAAAACCCTGGTACAGCAGGTTGTGTGTATTCGATTCCCTGCAATGATTTTGAGTCTGTGTACCTTGAACAAACAGGAAAATCCTTACAATTACGTATGTCCCAACATGCTTATAGTATAAGAACTGCCCAAACGTCTAATGCTTTGTATCTACACACAAGTGAGTTTCATATCAGTTCCTCATCGGCGGAGGCTCACTGCTTCCGTAAAGCAGAATGGAGTAGAGAGATAATAGGCTGCCCTGGGTAGACTGTCCTCGTACCACAGCAGCCCTACGTCGCCTCTGTGGATACAGACACGTCATCAGCAAACTGGCCGGTACTGGGGACACTAGGACATACCACTTACGGACTCTGACATAAACATACAACTCCTCCCACAATAGATGGCGTTGATTTTCCAGGCGCCACCTCACCAGAGGTCAGCAACAGCGACTCTTCGGGCTGACCAAGGCAGGAATCAAGCGCCTCTTGCAGGTATCATACCGCCACCACCAGATGGCGACGTCCATTTAGTGGGGGTTTAGGGAGCGGACTCACAGATGGCGTTGACGTCGCTGCTCCGTGCTCCGACGATGGAGTCGGGTTCGTAACAATTTACAATTACAGATAATAACACGTAATTACGAACTCATTAACATGAAATTGTTGATAAAAACTGGAATCAACATATCGTCCGGCCAACTACCTCAGAAAGCGCTGTTTCAACTTTATTTTAAAACTTCGTCATATATCCGCTTTAGGGAAATTTATTTATATTTTTATTAGTTGTTAAAGGTCATTTACGAACACTATGAAAAGGTGCAAAAACTACAGCAAACATGACTTTGGGAAGTGACTGTGGGGTGAGGTGTGGGGGGTGACTGTGGGGTGAGGTGTGGGGGTGACTGTGGGGTGAGGTGTGGGGGTGACTGTGGGGTGAGGTGTGGGGGTGACTGTGGGGTGAGGTGTGGGGGGTGACTGTGGGGTGAGGTGTGGGGGTGACTGTGGGGTGAGGTGTGGGGGGTGACTGTGGGGTGAGGTGTGGGGGGTGACTGTTGGGTGAGGTGTGGGGGTGACTGTGGGGTGAGGTGTGGGGGGGTGACTGTGGGGTGAGGTGTGGGGGGTGACTGTGGGGTGAGGTGTGGGGGGTGACTGTTGGGTGAGGTGTGGGGGTGACTGTGGGGTGAGGTGTGGGGGTGACTGTGGGGTGAGGTGTGGGGGTGACTGTGGGGTGAGGTGTGGGGGGTGACTGTGGGGGTGAGGTGTGGGGGGTGACTGTGGGGTGAGGTGTGGGGGTGACTGTTGGGTGAGGTGTGGGGGTGACTGTGGGGTGAGGTGTGGGGGTGACTGTGGGGTGAGGTGTGGGGGTGACTGTGGGGTGAGGTGTGGGGGTGACTGTGGGGTGAGGTGTGGGGGTGACTGTGGGGTGAGGTGTGGGGGTGACTGTGGGGTGAGGTGTGGGGGTGACTGTGGGGTGAGGTGTGGGGGTGACTGTGGGGTGAGGTGTGGGGGTGACTGTGGGGTGAGGTGTGGGGGTGACTGTGGGGTGAGGTGTGGGGGTGACTGTGGGGTGAGGTGTGGGGGTGACTGTGGGGTGAGGTGTGGGGGGTGACTGTGGGGTGAGGTGTGGGGGGTGACTGTGGGGTGAGGTGTGGGGGGTGACTGTGGGGTGAGGTGTGGGGGTGACTGTTGGGTGAGGTGTGGGGGGGTGACTGTGGGGTGAGGTGTGGGGGTGACTGTTGGGTGAGGGTGTGGGGGAGACTGTGGGGTGAGGTGTGGGGGGGTGACTGTGGGGTGAGGTGTGGGGGGTGACTGTGGGGTGAGGTGTGGGGGTGACTGTGGGGTGAGGTGTGGGGGGGTGACTGTGGGGGTGAGGTGTGGGGGGGTGACTGTGGGGTGAGGTGTGGGGGTGACTGTTGGGTGAGGTGTGGGGGGGGGGTGACTGTGGGGTGAGGTGTGGGGGGTGACTGTGGGGTGAGGTGTGGGGGGGTGACTGTGGGGGTGAGGTGTGGGGGGGTGACTTGGGGTGAGGTGTGGGGGTGACTGTTGGGTGAGGTGTGGGGGTGACTGTGGGGTGAGGTGTGGGGGGTGACTGTGGGGTGAGGTGTGGGGGGGTGACTGTGGGGTGAGGTGTGGGGGGTGACTGTGGGGGTGAGGTGTGGGGGGGGTGACTTGGGGTGAGGTGTGGGGGGGTGACTGTGGGGTGAGGTGTGGGGGGGTGACTGTGGGGTGAGGTGTGGGGGTGACTGTGGGGTGAGGTGTGGGGGTGACTGTGGGGTGAGGTGTGGGGGTGACTGTGGGGTGAGGTGTGGGGGGGTGACTGTGGGGTGAGGTGTGGGGGTGACTGTGGGGTGAGGTGTGGGGGTGACTGTGGGGTGAGGTGTGGGGGTGACTGTGGGGTGAGGTGTGGGGGTGACTGTGGGGTGAGGTGTGGGGGTGACTGTGGGGTGAGGTGTGGGGGGTGACTGTGGGGTGAGGTGTGGGGGTGACTGTGGGGTGAGGTGTGGGGGGTGACTGTGGGGTGAGGTGTGGGGGTGACTGTGGGTGAGGTGTGGGGGGGTGACTGTGGGGTGAGGTGTGGGGGTGACTGTGGGGTGAGGTGTGGGGGTGACTGTGGGGTGAGGTGTGGGGGTGACTGTTGGGTGAGGTGTGGGGTGACTGTGGGGTGAGGTGTGGGGGGTGACTGTGGGGTGAGGTGTGGGGGGTGACTGTGGGGTGAGGTGTGGGGGGTGACTGTGGGTGAGGTGTGGGGGTGACTGTGGGGTGAGGTGTGGGGGTGACTGTGGGTGAGGTGTGGGGGGGTGACTGTGGGGTGAGGTGTGGGGGTGACTGTGGGGTGAGGTGTGGGGGTGACTGTGGGGGTGAGGTGTGGGGGGGTGACTGTGGGGTGAGGTGTGGGGGTGACTGTGGGGTGAGGTGTGGGGGGGTGGACTGTGGGTGAGGTGTGGGGGGTGACTGTGGGGTGAGGTGTGGGGGGTGACTGTGGGGTGAGGTGTGGGGGTGACTGTGGGGTGAGGTGTGGGGGGTGACTGTGGGGTGAGGTGTGGGGGTGACTGTGGGGTGAGGTGTGGGGGGTGACTGTGGGGTGAGGTGTGGGGGTGACTGTTTGGGTGAGGTGTGGGGGTGACTGTGGGTGAGGTGTGGGGGTGACTGTGGGGTGAGGTGTGGGGGGGGTGACTTGGGGTGAGGTGTGGGGGGGGTGACTGTGGGGTGAGGTGTGGGGTGAGGTGTGGGGGGGGGGTGACTGTGGGGTGAGGTGTGGGGGTGACTGTGGGGTGAGGTGTGGGGGTGACTGTGGGGTGAGGTGTGGGGGGTGACTGTGGGTGAGGTGTGGGGGTGACTGTGGGGTGAGGTGTGGGGGGTGACTGTGGGGTGAGGTGTGGGGGTGACTGTTGGGTGAGGTGTGGGGGTGACTGTGGGGTGAGGTGTGGGGGGGGTGACTGTGGGGTGAGGTGTGGGGGTGACTGTGGGTGAGGTGTGGGGGGTGACTGTGGGTGAGGGTGGGGGTGACTGTGGGGTGAGGTGTGGGGGTGACTGTGGGGTGAGGTGTGGGGGTGACTGTGGGGTGAGGTGTGGGGGGTGACTGTGGGGTGAGGTGTGGGGGGTGACTGTGGGGTGAGGTGTGGGGGGTGACTGTTGGGTGAGGTGTGGGGGTGACTGTGGGGTGAGGTGTGGGGGGTGACTGTGGGGTGAGGTGTGGGGGTGACTGTGGGGTGAGGTGTGGGGGGGTGACTGTGGGGTGAGGTGTGGGGGTGACTGTGGGGTGAGGTGTGGGGGTGACTGTGGGGTGAGGTGTGGGGGTGACTGTGGGGTGAGGGTGTGGGGGTGACTGTGGGGTGAGGTGTGGGGGGTGACTGTGGGGTGAGGTGTGGGGGGTGACTGTGGGGTGAGGTGTGGGGGGTGACTGTGGGGGTGAGGTGTGGGGGGTGACTGTGGGTGAGGTGTGGGGGTGACTGTGGGGTGAGGTGTGGGGGGGTGACTGTGGGGTGAGGTGTGGGGGGTGACTGTGGGGTGAGGTGTGGGGGGTGACTGTTGGGTGAGGTGTGGGGGGGTGACTGTGGGGTGAGGTGTGGGGGGTGACTGTTGGGTGAGGTGTGGGGGTGACTGTTGGGGTGAGGTGTGGGGGTTGACTGTGGGGTGAGGTGTGGGGGTGACTGTGGGGTGAGGTGTGGGGGTGACTGTGGGGTGAGGTGTGGGGGCGTGAATGTGGGGGTGAGGTGTGGGGGGTGACTGTGGGGTGAGGTGTGGGGGTGACTGTGGGGTGAGGTGTGGGGGGTGACTGTGGGGTGAGGTGTGGGGGGTGACTGTGGGGTGAGGTGTGGGGGGTGACTGTGGGGGTGAGGTGTGGGGGGTGACTGTGGGGTGAGGTGTGGGGGTGACTGTGGGTGAGGTGTGGGGGGTGACTGTTGGGGTGAGGTGTGGGGGTGACTGTGGGGTGAGGTGTGGGGGTGACTGTGGGGTGAGGTGTGGGGGTGACTGTGGGGTGAGGTGTGGGGGTGACTGTGGGTGAGGTGTGGGGGGTGACTGTGGGGTGAGGTGTGGGGGGTGACTGTGGGTGAGGTGTGGGGGTGACTGTGGGTGAGGTGTGGGGGTGACTGTGGGGTGAGGTGTGGGGGTGACTGTGGGGTGAGGTGTGGGGGGTGACTGTGGGGTGAGGTGTGGGGTTGACGGTGGGGTGGAGGTGTGGGGTGAACTGGAGTGAGGGATGAGGGGTGAATGTGGGTGCGGTGTGTGGGGGGGACGGGTGGGGAGGTTGTGGGGGTGACTGTCGGGGTTGATGGTGTGGGGCTAGGTGACTGTGGGGTCAGTGTGTGGGGTGGTGACTGTTGGGTGAGGTGTGGGGGTGACTGTGGGGGTGAGGTGTGGGGGGGTGACTGTGGGGTGAGGTGTGGGGGGTGACTGTTGGGTGAGGTGTGGGGGTGACTGTGGGGTGGAGGTTGTGGGGGTGACTGTGGGGTGAGGTGTGGGGGTGACTGTGGGGTGAGGTGTGGGGGGTGACTGACTGTGGGGTGAGGGTGGGGTGACTGTGGGGTGAGGGTGTGGGGGTGCTGTTGGGTGAGGGTGTGGGGGGGGGTGACTGTGGGGTGAGGTGTGGGGGTGACTTGTGGGGGAGGCTGTGGAGGGGTGACGGTGTGGGGTGAGGGGTGGGGGTGTAGCTTGGGTGAGGCTGTGGGGGGGAGTGGGGTGAGGTGTGGGGGTGACTGTGGGGTGAGGGTGTGGGGGTGACGGTGGGGTGAGGTGTGGGGTGACTGTGGGGTGAGGTGTGGGGTGACGTTGGGTGAGGTTAGTGGGGGGGTGATGACTGTGGGGTGAGGTGTGGGGGTGGACTGTGGGGTGAGGTGTGGGGGTGACTGTTGGGTGAGGTGTGGGGGGGGGGTGACTGTGGGGTGAGGTGTGGGGGGACTGTGGGGTGAGGTGTGGGGGGGTTGACTGTCGGGGTGAGGTGTTGGGGTGACTGTGGGGTGAGGTGTGGGGGGTGACTGTGGGTGAGGTGTGGGGGTGACTGTTGGGTGAGGTGTGGGGGTGACTGTTGGGGTGAGGTGGCGGGGTGGACTGGGGGTGAGGTTGTGGGGGGTGACTGTGGGGTGAGGTGTGGGGGTGACTGTTGGGTGAGGTGTGGGGGTGACTGTGGTGGTGAGGTGTGGGGGTGACTGTGGGGTGAGGTGTGGGGGGGTGACGTGGGGTGAGGTGTGGGGGGGTGACTGTGGGGTGAGGTGTGGGGTGAGGTGTGGGGGGGGGGTGACTGTGGGGTGAGGTGTGGGGGGTGACTGTGGGGTGAGGTGTGGGGGGGTGACTGTGGGGTGAGGTGTGGGGGGTGACCTGTGGGGTGAGGTGTGGGGGGGGTGACTGTGGGGTGAGGTGTGGGGGTGACTGTGGGGTGAGGTGTGGGGGTGACTGTTGGGTGAGGTGTGGGGGTGACTGTGGGGTGAGGTGTGGGGGGTGACTGTGGGGTGAGGTGTGGGGTGACTGTGGGGTGAGGTGTGGGGTGACTGTGGTGAGGTGTGGGGGTGACTGTGGGGTGAGGTGTGGGGGTGACTGTTGGGTGAGGTGTGGGGGTGACTGTTGGGGTGAGGTGTGGGGGTGACTGTGGGGTGAGGTGTGGGGGTTGACTGTTGGGTGAGGTTGTGGGGGTGACTGTGGGGTGAGGTGTGGGGGGGTGACTGTGTGGGTGAGGTTGTGGGGGTGACTGTGGGGTGAGGTGTGGGGGTGACTGTGGGTGAGGTGTGGGGGGGGTGACTGTGGGGTGAGGTGTGGGGGGGGTGTACTGTGGGGTGAAGTGTGGGGTGAGGTGTGGGGGTGACTGTTGGGTGAGGTGTGGGGGGTGACTGTGGGGTGAGGTGTGGGGGGTGACTGTGGGGTGAGGTGTGGGGGGGTGACTGTGGGGGTGAGGTGTGGGGGGGTGACTGTGGGTGAGGTGTGGCGGGGTGACTGTGGGGTGAGGTGTGGGGTGAGGTGTGGGGGTGACTGTTGGGTGAGGTGTGGGGGGTGACTGTGGGGTGACTGTGGGGGTGAGTGTGGGGGGGGTGACTGTGGGGTGAGGTGTGGGGGGTGACTGTGGGGGTGAGGTGTGGGGGGGTGACTGTGGGGTGAGGTGTGGGGTGACTGTGGGGTGAGGTGTGGGGGTGACTGTGGGGTGAGGTGTGGGGGTGACTGTGGGGTGAGGTGTGGGGGGGGTGACTGTGGGGTGAGGTGTGGGGGGTGACTGTGAGGTGAGGTGTGGGGGTGACTGTGGGGTGAGGTGTGGGTGGTGACTGTGGGGTGAGGTGTGGGGGGGGGTGACTGTGGGGTGAGGTGTGGGGGGTGACTGTGGGGTGAGGTGTGGGGGTGACTGTGGGGTGAGGTGTGGGGGTGACTGTGGGGTGAGGTGTGGGGGTGACTGTCGGGTGAGGTGTGGGGGTGACTGTGGGGTGAGGTGTGGGGGGGGGGTGACTGTGGGGTGAGGTGTGGGGTGAGGTGTGGGGGTGACTGTGGGTGTGAAGGTGTATCAATGAACCCAATAAAATACAATCAAATACAGCCGCACATAATGCAGCAGAATACACTTACACTCAGGCAAGCGTGACTACACATCGTTAAGTGTGACTTTATCTTAACCAGCAAATTAATTAGTCCGGACCATCTAAATGGCATAAATCTTCAGGAATTAATTAAGATCGAATCCACTCTGGGAATTAAACAATGGCCCGGGAATTTAGTCTTTATTGCAGGAGGCTCCATTGTCTTGCACTCTCCTCCTTGTGAGTGAATGTCACTCTCTTGCACTCTCCTTGTGAGTGAATGTCACTCTCTTGCACTCTCCTCCTTGTGAGTGAATGTCACTCTCTTGCACTCTCCTTGTCACTGTCATTGTCACTGTCTTGCACTCTCCTCCTTGTGAGTGAATGTCACTCTCTTGCACTCTCCTTGTCACTGTCATTGTCACTGTCTTGCACTCTCCTCCTTGTGAGTGAATGTCACTCTCTTGCACTCTCCTTGTCACTGTCATTGTCACTGTCTTACACTCTCCTCCTTGTGAGTGAATGTCACTCTCTTGCACTCTCCTTGTCACTGTCATTGTCACTGTCTTGCACTCTCCTCCTTGTGAGTGAATGTCACTCTCTTGCACTCTCCTTGTCACTGGCATTGTCACTGTCTTGCACTCTTCTTGTCACTGTCTTGCGCTCTCCTTGTCACTGGCATTGTCACTGTCATGCACTCTCCTTGTCACTGTCTTGCACTCTCCTTGTCACTGTCATAGTCACTGTCTTGCACTCTCCTTGTCACTGTCATTGTCACTGTCTTGCACTCTTCTTGTCACTGTCATTGTCACTGTCTTGCACTCTTCTTGTCACTGTCATTGTCACTGTCTTGCACTCTCCTTGTCAGTTATTGAATGCTTTTAGATGCTCACTATCATGTGGGTGTTGTGAGTCAGTCATGTGGGTGTTGTGAGTCAGTCATGTGGGTGTTTGTGAGTCAGTCGTGTGGGTGTTGTGAGACAGTTATGTGGGTGTTGTGAGACAGTTATGTGGGTGTTGTGAGTCAGTCATGTGGGTGTTGTGAGTCAGTTATGTGGGTGTTGTAAGTCAGTCATGTGGGTGTTGTGAGTCAGTTATGTGGGTGTTGTGAGTCAGTCATGTGGGTGTTGTGAGTCAGTTATCTGGGTGTTGTGAGACAGTTATGTGGGTGTTGTGAGTCAGTTATGTGGGTGTTGTGAGTCAGTCGTGTGGGTGTTGTGAGTCAGTCGTGTGGGTGTTGTGAGTCAGTTATGTGGGTGTTGTGAGTCAGTTATGTGGGTGTTGTAAGTCAGTCATGTGGGTGTTGTGAGTCAGTTATGTGGGTGTTGTGAGTCAGTCATGTGGGTGTTGTGAGTCAGTCATGTGGGTGTTGTGAGTCAGTCATGTGGGTGTTGTGAGTCACATATGAGTGCTGTGAGTCACATATGTGTATGTGTGTTTGGTAATGATCATGTGTAGTTGCCTAATTGTGATAGCAGTGGTAGAGCTTCGCTCATTTGGTCCCGCCTTTCAACCATCAATCAACTAGAGTTCCTGAGGTAATTAGGATCAATCATATCTTCATACGAAACTCTGGATTGAGTCTGCTTCGAGCAGTTCGCTTCGGTGATTGAGTCGGTTCTAAAAAACAAACTCTTGCAATCTCTCTCTGTGGCTCATTTGGGTGTTCAATTTACGCCTGTGTCCCCTTGTTCGTGTGCCTCCCATTCCAAACAATTTGTCTTTATTTGTCCAATCAATTCTCTTCAGAAGCTTGGATGTAGTAATCAAGTCTCCCCAAATCTTTCCTCGTAAATCATATCACTTTATTTTGGAACTATTTAGGAGGAATACCTTTTTACTTACTTTGTGATTTTATTTGATTTTATTTGATTGATTTTACTTTGTGTATGACCAGATACGACTTTCGTGTTGGAGCTGCATATTGCGGGACTGGTCTGACGTATGTGATGATAGATGGGGTACCCAGCTAAGCCTGGGGTTTCTCGACACCATCCTTCTCTCTCCCCAGAAATCTCCCTTCCCCTCTTCCCCCTCTCTCGCAATTCCCGCCCCCCCCCTCCCCCCCCCGCCCCCCCACGCCCCCCAGCCCCCCCGCCCCCCTCCCCCCCCCGCCCCCCCCCCCACCCCCCCCCCCCCCCCCCCCCCCCCCCCCCCCCCCCCGCCCCCCTCAATTCTCTATGATCTATGTTGCCTCTATCCTTCCCAATTCGAACATTCCTCCTTTATCCCAACTTGCTCACATCTCCTTCCCTTACTTTCCCTTTCTTTCCCTCTCTTTCCCTTCCCCTCTTTCTCTCTCTCTCTCTCACTTCCTCAGAAAATATAATATTAAGACGGACTAAAAAAGTTGAAAACCCCTTTGGAAAATACAACCAAAGGTTTTCAACACAACATCTAACATATAAATTCAGGAAGTGTCACTATAGATGCCGATATTTCTGCAAGGGTGGCACTAGGGCTGACCCCAACTGGCCTATTGCACTCACATGCACCCCATATGTCACTAAAATGTTGAGTAACAGAACTCTAAGCGCCTGGCCTCCAACTTTGGACAGACACACATTCTATTTCATAGATAGAGGAACATAGGCGTACGGTCCTGAATGGTTCCTTATCTGGAGAAGGAACAGTCCATTATGTACACACACACACACACACACACACACACACACACACACACACACACACACACACACACACACACACACACACACACACACACACATATATATATATATATAATATATATGTCGTACCTAGTAGCCAGAATGCACTTCTCGGCCTACTATGCAAGGCCCGATTTGCCTAATAAGCCAAGTTTTCCTGAATTAATATATTTTCTCTAATTTTTTTCTTATGAAACGATAAAGCTACCCATTTCATTATGTATGAGGTCAATTTTTTTTATTGGAGTTAAAATTAACGTAGATATGTGACCAAACCTAACCAACCCTACCTAACTTAACCTAACCTATCTTTATAGGTTAGGTTAGGTTAGGTAGCAGAAAAAGTTAGGTTAGGTTAGGTTAGGTAGGTTAGGTAGTCGAAAAACAATTAATTCATGAAAACTTGGCTTATTAGGCAAATTGGGCCTTGCACTGTAGGCTGAGAAGTGCGTTCTGGCTACTAGGTACGACATATATATATATATATATATATATATATATATATATATATATATATATATATATATATATATATATATATATATATATATATATAATATATATATATATATATATATATATATATATATATATATATATATATATATATATATATATATATATATATATATATATATATGCGAACAAGCCTGAAAGATTATGCCCAAGATTACCATCCGAGTGCCGGTGGGGAAGTGGTTTAAATAGCTTCGGCTATCACTTCCTTATGTCCGGTCGTGATGGTCAAGCGGATTAAGGCGTCCTGTACATACCAGTTGCATTGCTCCTGGCAGTATGGGTTCGAGTCACTTCTGGGGTGAGTCACTTCTGGGATGAGTGAGGCTATGGGTCCCCACATTGGCACCAGAGGTGGTACCCTCACAAATGTTATATATATATATATATATATGTCGTACCTAATAGCCAGAACGCACTTCTCAGCCTACTATGCAAGGCCCGATTTGCCTAATAAGCCAAGTTTTCATGAATTAATGTTTTTTTCGACTACCCAACCTACCTAACCTAACCTAACCTACCTTTTTCGGCAACCTAACCCAACCTAACCTATGAAGATAGGTTAGGTTAGGTTAGGTAGGGTTGGTTAGGTTCGGTCATATATCTACGTTAATTTTAACTACAATAAAAAAAATTGACCTCATACATAATGAAATGGGTAGCTTTATCATTTCATAAGAAAAAAATTAGAAAAAATATATTAATTCAGGAAAACTTGGCTTATTAGGCAAATCGGGCCTTGAATAGTAGGCCAAAAAGTGAGTTCTGGCTACTAGGTACGACATATATATATATATATATATATATATATATATATATATATATATATATATATATATATATATATATATATTATAATATATATATTATAATATATATATATATATATATATATATATATATATATATATATATATATATATATATATATATATATATATATATAACATTTGTGAGGGTACCACCTCTGGTGCCAATGTGGGGACCCATAGCCTCGGAGAAGAAAATAAAAAGTATTCAGAGGAGACCTTGTGGTTTCTCACTGAGCACTAATATTATCTTCTCCTACCACCCCCATTCTTTTGTATGTACACATATATATTTGCTTTATTTGAACTTTGTTACAAAAAAGGAGTTACATATAGGGTACAAAGATGGTTATCATAGGTTGTCGTGTTCCTCCAGCTCCTCAGATGGCGGGCAGGAACCCTGGATGCAGTGCGCATTTAAGAGTCCCAACATCAGAGTCATTATATAACACAACTGGTGGAGGAAGGTTGGGTGTGCAGGACTAGACCTCTCTCACTCCTCTGTAGTTACTGATAGGTTAGTACACTGCCGCCACTACCACCACCACTACCACCACAACCACAACCATCATCACCACCACCACCACAACCACAACCGTCAACACCACCACCACCACCACAACCGTCAACACCACCGCCACCACCACAACCGTCAACACCACCACCACCACCACCACAACCACAACCGTCAACACCACCACCACCACAACCACAACCGTCAACACCACCACCACCACCACCACAACCACAACCGCCAACACCACCACCACCACCACCACAACCACAACCGTCAACACCACCACCACCACAACCACAACCGTCAACACCACCACCACCACCACAACCGTCAACACCACCACCACCACCACAACCGTCAACACCACCACCACCACCACCACAACCACAACCGTCAACACCACCACCACCACAACCACAACCGTCAACACCACAACCACAACCGTCAACACCACCACCACCACCACCAATAAAGGGAACACTGAATGAATAATGAATTAAAATGGGCGTCTGTGATGCCGGTCTGGTGCCTGGCCATCCCCCTGGAGGTCAGAGGTCATGACCTCTCTCTCTCTCTCTCTCTCTCTCTCTCTCTCTCTCTCTCTCTCTCTCTCTCTCTCTCTCTCTCTCTCTCTCTCTCTCTCTCTCTCTCTCTCTCTCTCTCTCTCTCTTCCACGTGCTTTAGAAATGAAGAACTTTGTTCAATATAATTAATATTTGGTCCAATTATAATATAACTCCGCAATTACGGGATCATTGACGCCGCAATAACGAGGTCACTGGCGCTACAATAACGAGGTCAATGACGCCACAATAGCGAGGTTACTGACGCCACAATAGCGAGGTCACAGGCGCCACAATAACGAGGTCACTGACGCCACAATAACGAGGTCACTGACGCCACAATAGCGAGGTCAATGGCGCCACAGTAACGAGGTCCCTGACGCCACAATAGCGAGGTCACTGACGCCACAATACCGAGGTCACTGAAGCCACAAAAACGAGGTCACTGACGCCACAATAACGAGGTCCCTGACGCCACAATAGCGAGGTCACTGGCACCACAATAACGAGGTCACTACCGCCACAATAGCGAGGTCACTGGCGCCACAATAACGAGGTCACTGGCGCCATAATAGCGAGGTTACTGGCGCCACAATAACGAGGTCACTGGCGCCACAATAACGAGGTCACTGGCGCCACAATAACGAGGTCACTGGCGCCATAATAGCGAGGTTACTGGCGCCACAATAACGAGGTCACTGGCGCCACAATAACGAGGTCACTGGCGCCATAATAGCGAGGTTACTGGCGCCACAATAACGAGGTCACTGGCGCCATAATAGCGAGGTCACTGGCGCCACAATAACGAGGTCACTGGCGCCACAATAACGAAGTCACTGGCGCCATAATAGCGAGGTCACTGGCGCAACAATAACGAGGTCACTGGCGCCATAATAGCGAGGTCACTGGCGCAACAGTAACGAGGTCACTGGCGCCATAATAGCGAGGTCACTGGCGCCACAATAACGAGGTCACTGGCGCCACAATAACGAAGTCACTGGCGCCATAATAGCGAGGTCACTGGCGCAACAATAACGAGGTCACTGGCGCAACAGTAACGAGGTCACTGGCGCCATAATAGCGAGGTTACTGGCGCCACAACAACGTTTAGTGGTCCTCATCAACGAGGGCCAAATGCTCGTTAATCCAGCAACTGGCGGATCATAAATGAAAAACACTTTACAGTCAACTAACTGTTGACAACGTTCTAGTTATTCCGGGCAGCGCTGCTCTAATGTACTGTCAGAGTCCACTTCTTGAAATGTTCCACTCAAGAACTGCAAATATAAATTATAGCTAACAGAGGCTAAACACCTAACAACACCTGTCCTAGGCGTAAGTATTCACATGTTTATACTAAAGAATAAACACCTGCAATAGTGGAGTCGTACGAAATGAACTTTAATGCCATTTTGTGTCCTTGTCACCGCATTATGGGTAGCCATTACCACTGTTGGTGGTCCCCTCCTTCATAACATTATGTTAGGTGAAACAGTGCTGATAGTACTTACAACGCCTGGGCCCATCTGTGGGGTCATGCTGGGTGACCATCAGATGGGTTCTTGAACGCTCTACTCACCTTCTCCAACACACATAATTACCAACAGAAACTAAACTCCTAACATAACCTTACATAGGACTAGTTGTGCAATTTTTTTTAATATGTAAAAATAATATGTATATGAGAAAATAGAGTTTTTCATTACATAGTACGTTCAAATCGAGGAATTTGAATAGTCCAATCCAACTATAGCTAGTCCAACCTCTTGGCTTGGACTAGCCTGAGGTCTATAAATATGGCTTCACCTTCAAGTCACCTTCAAGTCACCTTCAAGTCACCTTCAAGTCACCTTCAAACTTACTCAGGTTGAGGAAACCTTGGGAGCAGTGAGGTCATGTTCCTGGCATTCCAAGATGCACCATACCGGCGTCCTGGGTTCACCTAAGACACGCGTTCGAGCTCCGTCTTGTTGCAAAGATTTTCCCATAGACTCAGGACATTATTGTGATTTATTCCTCTTGTATCAGATTGGTGAGAGCATCTCTCTGAGATGTGCTCAGCATCCCTTGATCTTAACCCCCTCCAACACCATCCTTCTCCACACGTTCCCAGCACCCCTTCTCCTTGCTGCTCCAACACTACCTCCCTCACTCCTCCAACACTCCAACACCTCCAACACGCCCCAATGATGCACCTCCAACACCTAACACGGGAAGAATGTCTTATGATGAGGGAAGTGATATATTACTTGGTTCATCTTGTAGTTACCGAGCTGGCAGCGTTATTGGACTACATGTTCTTGGGGGGATCGAACGAGGGGTCGTGTGTGTGGGTCGTACGAAGGGTCGTACGAAGGGTCGTGTGTGTGGGTCGTGTGTGGGTCGTACGAAGGGTCGTGTGTGAGGGGTCGTGTGTGTGGGTCGTGTGTGAAGGGTCGTGTGTGGGGTCGTATCATATTTATATCATAATCTATGCATCGAATTGTCTTCGACAATTTCCTTATCTAGTCCATTCCACTAATTTACGACTCTTAGAGTGAATAGTTCTATCATCCTTGTGACTCATTTGTGCTTTCAGTCCCTCAGTCTTTCTTCATAGCTCAACCCTCTTATCTTAGGAACGAGTCGTGTTGCATATTTTTGGACCTTTTCTAGTTTTGTTTCATGCTTCTTTAAGTAGGGTTCCATGCCGGGGCAGCATACTCAATAACAGGTCTCACAAAGAATGTATGCAGCGCTCGGATTTTTTGATTGTTGCCGCCGAAGGCGGCTAGTTTATTGTGCACCCCATACTCATCCCGTGAGCGGTAGCGCAAAAGCATTACAGAGGGCACAAAAGGTCTTTATCAGACCTCATCTTAGATTATTACATAAACAATTTCTTCAATCCTTCACACCTTATAGATACAATGTCAGCTAGTTACAGAGAAAGTGCTATTACAAGAGCTACATATTTACAGTAAGTCATCATACATTAATGGTAGGTCTTGTCGTTAATACATAATAGTTTGGCCAATGGGAATATTACAGAGTCATAGGGGAGCTTCTGTTTATTATTAGTCCTCACAATCTCGGAAGGAATCTTTGTCCTAAGTCTCTCTCTTTTTCAGTAAATGGAAGTTGTCTTCCCTTCATATTGTACTGCATTTGAGGTCTTCTTGCTCCGAATGTCTATCCTCATAACCTTACATTTGTTTGAGTTAAAGTTCAGTAGCCATTTATCAGATCATCTCTGGCGATTGTCTAGTTCACCTTGTAATGTATTACAATCCTCCTCTGGTCTGATTCACCTCATTAGCTTAGCATTGTCGGGAAACATAGATAAGAACAAGCTTACTTTCTCTGTAAAATCGTTTAAATTAGGAACGAGATGGGCCCCAGTCACGGCCCTTGAGGTACTCCACTCGTTACCTGTCTCTCCAGTCTGATAGTTGTCCTCTACTAAGACTCCTTGTGAAGAACAAGCAAATCTGGACAATAGAGCGACGGCCTCGCATATGCAGGTCGGCGTTCAATCCCCGACCATCCAAGTGGTTGGGCACCATTCCTTTCTCTCGTCCTACCCTAAGTCCCTATCCTCACGTCCCCTCCAAGTACAACATAGTCATAATAGCCTAGTGATTTCTCCTGGTAATTCCCTTCCCTGTCCTTGTGAGGAACAGAGTCAAATGACTTCTGGCACTCCTGGAAAATGCAGCCTGCCCAGCCCCTCTATCCTGCGTGATCGTTCTCATCTTATCACTGAACTCTATTAAGTTGGTCAAACAAGATTTTCCTTCGCTGAATCCAAATTTATATGTTGTAAATGATAAACGATTCTTGTTTTGATTAGTCTCTCTATTATCTGTCAAGGAGTTTTTGTTAGTGATACAAGTCTGTAGTTCAGTGGCTCCTGTCTGCCCTCTTTCTTGTATATTGTTCCGCCTCTCAACTGTCAATCAACTGATGTAAAAATTCCTGAGCCTACTGGGCTCTATCATATCTACATATAAACTGTGTATGGAGTCAGCCTCCACCACATCACTGCCTAATGCATTTCACCTGTTAACTACTCTGACACTGAAAAAGTTCTTTCTAACGTCCCTGTGGCTCATTTGGGTACTCAGTTTCCACCTGTGTCCCCTTGTTCGCGTCCCACCCGTGTTAAACAGTTTATTTTTATATACCTTGTCAATTCCTCTGAGAATTTTCTAGGTAGTGATCATGTCTCCCCCTACTCTTCTGTCTTCCAGTGTCGTGAGATGCATTTAACGCAGCCTTTCCTCATAACTCATGCCTCTTAGTTCTGGGACTAGTCTAGTGGCATACCTCTGAAATTTTCCCAGCTTCGGCGTGTGCTTGACAAGGTACGGGCTCCATGCTGGGGCCGCATACTCCAGAATTGGTCTTACATGCATGGTAAAGAATGTTCTGAATGATTCCTTACACAGGTTCCTGAACGCTGTTCTGATGTTAGCCAGCCTCGCATACGCCGCAGATGTTATTCTTTTTATGTGCGCTTCAGGAGACAGGTTTGGTGTCAGATCAACTCCTAGATCTTTCTCTCTGTCCGTTTCATGAAGTACTTCATCTTCCATTCTGTATCCAGTGTCTGGCCTCCTGTTTCCACTGCCTAGTTGCATTACCTTACATTTACTTGGGTTGAACTTTAGTAGCCATTTGGTAGACCATTCATTTCGTCTGTCTGGATCATTTTGAAGCCTCATACTATTTTCCTCCGTCTTAATCCTCCTCATAATTTTTGCATCATCAGCAAACAATGAGAGGAATGATTCTATACCCTCTGGGAGATCATTTACATATATCAGAAACAGCATTGGTCCAAGGAATGACCCCTGCGGGACTCCACTTGTAACGTCTCGCTAATCTGAGACCTCACCCCTCACACTGACTCGTTGTCTCCTGCTACTTAGGTACTCCTTTATCCAATAGAGTACCTTCCCTTTCACTCGAGCCTGCATCTCCAGCTTTTTCACTAGCCTCTTGTGTGGTACTGTATCAAAGGCTATCTGGCAATCCAAAAATATGCAGTCTGCCAACCCTTCTCTTTCTTGCCTGATTTTTGTTGCCTGGTCGTAGAATTCAAGTAACCCTGTGAGGCAGGACCTGCTATCCCTGAACCCATGATGATGCTGTGTTACAAAGTTCTTTCGCTCCAGATGTTCCACTAGCTTTCTTCGCACAATCTTCTCCATCAGCTTGCATGGTATGCAGGTTAGGGACACTGGCCTGTAGTTCAGTGCCTCCTGTCTATCCCTTTTCTTGTATATCGGGATTACCTTAGGTGCTTTCCAAATTTCTGGCAGTTTCCCTGTTGCCAGTGATTTCTTATACACTATGGAGAGTGGCAGGCACAGTTCTTCTGCTCCTTCCTTTAGTATCCATGGCGATATTCCATCTGGGCCTATAGCCTTTGTCACCTCGAACTCTAGCAAAAACTTTTTTACTTCCCCATTGGTAATCCCAAACTCTTCTAGTGGTTCCTGGTTAACTATTCCCTTTCTTATCTCTGGAACTTCTCTTTGCTCTAATGTGAAGACCTCCTGGAATTTTTTATTCAGTTCCTCACACATTTCCTTGTCGTTTGTAGTGAATCTGTCTGCCCCTATCCACAGCTCCATTACCTGTTCCCTGAATGTTGTTTTTCTGCTGATGTGGCTGTGCAGCAATTTAGGTTGAGTCCTATCCTTGCTTGCTATGTCGTTTTCATATTGCCCTTCTGCCTCTCTTCTCACCCTGACGTATTCATTCCTGGCTCTCTGGTATCCTTCTCTGCTCTCAGTGTCCTGTTATTTGTGTGTGGGGGAGGGAGAAAAGGAGAGAGAGAGAGAGAGAGAGAGAGAGAGAGAGGGAGAGGTGTGGGGTTGGGATGCTTGACGGGAGAGGTTAGACGAGAGAGGGGGTAGCAATACACCCCAGGAAGGGGGGTGGAGGGGGGTAAGACCCCCAACACATTGGCTGATATTAGATTTTCTTCTTATGATTCCTAATTAAATATGCAAGAATGTTTATAGCTCAAAATGCAAGATCAAACAACCTGTTTCTGTTCGTGAAGAGTAATAGTTTTCTCTTACTAAATAATACGTTGCATACGATTATCTTGATTACTTTAAGGAAGAAGCCATAATTCTGAATTGGTTCCCAAATCTGAAAAAATAACACCAATCTCATATGCAAATTAGCCGGATTGACTGACAACCTTCACTCACTCAGACAACTTTCTATACATGGGCGGTGTCCAGTCCTCGTGGTGACTTGTACTCACTACATGTTTGACCTTTGACCTCTGGGGCACCTGACATAAGATGACCTCTCGTGAAGCACAAAACTAACCTTTTATAGATGGCTGGTCTTCGTCTCGGTAAACTTTTGTTGTCGATTATGAAACATAATCTCGAGGAAGATATTTTGGGAACAGTCTACCTTCAGCGAGTTCTATACATGTCCAAAACGTCTAGAATCTATGATCTAACTTTCTGCGTCATCTTCAACGAATTAAAAATTATCGGTCTTCTATCTTGAGGTTATCTTGAGATGATATCGAGGCTTAGCGTCTTCGCGGCCCGGTCCTCGACCAGGCCTCCTTTTTGTTACACACCCACAGGAAGCAGCCCGTAGCAGCTGTCTAACTCCCAGGTACCTATTTACTGCTAGGTAATAAGGACATCAGGGTGAAAGAAACTCTGCTCATTTGTTTCCGCCTTCACCGGCGATTGAACCCGAAACCTCAAGACTATGAATCTGAAGCGCTGTCCACTCAGCTGTCAGGCCTACATAATAGTCCACTCTTGTACATAAACATTTCCTAAATACACATTTTGAGATGTTTCTCACTACTGCACCGATGGACAATAACATCACAAACACTTGGTAATTTTATCGTAGCAATTCCTAATCAAAAATATACTTTGTAAAGAACCAATGTTAAGTAATTGGTTTGTTAACTACTGTTAATTGTGATTGGTTGAACACTTTCCATGGATGGATTTTTGTTATATTTTTACCTAAGAATTACAGGAACATTTGTATTTTCAAGGTTTGTTTGTATGAGTGTCTCATTTACAGCATGGGAGGTATGGTAATGGGGTTAAAAGTATTCATAAGGCAGGAATTTGACTACTTCCACTAGTGTTAAGTCGTTATCGTGTACGTGATTCATTAACTGTTGTGACTACTTGTGCCTGAGTGATTGAGCTGTAAGCTCTTGGACCCCGCCTTTTGAATCGTCGGCTCTTCAATGTACTGACTCCCGACCTGCATATTTCCTTCTCACACACACACACACACACACACACACACACACACACACACACACACACACACACACACACACACACACACACACACACACACACACACACACACACACACACACACACACACACACACACACACACACACACACACACACACACACACACACATGGAAGACGCTGGAAGACAGAAGAGTTAGGGGGGGAAATGATCACTACATTCAAGATTCTGAAGGGGATTGATAGGGTAGATAAAGACAGTCTATTTAACACAAGGGGAACACGCACAAGGGGACACAGGTGGAAACTGAGTGCCCAAATGAGCCACAGAGATATTAGAAGGAACTTTTTTAGTGTCAGAGTGGTTGACAAATGGAATGCATTAGGGGGTGATGTGGTGGAGGCTGACTCCATAAACAGTTTCAAGTGTAGATATGACAGAGCCCGATAGGCTCAGGAATCTGTACACCTGTTGATTGACGGTTGAGAGGCGGGACCAAAGAGCCAGAGCTCAACCCCCGCAAACACAACTAGGTGAGTACAACTAGGTGAGTACATACACACACACACACACACATACACACACACACACACACACACACACACACACACACACACACACACACACACACACACACACACACACACACACACACAGATCTCCCAGAGGGTATAGATTCGTTCCTCTCAATGTTTGCCGACGATGCAAAAATTATGAGGAGGATTGAAACAGAGGATGATAGTAGGAGGCTACAACATGACCTGGATAGACTGAGTGAATGGTCCAACAAATGGCTGTTGAAGTTCAACCAGAGTAAATGCAAAGTAATGAAACTAGGCAGTGGAAACAGGAGGCCAGGCACAGGATACAGAATAGGAGATGAAGTACTTAATGAAACAGACAGAGAGAAAGATCTAGGAGTTGATATCACACCAAACCTGTCTCCTGAAGCCCACATAAAGAGAATAACATCTGCGGCATATGCGAGGCTGGCTAACATCAGAACGGCGTTCAGGAACCTGTGTAAGGAATCATTCAGAATCTTGTACACCACATATGTAAGACCAATCCTGGAGTATGCGGCCCCAGCATGGAGCCCGTACCTTGTCAAGCACAAGACGAAGCTGGAAAAAGTCCAAAGGTATGCTACTAGACTAGTCCCAGAACTAAGAGGCATGAGTTATGAGGAAAGGCTGCGGGAAATGCACCTTACGACACTGGAAGACAGAAGAGTAAGGGGGGACATGATCACAACCTACAAAATCCTCAGGGGAATCGACCGGGTAAACAAGGATGAACTATTCAACACTGGTGGGACGCGAACAAGGGGACACAGGTGGAAGCTGAGTACCCAAATGAGCCACAGAGACGTTAGAAAGAACTTTTTCAGTGTCAGAGTAGTTAGTAAATGGAATGCATTAGGAAGTGATGTGGTGGAGGCTGACTCCATACACAGTTTCAAATGTAGATATGATAAAGCCCAATAGGCTCAGGAATCTGTACACCAGTTGATTGACGGTTGAGAGGCGGGACCAAAGAGCCAGAGCTCAACCCCCGCAAGCACAATTAGGTGAGTACACACACACACACACACACACACATAGTGTCACACACACACACACACACACACACACACACACACACACACACACACACACACACACACACACACACACACACACACACACACACATAGTGTCAGAGTGGTTGACAAATGGAATGCATTAGGGGGTGATGTGGTGGAGGCTGACTCCATACACAGTTTCAAGTGTAGATGTGACAGAGCCCGATAGGCTCAGGAATCTGTACACCTGTTGATTGACGGTTGAGAGGCGGGACCAAAGAGCCAGAGCTCAACCCCCGCAAACACAACTAGGTGAGTACAACTAGGTGAGTACACACACACACACACACACACACAGGGGGGCCTCGTAGCCTGGTGGATAGCGCGCAGGATTCGTAATTCTGTGGCGCGGGTTCGATTCCCGCACGAGGCAGAAACAAATGGGCACAGTTTCTTTCACCCTGAATGCCCCTGTTACCTAGCAGTAAATAGGTACCTGGGAGTTAGTCAGCTGTCACGGGCTGCTTCCTGGGGTGTGTGTGTGTGTGTGGTGTAGGAAAAAAAAAAAAAAAAAAAGTAGTAGTTAGTAAACAGTTGATTGACAGTTGAGAGGCGGGCCGAAAGAGCAAAGCTCAACCCCCGTAAAAACACAACTAGTAAACACACACACACACACATACATACATCCCCAGGGTAGAGTCCGTAGCAGCTGTATAACTCCCAGGTGCCTATTTACTGCTAGGTGAAGAGGATCATCAGGTGAAAAAAACTCTGCGTATATGTTTCTGCTACGGCCGGAAATCGGACCCGAGGCCGTAGGACTGCTGGTGGGGAGTGTTGTCCGCTGGTGTTGACCGTGCATGGTGCCAGTGTTAGTGACCCTCTTGGATGGTGCCAGTGTTAGTGACCGTCTTGGATGGTGCCAGTGTTAGTGACCGTCTTGGTGGTAATTACGTCAACTACACTGGCATAGTGACCAACCATCACGGCCACACCCTCACAGTATACACCGAGGAGCGGGTACACCACTAGGTATACATGTATACCCTCGCTCAGTGTGCTCTACACAGTCTACTGGTTCTCGCGACGTTCCTCATAGATCATTATAACACCAGACTTTCTATATTGCTAAAAGCTCTCCTCCAGGCCTGAGAGAAACTTTCTCTCCGTCAGTCATATTTTATGGGTCTTCTTCCTCTCACCTTTATTGACTTGGGTAGTTTTTTATTAAAAGTAAAAAATGTAAATTATTATAATTTGGTGATTATTCTGTCCACTTAACACGGCCATAAAGTAGTAGTCAGCATCCTGTAGTCTCAGGAGACTAGAGTGGCGCTCTGATTGTCGGTCTGGAGTGGCCTCTCCAGGGCGCAAAGCCTGAGTAGGTCTGTTGGACATAGGCGCCAGTGGACGTGCCATGGACACACACATGGGGTGACCCAATACCCTCTTATGATGGCCGGCGCTAAGCTAAACAACTTAACAGGTATCAACAACGTTGTCAGCAGA
Source organism: Procambarus clarkii (assembly GCF_040958095.1). NCBI lineage: Eukaryota > Metazoa > Arthropoda > Malacostraca > Decapoda > Cambaridae > Procambarus > Procambarus clarkii. Next base: position 41,284,260 of record NC_091165.1, on the reverse strand, counting down.
TCTGAATACACTCTGCCCTGCGCCCTGCAGCCCTCAGACCTTCAGAGATAGCCCTGGGCAACCGAGCGTCACCACGCGCTCCCTCACACTCTCCAAGCTAGTTCCTGGCCCAGTGTAAAAGATTATATATATATATATATATATATATATATATATATATATATATATATATATATATATATATATATATATATATATATATATATATAATTATAATAAACTAAGGAAAAAACAGTGGACGTTTGGTACTCCAATTCCTGCCCACTACCGAGTAACCTTCGACCATCCCACCGCTGCCACCAGTGTAACACCGGTTGATGTTGTAGAATGATTAGGTTGTTGTTGACCGGGGATGGTCGAAGGTTACTCGGTAGTGGGCAGGAATTGGAGTACCAAACGACCGCTGCAATGGGACAGAGATAACACAGCACATCCACAGCAATGGGACAGAGATAACACAGCACATCCACTGCAATGGGACAGAGATAACACAGCACATCCACAGCAATGGGACAGAGATAACACAGCACATCCACTGCAATGGGACAGAGATAACACAGCACATCCACAGCAATGGAACAGAGATAACACAGCACATCCACAGCAATGGGACAGAGATAACACAGCACATCCACAGCCATGTGACATAGAGAACATAGCACATCTTCTTTACTTGGATGTCCTCTCTGATGGCCTCGTTCCAGAATACTACCGTGATTAATCGGTTTTTGTCTTTGTTGTACTGGCCAATCCGGAAAAACTTTTCTATGCCTTGTTCAGCCCCTTCCATTCCTATCTCCTTTAGTATCCCTGACACTGCTGCTTTGTCCTTAGCCCTCCACTCTACCTGCTTGGAACCTTCTTGTTCTTTAATACCTACCACAACTACAGCTCTTTTCCTTTCCATTAACTGGCGCGTGCATCTAGCTACCTCCCTTGAAGTTACTGCTTTCATTGCAACTTCCTTGACTGTAGACATGGCTTCTGGGCTCTTCCTCAGTATTTCAGCAAAGGTGGCACCCATTGTAGGGCACCCTGTGTATAGGAGGCTGTGTGTTGGGGGCCGTGTGTGTGGGGGCTGTGTGTATGGGGGGGGCTGTGTATGGGGGGGGGGTCTGTGTGTAGGGAAGTCGTGTGCGTGCAGGGGGAGAGGGGCTGTGTACACGGCATCCAAAGAAAAACGACCAAAGCAACTACAATGTCACAGTGAATGACCAAGTTAATACACTCCCCAAACTTGAAGTCATGCAGTGGACTGTATCTCTGGTCACACACAAGCTGCCCTCACCTCGTCCTGTGCAGGTGTCTGGGTGTGAAGGCGTAGCCGTATTGGTTCATGTAATTCAAGTGTGGCGTTGCTGGAGTATTGCCAAACACAGTGTGGGTGTAGCCCGCCCCACGGGGCCCTCAGCCGCCCTCCTCACGCCCTGGTCACACTCTCCAGGGGACCACGTGCGTCCCCTGAGAGGCGTCGTGAACCAGTCTACTACCCACAGCACGGCTCCTGGAATAGAACTTTCCCTTATAAATCAATGAGCCACCTGGCCTTTAACTGCTTAGTTGAACTAGGTCTAAGGTAGAGTGAACGTCTAAGTTATATCCACTAGTTTACTGGAGCCGACTTATCTACATGACACCGCTTCTCATATTCACAGATCTCTCTATACATGAACAAATTCACAAGGGCCGTGACGAGGACTCGAACCTACGTCCGAGAGGATCCCAGACGCTGCCTTAATCGACTAAGCTACGACATGGTCAAAAGAATCAGTCTCTCTACACATACTCACAACCAAATAACAAATGAAGTAACACAAAGCACAAGTCATGGCGGCTAGATGGCACTAAGTACCAATCAGGTAATTACATGGGTACAGTAGTTCACTCAAGACTGGCTGAAGGGTGTGAACATGTTGGGTAGTGACGTTACATGACCAGAGTGACGCGGGGGGGGGGGGGGGGGGGTACAGTAGTTCACTCAAGCCTGGCTGAAGGGTGTGAACATGTTGGGTAGTGACGTTACATGACCAGAGTGACGCGGGGGGGGGGGGTAATGTCTCAGCCTGAGCACCAATAACAAGTCAGTGAACTATCACTCTGTCTTCAGAAAAAACTAAGTCCCAACTGGACTGGCAAATGGCAAAGTCTAAACTCTTATCAAATTAGTCAGAGTTCACTATGACTGGAATTATGACAAAGTGAAGAACTCTGTACTTAAGTTAAAGTCAACAATGACTTAACAAATGGCAGAGTCAATTATCATCTTCAAACATTAGAGTTACAATGACTGGAAAATCTGGCAAAGTCAAGAATCTCATCTCAAAAGTTCAAGTCCACAAACCATGAAATTTAACTCCCTCTGGAGAGAAGACTCAGGACCTAGAGTCCACACTGGCGCCACAATATATCACTGTCCCCTAACAGCTCCAGTACAAATATGTCACCTGCTACACTGTTATACTTTAAGAATCTCGTGATAACACTTTGATATTCGGATCCTCACAAATAATCCTGACAAGAAGTAAACAAATGACAAGAAGTCAATATATATATATATATATATATATATATATATATATATATATATATATATGCGAACAAGCCTGAATGGTCCCCAGGACAATATGCAACTGAAAACTCACACCCCAGAAGTGACTCGAACCCATACTCCCAGAAGCAACGCAACTGGTATGTACAAGACGCCTTAATCCACTTGACCATCACGACCGGACATAATGAGGTGATAGCCGAGGCTATTTGAACCACCCCACCGCCGGCACTCGGATAGTAATCTTGGGCATAGCATTTTACCAAATCACCTCATTCTTTGGGGCACACGTGAGGAACACAAATGCGAACAAAATTGTTCGCATTTGTGTTCCTCACGTGTGCCCCAAAGAATGAGGTGATTTGGTAAAATGCTATGCCCAAGATTACTATCCGAGTGCCGGCGGTGGGGTGGTTCAAATAGCCTCGGCTATCACCTCATTATGTCCGGTCGTGATGGTCAAGTGGATTAAGGCGTCTTGTACATACCAGTTGCGTTGCTTCTGGGAGTATGGGTTCGAGTCACTTCTGGGGTGTGAGTTTTCAGTTATATATATATATATATATATATATATATATATATATATATATATATATATATATATATATATATATATATATATATATATATATATATATATAGATATATATATATATATTAGTATATTTTGGTAGCAGTCTTTCCTGTAGACATATATTATTAAATATGACCGAAAAAGTAAGATTAATAATTCTAACACGAATTTTCTCGATCTTTCGTACGTTTCTTTTCACTGTTGGTGGTAATTCAAAAATCAATTCTCCAAAATTCATTTTTATTTCTAGTCTGACGCGACACTTGAGCGCGTTTCGTAAAACTTATTACATTTTCAAAGACTTTAGCTTACACATACACGACTGAATAGAACTTACTATTTGTAAGTTCTATTCAGTCGTGTATGTGTAAGCTAAAGTCTTTGAAAATGAAATTTTCAAAGACTTTGAATTTTGAATTTTGAACCCCCCCAGGGTTCAAATGTCTTTGAACCCTGGGGGGGGGGGGCAGGGCATCAAATATGCTACCATCACGAGGAAAGAGAACATAGAGTTAGCTACAATACACTACGCTACACTACACTACACTACTCTACACTACTCTACACTACTCTACTCTACACTACACTACACTACACTACACTACACATAACCCCTGGTTTGTGTCTCAGAGAGGGTGCAGGATCCAAGTAAATTCAGTAGAATTTCTGGTTGCATTTCTTTTACCATGTCGTAGCTCTGTTGATTAAGGCAGCGTCTGGGATGCTCTCGGACGCAGGTTCGAATCCTCGTCACTGCCCTTGTGGATTTGTTCATAGAGTTAGCTCTAGCTGCTAAATGGGAAAAAAATTGATGATGACAATCAACTCAGACAAGATCCAAAGTTGGTTGGTTGTCTGGCCTTCACAGCAGAAGACGAGGGCGAGGAACGGATCTGGGAAGAACCTCTACCCTCCACGACCTCCTACACTGTCCTAGGCTGCAGTGTCAACAGCTTGACACTGCTTGACACCTTGACACAACAGCTTGACAGGTTGACTGCAAGCTTGTCAAGAGCCAGAGTCAAAATGTCTCTGGCAAGGGTCTTCAGTGTCAGACAAGCCGCCAACCCACGCCAAGCTCCCCCAGTGTACCACGATCAGTAGATCAGACCTTGAAACTTTATGTACCCCTGGGACCTGACCCCATGTACCCCTGGGACCTGACCCCATGTACCCCTGGGACCTGCCCCCATGTACCCCTGGGACCTGACCCCATGTACCCCTGGGGACCTGACCCCATGTATCTCTGGGACCTGACCCCATGTACCCCTGGGACCTGACCCCATG
>NC_091165.1:41132711-41276851 GCF_040958095.1 Procambarus clarkii | reverse complement strand
GTGGGGGTGACTGTGGGGTGAGGTGTGGGGTGACTGTGGGGTGAGGTGTGGGGGTGACTGTGGGTGAGGTGTGGGGGGTGGGGTGAGGTGTGGGGGTGACTGTGGGTGAGTGTGGGGGTGACTGTGGGTGAGGTGTGGGGGTGACTGGTTGGGTGAGGTGTGGGGGTGACTGTGGGGTGAGGTGTGGGGTGACTGTGGTGAGGTGTGGGGGTGACTGTGGGGTGAGGTGTGGGGGTGACTGTGGGGGTGAGGTGTGGGGGTGACTGTGGGGTGAGGTGTGGGGTGACTGTGGGTGAGGTGTGGGGGTGACTGTGGGGTGAGGTGTGGGGGTGACTGTGGGGTGAGGTGTGGGGTGACTGTGGGGTGAGGTGTGGGGGTGACTGTGGGGTGAGGTGTGGGGGTGACTGTGGGGTGAGGTGTGGGGTGACTGTGGGGTGAGGTGTGGGGGTGACTGTGGGGTGAGGTGTGGGGGTGACTGTGGGGTGAGGTGTGGGGGGTGACTGTGGGGTGAGGTGTGGGGTGACTGTGGGGTGAGGTGTGGGGGTGACTGTGGGGTGAGGTGTGGGGTGACTGTGGGGTGAGGTGTGGGGGTGACTGTGGGTGAGGTGTGGGGGTGACTGTGGGTGAGGTGTGGGGGTGACTGTGGGGTGAGGTGTGGGGGTGACTGTGTGGGTGAGGTGTGGGGGGGTGACTGTGGGTGAGGTGTGGGGTGACTGTTGGGTGAGGTGTGGGGGGACTGTGGGTGAGGTGTGGGGGGTGACTGTGGGTGAGGTGTGGGGGGTGACTGTGGGTGAGGTGTGGGGGTGACTGTGGGGTGAGGTGTGGGGGGGTGACTGTGGGGGGTGAGTGGGGGGTGACTGTGGGGTGAGGTGTGGGGGTGACTGTGGGTGAGGTGTGGGGGGGGGTGACTGTGGGGTGAGGTGTGGGGGGTGACTGTGGGGTGAGGTGTGGGGGTGACTGTGGGGTGAGGTGTGGGGGGGTGACTGGGGTGAGGTGTGGGGTGACTGTTGGGTGAGGTGTGGGGGTGACTGTGGGGTGAGGTGTGGGGGGTGACTGTGGGGGAGGTGTGGGGGGGTGACTGTGGGGTGAGGTGTGGGGGTGACTGTGGGGTGAGGTGTGGGGGGTGACTGTGGGGTGAGGTGTGGGGGGGTGACTGTGGGGTGAGGTTGGGGGGGTGACTGTGGGGTGAGGTGTGGGGGGGTGACTGTGGGGGTGAGGTGTGGGGGTGACTGTGGGTGAGGTGTGGGGGGTGACTGTGGGGTGAGGTGTGGGGGTGACTGTGGGGTGAGGTGTGGGGGTGACTGTGGGGAGGTGTGGGGGTGACTGTGGGGTGAGGTGTGGGGGTGACTGTGGGGTGAGGTGTGGGGTGACTGTGGGGTGAGGTGTGGGGGTGACTGTGGGGTGAGGTGTGGGGGTGACTGTGGGTGAGGTGTGGGGGTGACTGTGGGGTGAGGTGTGGGGGTGACTGTGTGGGGTGAGGTGTGGGGGTGACTGTGGGGTGAGGTGTGGGGGTGACTGTTGGGTGAGGTGTGGGGGGTGACTGTGGGGTGAGGTGTGGGGGTGACTGTGGGGTGAGGTGTGGGGTGACTGTGGGGTCAGGTGTGGGGGTGACTGTTGGGTGAGGTGTGGGGGGACTGTGGGGTGAGGTGTGGGGGGGTGACTGTGGGGTGAGGTGTGGGTGACTGTGGGGTGAGGTGTGGGGGTGACTGTGGGGTGAGGTGTGGGGGTGACTGTGGGGTGAGGTGTGGGGGGTGACTGTTGGGTGAGGTGTGGGGGGTGACTGACTGTGGGTGGGTGTGGGGTGACTGTGGGGTGAGGTGTGGGGTGACTGTTGGGTGAGGTGTGGGGGGGGTGACTGTGGGTGAGGTGTGGGGGGGACTGTGGGGTGAGGTGTGGGGGGTGACTGTGGGGTGAGGTGTGGGGGTGACTGTGGGTGAGGTGTGGGGGGTGACTGTGGGGTGAGGTGTGGGGGTGACTGTTGGGTGAGGTGTGGGGGTGACTGTGGGGTGAGGTGTGGGGTGACTGTGGGGTGAGGTGTGGGGGGTGACTGTGGGGTGAGGTGTGGGGGTGACTGTTGGGTGAGGTGTGGGGGTGACTGTGGGGTGAGGTGTGGGGGTGGACTGTGGGGTGAGGTGTGGGGGGGTGACTTGGGGTGAGGTGTGGGGGGGGTGACTGTGGGTGAGGTGTGGGGTGAGGTGTGGGGGGGGGGTGACTGTGGGGTGAGGTGTGGGGGTGACTGTGGGGTGAGGTGTGGGGGGTGACTGTGGGGTGAGGTGTGGGGGGTGACTGTGGGGTGAGGTGTGGGGGTGACTGTGGGTGAGGTGTGGGGGTGACTGTGGGGTGAGGTGTGGGGGTGACTGTTGGGTGAGGTGTGGGGGTGACTGTGGGGTGAGGTGTGGGGTGACTGTGGGGTGAGGTGTGGGGTGACTGTGGTGAGTGTGGGGTGAGGTGTGGGGGTGACTGTTGGGTGAGGTGTGGGGTGAGGTGTGGGGTGACTGTTGGGTGAGGTGTGGGGGTGACTGTGGGGTGAGGTGTGGGGGTGACTGTTGGGTGAGGTGTGGGGTTGACTGTGGGGTGAGGTGTGGGGTGACTGTGGGGGTGAGGTGTGGGGGTGACTGTGGGGTGAGGTGTGGGGGTGACTGTGGGTGTGACTGTGGGGTGAGGTGTGGGGGTGACTGTGGGGTGAGGTGTGGGGGGGGGTGACTGTGGGGTGAAGTGTGGGTGAGGTGTGGGGGTGACTGTTGGGTGAGGTGTGGGGGGTGACTGTGGGGTGAGGTGTGGGGGGGTGACTGTGGGGTGAGGTGTGGGGGGGTGACTGTGGGGGTGAGGTGTGGGGGGGTGACTGTGGGGTGAGGTGTGGCGGGGTGACTGTGGGGTGAGGTGTGGGGTGGGTGTGGGGGTGACTGTTGGGTGAGGTGTGTGGGGGTGACTGTGGGGTGACTGTGGGGGTGAGTTGTGGGGGGGTGACTGTGGGTGAGGTGTGGGGGGTGACTGTGGGGGTGAGGTGTGGGGGGGTGACTGTGGGGGTGAGGTGTGGGGGTGACTGTGGGGTGAGGGTGGGGGGTGACTGTGGGTGAGGTGTGGGGGGTGACTGTGGGGTGAGGTGTGGGGGGGGTGACTGTGGGGTGAGGTGTGGGGGGGTGACTGTGAGGTGAGGTGTGGGGTGACTGTGGGGTGAGGTGTGGGTGGTGACTGTGGGGTGAGGTGTGGGGGGGGGGTGACTGTGGGGTGAGGTGTGGGGGGGTGACTGTGGGGTGAGGTGTGGGGGGTGACTGTGGGGTGAGGTGTGGGGGTGAACTGTGGGGTGAGGTGTGGGGGTGACTGTCGGGTGAGTGTGTGGGGGTGACTGTGGGGGTGAGGTGTGGGGGGGGGGGTGACTGTGGGGTGAGGTGTGGGGTGAGGTGTGTGGGGTGACTGTGGGTGTGAAGGTGTATCAATGAACCCAATAAAATACAATCAAATACAGCCGCACATAAGCAGCAGAATACACTTACACTCAGGCAAGCGTGACTACACATCGTTAAGTGTGACTTTATCTTAACCAGCAAATTAATTAGTCCGGACCATCTAAATGGCATAAATCTTCAGGAATAATTAAGATCGAATCCACTCTGGGAATTAAACAATGGCCCGGGAATTTAGTCTTTATTGCAGGAGGCTCCATTGTCTTGCACTCTCCTCCTTGTGAGTGAATGTCACTCTCTTGCACTCTCCTTGTGAGTGAATGTCACTCTCTTGCACTCTCCTCCTTGTGAGTGAATGTCACTCTCTTGCACTCTCCTTGTCACTGTCATTGTCACTGTCTTGCACTCTCCTCCTTGTGAGTGAATGTCACTCTCTTGCACTCTCCTTGTCACTGTCATTGTCACTGTCTTGCACTCTCCTCCTTGTGAGTGAATGTCACTCTCTTGCACTCTCCTTGTCACTGTCATTGTCACTGTCTTACACTCTCCTCCTTGTGAGTGAATGTCACTCTCTTGCACTCTCCTTGTCACTGTCATTGTCACTGTCTTGCACTCTCCTCCTTGTGAGTGAATGTCACTCTCTTGCACTCTCCTTGTCACTGGCATTGTCACTGTCTTGCACTCTTCTTGTCACTGTCTTGCGCTCTCCTTGTCACTGGCATTGTCACTGTCATGCACTCTCCTTGTCACTGTCTTGCACTCTCCTTGTCACTGTCATAGTCCACGTCTTGCACTCTCCTTGTCACTGTCATTGTCACTGTCTTGCACTCTTCTTGTCACTGTCATTGTCACTGTCTTGCACTCTTCTTGTCACTGTCATTGTCACTGTCTTGCACTCTCCTTGTCAGTTATTGAATGCTTTTAGATGCTCACTATCATGTGGGTGTTGTGAGTCAGTCATGTGGGTGTTGTGAGTCAGTCATGTGGGTGTTGTGAGTCAGTCGTGTGGGTGTTGTGAGACAGTTATGTGGGTGTTGTGAGACAGTTATGTGGGTGTTGTGAGTCAGTCATGTGGGTGTTGTGAGTCAGTTATGTGGGTGTTGTAAGTCAGTCATGTGGGTGTTGTGAGTCAGTTATGTGGGTGTTGTGAGTCAGTCATGTGGGTGTTGTGAGTCAGTTATCTGGGTGTTGTGAGACAGTTATGTGGGTGTTGTGAGTCAGTTATGTGGGTGTTGTGAGTCAGTCGTGTGGGTGTTGTGAGTCAGTCGTGTGGGTGTTGTGAGTCAGTTATGTGGGTGTTGTGAGTCAGTTATGTGGGTGTTGTAAGTCAGTCATGTGGGTGTTGTGAGTCAGTTATGTGGGTGTTGTGAGTCAGTCATGTGGGTGTTGTGATCAGTCATGTGGGTGTTGTGAGTCAGTCATGTGGGGTGTTGTGAGTCACATATGAAGTGCTGTGAGTCACATATGTGTATGTGTGTTTGTAATGATCATGTGTAGTTGCCTAATTGTGATAGCAGTGGTAGAGCTTCGCTCATTTGGTCCCGCCTTTCAACCATCAATCAACTAGAGTTCCTGAGGTACTTAGGATCAATCATATCTTCATACGAAACTCTGGATTGAGTCTGCTTCGAGCAGTTCGCTTCGGTGATTGAGTCGGTTCTAAAAAAACAAACTCTTGCAATCTCTCTCTGTGGCTCATTTGGGTGTTCAATTTACGCCTGTGTCCCCTTGTTCGTGTGCCTCCCATTCCAAACAATTTGTCTTTATTTGTCCAATCAATTCTCTTCAGAAGCTTGGATGTAGTAATCAAGTCTCCCCAAATCTTTCCTCGTAAATCATATCACTTTATTTATGGAACTATTTAGGAGGAATACCTTTTTACTTACTTTGTGATTTTATTTGATTTTATTTGATTGATTTTACTTTGTGTATGACCAGATACGACTTTCGTGTTGGAGCTGCATATTGCAGGGACTGGTCTGACGTATGTGATGATAGATGGGGTACCCAGCTAAGCCTGGGGTTTCTCGACACCATCCTTCTCTCTCCCCAGAAATCTGCCCTTCCCCTCTTCCCACTCTCTCGCAATTCCCGCCCCCCCCTCCCCCCCCGCCCCCCACGCCCCCCAGCCCCCCCGCCCCCCTCCCCCCCCGCCCCCCCCCCCCCCCCCGCCCCCCTCAATTCTCTATGATCTATGTTGCCTCTATCCTTCCCAATTCGAACAATTCCTCCTTTATCCCAACTTGCTCACATCTCCTTCCCTTACTTTCCCTTCTTTCCCTCTCTTTCCTTCCCCTCTTTCTCTCTCTCATCTCTCACTTCCTCAGAAAATATAATATTAAGACGGACTAAAAAAGTTGAAAACCCCTTTGGAAAATACAACCAAAGGTTTTCAACACAACATCTAACATATAAATTCAGGAAGTGTCACTATAGATGCCGATATTTCTGCAAGGGTGGCACTAGGGCTGACCCCAACTGGGCCTATTGCACTCACATGCACCCCATATGTCACTAAAATGTTGAGTAACAGAACTCTAAGCGCCTGGCCTCCAACTTTGGACAGACACATTCTATTTCATAGATAGAGGAACATAGGCGTACGGTCCTGAATGGTTCCTTATCTGGAGAAGGAACAGTCCATTATGTACCACACACACACACACACCCACACACCACACACACACACACACACACACACACACACACACAACACACACACACACACATATATATATATATATATATATATATGTCGTACCTAGTAGCCAGAATGCACTTCTCGGCCTACTATGCAAGGCCCGATTTGCCTAATAAGCCAAGTTTTCCTGAATTAATATATTTTCTCTAATTTTTTTCTTATGAAACGATAAAGCTACCCATTTCATTATGTATGAGGTCAATTTTTTTTATTGGAGTTAAAATTAACGTAGATATGTGACCAAACCTAACCAACCCTACCTAACTTAACCTAACCTATCTTTATAGGTTAGGTTAGGTTAGGTAGCAGAAAAAGTTAGGTTAGGTTAGGTTAGGTAGGTTAGGTAGTCGAAAAACAATTAATTCATGAAAACTTGGCTTATTAGGCAAATTGGGCCTTGCACTGTAGGCTGAGAAGTGCGTTCTGGCTACTAGGTACGACATATATATATATATTATATATATATATTATATATATATATATATATATATATATATATATATTACTATTATATATATATTATATATATATATATATATATATATATATATATATATATATATATATATATATATATATATATATATATATATATGCGAACAAGCCTGAAAAGATTATGCCCAAGATTACCATCCGAGTGCCGGTGGGGAAGTGGTTTAAATAGCTTCGGCTATCACTTCCTTATGTCCGGTCGTGATGGTCAAGCGGATTAAGGCGTCCTGTACATACCAGTTGCATTGCTCCTGGCAGTATGGGTTCGAGTCACTTCTGGGGTGAGTCACTTCTGGGATGAGTGAGGCTATGGGTCCCCACATTGGCACCAGAAGGTGGTACCCTCACAAATGTTATATATATATATATATATATGTCGTACCTAATAGCCAGAACGCACTTCTCAGCCTACTATGCAAGGCCCGATTTGCCTAATAAGCCAAGTTTCATGAATTAATGTTTTTTCGACTACCCAACCTACCTAACCTAACCTAACCTACCTTTTTCGGCAACCTAACCCAAACCTAACCTATGAAGATAGGTTAGGTTAGGTTAGGTAGGGTTGGTTAGGTTCGGTCATATATCTACGTTAATTTTAACTACAATAAAAAAATTGACCTCATACATAATGAAATGGGTAGCTTTATCATTTCATAAGAAAAAAATTAGAAAAAATATATTAATTCAGGAAAACTTGGCTTATTAGGCAATCGGCCTTGAATAGTAGGCCAAAAGTGAGTTCTGGCTACTAGGTACGACATATATATATATATATATATATATATATATATATATATATATAGTATATATATATATATATATATATTATAATATATATATTATATATATATATATATATATATATATATATATATATATATTATATATATATATATATATATATATATATATATATATAACATTTGTGAGGGTACCACCTCTGGTGCCAATGTGGGGACCCATAGCCTCGGAGAGAAAATAAAAAGTATTCAGAGGAGACCTTGTGGTTTCTCACTGAGCACTAATATTATCTTCTCCTACCACCCCCATTCTTTTGTATGTACACATATATATTTGCTTTATTTGAACTTTGTTACAAAAAAGGAGTTACATATAGGGTACAAAAGATGGTTATCATAGGTTGTCGTGTTCCTCCAGCTCCTCAGATGGCGGGCAGGAACCCTGGATGCAGTGCGCATTTAAGAGTCCCAACATCAGAGTCATTATATAACACAACTGGTGGAGGAAGGTTGGGTGTGCAGGACTAGACCTCTCTCACTCCTCTGTAGTTACTGATAGGTTAGTACACTGCCGCCACTACCACCACCACTACCACCACAACCACAACCATCATCACCACCACCAACCACAACCACAACCGTCAACACACCACCACCACCACAAACCGTCAACACCACCGCCACCGACCACAACCGTCCAACACCACCACCACCAACCACCACAACACACAACGTCAACACCACCACCACCACAACCACAACCGTCAACACCACCACCACCAACCACCACAACCACAACCGCCAACACCACCACCACCACCACACAACCACAACCGTCAACACCCACCACCACCACAACCACAACCGTCAACAACCACGCACCACCACCACAACCGTCAACACCACCACCACCACCACAACCGTCAACACCACCACCACCACCACCAACAACACAACCGTCAACACCACCACCACACAACCCAACCGTCAACACCACAACCACAACCGTCAACCCACCACCACCACCACCAATAAAGGGAACACTGAATGAATAATGTAATTAAAATGGGCGTCTGTGATGCCGGTCTGGTGCCTGGCCATCCCCCTGGAGGTCAGAGGTCATGACCTCTCTCTCTCTCTCTCTCTCCTCTCTCTCTCTCTCTCTCTCTCTCTCTCTCTCTCTCTCTCTCTCTCTCTCTCTCTCTCTCTCTCTCTCTCTCTCTCTCTCTCTCTCTCTCTTCCACGTGCTTTAGAAATGAAGAACTTTGTTCAATATAATTAATATTTGGTCCAATTATAATATAACTCCGCAATTACGGGATCATTGACGCCGCAATAACGAAATCTCTGAAGCCACAATAGCGAGGTTACTAACTCCACAATAGCGAGGTTACTGACGCCACAATAGCGAGGTCACTGGCGCCACAATAACAAGGTCACTGACGCCACAATAACGAGGTCACTGACGCCACAATAGCGAGGTCACTGGCGCCACAGTAACGAGGTCCCTGACGCCACAATAGCGAGGTCACTGACGCCACAATAACGAGATCACTGACGCCACTATAACGAGGTCACTGACGCCACAATAACGAGGTCCCTGACGCCACAATAGCGAGGTCACTGGCACCACAATAACGAGGTCACTACCGCCATAATAGCGAGGTCACTGGCGCCACAATAACGAGGTCACTGGCGCCATAATAGCGAGGTTACTGGCGCCACAATAACGAGGTCACTGGCGCAACAATAACGAGGTCACTGGCGCAACAGTAACGAGGTCACTGGCGCCATAATAGCGAGGTTACTGGCGCCACAACAACGTTTAGTGGTCCTCATCAACGAGGGCCAAATGCTCGTTAATCCAGCAACTGGCGGATCATAAATGAAAAACACTTTACAGTCAACTAACTGTTGACAACGTTCTAGTTATTCCGGGCAGCGCTGCTCTAATGTACTCTCAGAGTCCACTTCTTGAAATGTTCCACTCAGGAACTGCAGATATAAATTATAACTAACAGAGGCTAAACACCTAACAACACCTGTCCTAGGCGTAAGTATTCACATGTTTATACTAAAGAATAAACACCTGCAATAGTGGAGTCGTACGAAATGAACTTTAATGCCATTTTGTGTCCTTGTCACCGCATTATGGGTAGCCATTACCACTGTTGGTGGTCCCCTCCTTCATAACATTATGTTAGGTGAAACAGTGCTGATAGTACTTACAACGCCTGGGACCATCTGTGGGGTCATGCTGGGTGACCATCAGATGGGTTCTTGAACGCTCTACTCACCTTCTCCAACACACATAATTACCAACAGAAACTAAACTCCTAACATAACCTTACATAGGACTAGTTGTGCAATTTTTTTTAATATGTAAAAATAATATGTATATGAGAAAATAGAGTTTTTCATTACATAGTACGTTCAAATCGAGGAATTTGAATAGTCCAATCCAACTATAGCTAGTCCAACCTCTTGGCTTGGACTAGCCTGAGGTCTATAAATATGGCTTCACCTTCAAGTCACCTTCAAGTCACCTTCAAGTCACCTTCAAACTTACTCAGGTTGAGGAAACCTTGGGAGCAGTGAGGTCATGTTCCTGGCATTCCAAGATGCACCATACCGGCGTCCTGGGTTCACCTAAGACACGCGTTCGAGCTCCGTCTTGTTGCAAAGATTTTCCCATAGACTCAGGACATTATTGTGATTTATTCCTCTTGTATCAGATTGGTGAGAGCATCTCTCTGAGATGTGCTCAGCATCCCTTGATCTTAACCCCCTCCAACACCATCCTTCTCCACACGTTCCCAGCACCCCTTCTCCTTGCTGCTCCAACACTACCTCCCTCACTCCACCAACACTCCAACACCTCCAACACGCCCCAATGATGCACCTCCAACACCTAACACGGGAAGAATGTCTTATGATGAGGGAAGAGATATATTACTTGGTTCATCTTGTAGTTACCGAGCTGGCAGCGTTATTGGACTACATGTTCTTGGGGGGATCGAACGAGGGGTCGTGTGTGTGGGTCGTACGAAGGGTCGTACGAAGGGTCGTGTGTGTGGGTCGTGTGTGGGTCGTACGAAGGGTCGTGTGTGAGGGGTCGTGTGTGTGGGTCGTGTGTGGGTCGTGTGTGAAGGGTCGTGTGTGGGGTCGTATCATATTTATATCATAATCTATGCATCGAATTGTCTTCGACAATTTCCTTATCTAGTCCATTCCACTAATTTACGACTCAGAGTGAATAGTTCTATCATCCTTGTGACTCATTTGTGCTTTCAGTCCCTCAGTCTTTCTTCATAGCTCAACCCTCTTATCTTAGGAACGAGTCGTGTTGCATATTTTTGGACCTTTTCTAGTTTTGTTTCATGCTTCTTTAAGTAGGGTTCCATGCCGGGGCAGCATACTCAATAACAGGTCTCACAAAGAATGTATGCAGCGCTCGGATTTTTTGATTGTTGCCGCCGAAGGCGGCTAGTTTATTGTGCACCCCATACTCATCCCGTGAGCGGTAGCGCAAAAGCATTACAGAGGGCACAAAAGGTCTTTATCAGACCTCATCTTAGATTATTACATAAACAATTTCTTCAATCCTTCACACCTTATAGATACAATGTCAGCTAGTTACAGAGAAAGTGCTATTACAAGAGCTACATATTTACAGTAAGTCATCATACATTAATGGTAGGTCTTGTCGTTAATTTATAATAGTTTGGCCAATGGGAATATTACAGAGTCATAGGGGAGCTTCTGTTTATTATTAGTCCTCACAATCTCGGAAGGAATCTTTGTCCTAAGTCTCTCTCTTTTTCAGTAAATGGAAGTTGTCTTCCCTTCATATTGTACTGCATTTGAGGTCTTCTTGCTCCGAATGTCTATCCTCATAACCTTACATTTGTTTGAGTTAAAGTTCAGTAGCCATTTATCAGATCATCTCTGGCGATTGTCTAGTTCACCTTGTAATGTATTACAATCCTCCTCTGGTCTGATTCACCTCATTAGCTTAGCATTGTCGGGAAACATAGATAAGAACAAGCTTACTTTCTCTGTAAAATCGTTTAAATTAGGAACGAGATGGGCCCCAGTCACGGCCCTTGAGGTACTCCACTCGTTACCTGTCTCTCCAGTCTGATAGTTGTCCTCTACTAAGACTCCTTGTGAAGAACAAGCAAATCTGGACAATAGAGCGACGGCCTCGCATATGCAGGTCGGCGTTCAATCCCCGACCATCCAAGTGGTTGGGCACCATTCCTTTCTCTCGTCCTACCCTAAGTCCCTATCCTCACGTCCCCTCCAAGTACAACATAGTCATAATAGCCTAGTGATTTCTCCTGGTAATTCCCTTCCCTGTCCTTGTGAGGAACAGAGTCAAATGACTTCTGGCACTCCTGGAAAATGCAGCCTGCCCAGCCCCTCTATCCTGCGTGATCGTTCTCATCTTATCACTGAACTCTATTAAGTTGGTCAAACAAGATTTTCCTTCGCTGAATCCAAATTTATATGTTGTAAATGATAAACGATTCTTGTTTTGATTAGTCTCTCTATTATCTGTCAAGGAGTTTTTGTTAGTGATACAAGTCTGTAGTTCAGTGGCTCCTGTCTGCCCTCTTTCTTGTATATTGTTCCGCCTCTCAACTGTCAATCAACTGATGTAAAAATTCCTGAGCCTACTGGGCTCTATCATATCTACATATAAACTGTGTATGGAGTCAGCCTCCACCACATCACTGCCTAATGCATTTCACCTGTTAACTACTCTGACACTGAAAAAGTTCTTTCTAACGTCCCTGTGGCTCATTTGGGTACTCAGTTTCCACCTGTGTCCCCTTGTTCGCGTCCCACCCGTGTTAAACAGTTTATTTTTATATACCTTGTCAATTCCTCTGAGAATTTTCTAGGTAGTGATCATGTCTCCCCCTACTCTTCTGTCTTCCAGTGTCGTGAGATGCATTTAACGCAGCCTTTCCTCATAACTCATGCCTCTTAGTTCTGGGACTAGTCTAGTGGCATACCTCTGAAATTTTCCCAGCTTCGGCGTGTGCTTGACAAGGTACGGGCTCCATGCTGGGGCCGCATACTCCAGAATTGGTCTTACATGCATGGTAAAGAATGTTCTGAATGATTCCTTACACAGGTTCCTGAACGCTGTTCTGATGTTAGCCAGCCTCGCATACGCCGCAGATGTTATTCTTTTTATGTGCGCTTCAGGAGACAGGTTTGGTGTCAGATCAACTCCTAGATCTTTCTCTCTGTCCGTTTCATGAAGTACTTCATCTTCCATTCTGTATCCAGTGTCTGGCCTCCTGTTTCCACTGCCTAGTTGCATTACCTTACATTTACTTGGGTTGAACTTTAGTAGCCATTTGGTAGACCATTCATTTCGTCTGTCTGGATCATTTTGAAGCCTCATACTATTTTCCTCCGTCTTAATCCTCCTCATAATTTTTGCATCATCAGCAAACAATGAGAGGAATGATTCTATACCCTCTGGGAGATCATTTACATATATCAGAAACAGCATTGGTCCAAGGAATGACCCCTGCGGGACTCCACTTGTAACGTCTCGCTAATCTGAGACCTCACCCCTCACACTGACTCGTTGTCTCCTGCTACTTAGGTACTCCTTTATCCAATAGAGTACCTTCCCTTTCACTCGAGCCTGCATCTCCAGCTTTTTCACTAGCCTCTTGTGTGGTACTGTATCAAAGGCTATCTGGCAATCCAAAAATATGCAGTCTGCCAACCCTTCTCTTTCTTGCCTGATTTTTGTTGCCTGGTCGTAGAATTCAAGTAACCCTGTGAGGCATGACCTGCTATCCCTGAACCCATGATGATGCTGTGTTACAAAGTTCTTTCGCTCCAGATGTTCCACTAGCTTTCTTCGCACAATCTTCTCCATCAGCTTGCATGGTATGCAGGTTAGGGACACTGGCCTGTAGTTCAGTGCCTCCTGTCTATCCCTTTTCTTGTATATCGGGATTACCTTAGGTGCTTTCCAAATTTCTGGCAGTTTCCCTGTTGCCAGTGATTTCTTATACACTATGGAGAGTGGCAGGCACAGTTCTTCTGCTCCTTCCTTTAGTATCCATGGCGATATTCCATCTGGGCCTATAGCCTTTGTCACCTCGAACTCTAGCAAAAACTTTTTTACTTCCCCATTGGTAATCCCAAACTCTTCTAGTGGTTCCTGGTTAACTATTCCCTTTCTTATCTCTGGAACTTCTCTTTGCTCTAATGTGAAGACCTCCTGGAATTTTTTATTCAGTTCCTCACACATTTCCTTGTCGTTTGTAGTGAATCTGTCTGCCCCTATCCACAGCTCCATTACCTGTTCCCTGAATGTTGTTTTTCTGCTGATGTGGCTGTGCAGCAATTTAGGTTGAGTCCTATCCTTGCTTGCTATGTCGTTTTCATATTGCCCTTCTGCCTCTCTTCTCACCCTGACGTATTCATTCCTGGCTCTCTGGTATCCTTCTCTGCTCTCAGTGTCCTGTTATTTGTGTGTGGGGGAGGGAGAAAAGGAGAGAGAGAGAGAGAGAGAGAGAGAGAGAGAGAGAGAGAGAGAGAGAGAGAGAGAGAGAGAGAGAGAGAGAGAGAGAGAGAGAGAGAGAGAGGGAGAGGTGTGGGGTTGGGATGCTTGACGGGAGAGGTTAGACGAGAGAGGGGGTAGCAATACACCCCAGGAAGGGGGGTGGAGGGGGGTAAGACCCCCAACACATTGGCTGATATTAGATTTTCTTCTTATGATTCCTAATTAAATATGCAAGAATGTTTATAGCTCAAAATGCAAGATCAAACAACCTGTTTCTGTTCGTGAAGAGTAATAGTTTTCTCTTACTAAATAATACGTTGCATACGATTATCTTGATTACTTTAAGGAAGAAGCCATAATTCTGAATTGGTTCCCAAATCTGAAAAAATAACACCAATCTCATATGCAAATTAGCCGGATTGACTGACAACCTTCACTCACTCAGACAACTTTCTATACATGGGCGGTGTCCAGTCCTCGTGGTGACTTGTACTCACTACATGTTTGACCTTTGACCTCTGGGGCACCTGACATAAGATGACCTCTCGTGAAGCACAAAACTAACCTTTTATAGATGGCTGGTCTTCGTCTCGGTAAACTTTTGTTGTCGATTATGAAACATAATCTCGAGGAAGATATTTTGGGAACAGTCTACCTTCAGCGAGTTCTATACATGTCCAAAACGTCTAGAATCTATGATCTAACTTTCTGCGTCATCTTCAACGAATTAAAAATTATCGGTCTTCTATCTTGAGGTTATCTTGAGATGATATCGAGGCTTAGCGTCTTCGCGGCCCGGTCCTCGACCAGGCCTCCTTTTTGTTACACACCCACAGGAAGCAGCCCGTAGCAGCTGTCTAACTCCCAGGTACCTATTTACTGCTAGGTAATAAGGACATCAGGGTGAAAGAAACTCTGCTCATTTGTTTCCGCCTTCACCGGCGATTGAACCCGAAACCTCAAGACTATGAATCTGAAGCGCTGTCCACTCAGCTGTCAGGCCTACATAATAGTCCACTCTTGTACATAAACATTTCCTAAATACACATTTTGAGATGTTTCTCACTACTGCACCGATGGACAATAACATCACAAACACTTGGTAATTTTATCGTAGCAATTCCTAATGTCGGAAAATCCGACACCATTTAATAATCATACAGATAATAGCTGTATTGTATAAACAAGTTACCCATAGAAAACGTAACTTGTAGTGGAATTACCGTCTAAAGAAAACGGGATATCATCACCACATACTATTATAATTCACCAGCTATTCTGCTGGGAATTATTCTTAAATACATTAGTCTTTGGACTTTACCATCATAAAAACATCTTATATAAATTAACTTAATTATCAATATTAAAGTAGAGTAAATGTGACCCTTCTATCACTTTCTGAAATCTGGACAAAGTAGGCCAGGCGTCAGTGGGGAAGGAGGGCAGCCATTGTTGTGTCACCTCCGAGACGTGTGGAGCAAATTCGGCTCCTATCATTCTGGACAATGTCGGCCAGTAACGTCAATAGTATGGAGTGTTAAACAGCCATTGTATATTGAGACCAGAGGCTCACACGGGAGCAAATTCGGCTCCTGTTAAATTTACTTGGACGTAGTGTTATGGAAGCCAAAGGTGTACCATTGTCAACACGCTGTCTACAAATTCAAGTTAAGTCTATCCGAAACCCGTTTATCACTCATTTATGGCCATTAATGTCAGGATATAGGGTGACCCGGTTAGATCGCGAAATAGCCTCAAACTAAAGGTAATTAAGCCAGGTCTTCATGTTCCATGTACAGTTTTCTCTGAAATACTTGTCATATATAGGATTCTGGCTTCACAGCTAGCGCACTTTTGACAGGTCAAGACGAGGAAGCAAGATTTGTGCACCAGTTACTGGGTGATATGGAAGCTACCTCAAAGAGGATAATTTGGTGTCTACACCCTAGTTATACCTGGTGGACTAACCTGCTGTACTATAAGACAAGGAACCTCTTCAATGTTTAATAATGTGTAGTTAATACTGTAGTTTGATTGGCTGCATATATATAATTTAATAACCCCCCCCTAATGTGTAGAGGATCGATTTGTGAGATTATGAGATTATTGCAGAAATACAGTCCACTTATTATTATACAAATTGCTATCGAAGTATATAAATTAACGTAAATATAAATTCATATAAATTAAATAAATATAAATCTCACAGGTCGGTTCCCACACCTAATCAAAAATATACTTTGTAAAGATCCAATGTTAAGTAATTGGTTTGTTAACTACTGTTAATTGTGATTGGTTGAACACTTTCCATGGATGGATTTTTGTTATATTTTTACCTAAGAATTACAGGAACATTTGTATTTTCAAGGTTTGTTTGTATGAGTGTCTCATTTACAGCATGGGAGGTATGGTAATGGGGTTAAAAGTATTCATAAGGCAGGAATTTGACTACTTCCACTAGTGTTAAGTCGTTATCGTGTACGTGATTCATTAACTGTTGTGACTACTTGTGCCTGAGTGATTGAGCTGTAAGCTCTTGGACCCCGCCTTTTGAATCGTCGGCTCTTCAATGTACTGACTCCCGACCTGCATATTTCCTTCTCACACACACACACACACACACACACACACACACACACACACACACACACACACACACACACACACACACACACACACACACACACACACACACACACACACACACACATGGAAGACGCTGGAAGACAGAAGAGTTAGGGGGGGAAATGATCACTACATTCAAGATTCTGAAGGGGATTGATAGGGTAGATAAAGACAGTCTATTTAACACAAGGGGAACACGCACAAGGGGACACAGGTGGAAACTGAGTGCCCAAATGAGCCACAGAGATATTAGAAGGAACTTTTTTAGTGTCAGAGTGGTTGACAAATGGAATGCATTAGGGGGTGATGTGGTGGAGGCTGACTCCATAAACAGTTTCAAGTGTAGATATGACAGAGCCCGATAGGCTCAGGAATCTGTACACCTGTTGATTGACGGTTGAGAGGCGGGACCAAAGAGCCAGAGCTCAACCCCCGCAAACACAACTAGGTGAGTACAACTAGGTGAGTACATACACACACACACACACACATACACACACACACACACACACACACACACACACACACACACACACACACACACACACACACACACACACACACACACACACACACACACACAGATCTCCCAGAGGGTATAGATTCGTTCCTCTCAATGTTTGCCGACGATGCAAAAATTATGAGGAGGATTGAAACAGAGGATGATAGTAGGAGGCTACAAGATGACCTGGATAGACTGAGTGAATGGTCCAACAAATGGCTGTTGAAGTTCAACCCGAGTAAATGCAAAGTAATGAAACTAGGCAGTGGAAACAGGAGGCCAGGCACAGGATACAGAATAGGAGATGAAGTACTTAATGAAACAGACAGAGAGAAAGATCTAGGAGTTGATATCACACCAAACCTGTCTCCTGAAGCCCACATAAAGAGAATAACATCTGCGGCATATGCGAGGCTGGCTAACATCAGAACGGCGTTCAGGAACCTGTGTAAGGAATCATTCAGAATCTTGTACACCACATATGTAAGACCAATCCTGGAATATGCGGCCCCAGCATGGAGCCCGTACCTTGTCAAGCACAAGACGAAGCTGGAAAAAGTCCAAAGGTATGCTACTAGACTAGTCCCAGAACTAAGAGGCATGAGTTATGAGGAAAGGCTGCGGGAAATGCACCTTACGACACTGGAAGACAGAAGAGTAAGGGGGGACATGATCACAACCTACAAAATCCTCAGGGGAATCGACCGGGTAAACAAGGATGAACTATTCAACACTGGTGGGACGCGAACAAGGGGACACAGGTGGAAGCTGAGTACCCAAATGAGCCACAGAGACGTTAGAAAGAACTTTTTCAGTGTCAGAGTAGTTAGTAAATGGAATGCATTAGGAAGTGATGTGGTGGAGGCTGACTCCATACACAGTTTCAAATGTAGATATGATAAAGCCCAATAGGCTCAGGAATCTGTACACCAGTTGATTGACGGTTGAGAGGCGGGACCAAAGAGCCAGAGCTCAACCCCCGCAAGCACAATTAGGTGAGTACACACACACACACACACACACACACACACACACACACACACACACACACACACACACACACACACACACACACACACACACACACACACACACACACACACACACACACATAGTGTCAGAGTGGTTGACAAATGGAATGCATTAGGGGGTGATGTGGTGGAGGCTGACTCCATACACAGTTTCAAGTGTAGATGTGACAGAGCCCGATAGGCTCAGGAATCTGTACACCTGTTGATTGACGGTTGAGAGGCGGGACCAAAGAGCCAGAGCTCAACCCCCGCAAACACAACTAGGTGAGTACAACTAGGTGAGTACACACACACACACACACACACACACAGGGGGGCCTCGTAGCCTGGTGGATAGCGCGCAGGATTCGTAATTCTGTGGCGCGGGTTCGATTCCCGCACGAGGCAGAAACAAATGGGCAAAGTTTCTTTCACCCTGAATGCCCCTGTTACCTAGCAGTAAATAGGTACCTGGGAGTTAGTCAGCTGTCACGGGCTGCTTCCTGGGGTGTGTGTGTGTGTGTGGTGTAGGAAAAAAAAAAAAAAAAAAAAGTAGTAGTTAGTAAACAGTTGATTGACAGTTGAGAGGCGGGCCGAAAGAGCAAAGCTCAACCCCCGTAAAAACACAACTAGTAAACACACAACTAGTAAACACACACACACACACATACATACATCCCCAGGGTAGAGTCCGTAGCAGCTGTATAACTCCCAGGTGCCTATTTACTGCTAGGTGAAGAGGATCATCAGGTGAAAAAAACTCTGCGTATATGTTTCTGCTACGGCCGGAAATCGGACCCGAGGCCGTAGGACTGCTGGTGGGGAGTGTTGTCCGCTGGTGTTGACCGTGCATGGTGCCAGTGTTAATGACCCTCTTGGATGGTGCCAGTGTTAGTGACCGTCTTGGTGGTAATTACGTCAACTACACTGGCATAGTGACCAACCATCACGGCCACACCCTCACAGTATACACCGAGGAGCGGGTACACCACTAGGTATACATGTATACCCTCGCTCAGTGTGCTCTACACAGTCTACTGGTTCTCGCGACGTTCCTCATAGATCATTATAACACCAGACTTTCTATATTGCTAAAAGCTCTCCTCCAGGCCTGAGAGAAACTTTCTCTCCGTCAGTCATATTTTATGGGTCTTCTTCCTCTCACCTTTATTGACTTGGGTAGTTTTTTATTAAAAGTAAAAAATGTAAATTATTATAATTTGGTGATTATTCTGTCCACTTAACACGGCCATAAAGTAGTAGTCAGCATCCTGTAGTCTCAGGAGACTATAGAGTGGCGCTCTGATTGTCGGTCTGGAGTGGCCTCTCCAGGGCGCAAAGCCTGAGTAGGTCTGTTGGACATAGGCGCCAGTGGACGTGCCATGGACACACACATGGGGTGACCCAATACCCTCTTATGATGGCCGGCGCTAAGCTAAACAACTTAACAGGTATCAACAACGTTGTCAGCAGATCTGAATACACTCTGCCCTGCGCCCTGCAGCCCTCAGACCTTCAGAGATAGCCCTGGGCAACCGAGCGTCACCACGCGCTCCCTCACACTCTCCAAGCTAGTTTATATATATATATATATATATATATATATATATATATATATATATATATATATATATATATATATATATATATATATATATAATTATAATAAACTAAGGAAAAAACAGTGGACGTTTGGTACTCCAATTCCTGCCCACTACCGAGTAACCTTCGACCATCCCACCGCTGCCACCAGTGTAACACCGGTTGATGTTGTAGAATGATTAGGTTGTTGTTGACCGGGGATGGTCGAAGGTTACTCGGTAGTGGGCAGGAATTGGAGTACCAAACGACCGCTGCAATGGGACAGAGATAACACAGCACATCCACAGCAATGGGACAGAGATAACACAGCACATCCACAGCAATGGGACAGAGATAACACAGCACATCCACAGCAATGGGACAGAGATAACACAGCACATCCACTGCAATGGGACAGAGATAACACAGCACATCCACAGCAATGGAACAGAGATAACACAGCACATCCACAGCAATGGGACAGAGATAACACAGCACATCCACAGCCATGTGACATAGAGAACATAGCACATCTTCTTTACTTGGATGTCCTCTCTGATGGCCTCGTTCCAGAATACTACCGTGATTAATCGGTTTTTGTCTTTGTTGTACTGGCCAATCCAGAAAAACTTTTCTATGCCTTGTTCAGCCCCTTCCATTCCTATCTCCTTTAGTATCCCTGACACTGCTGCTTTGTCCTTAGCCCTCCACTCTACCTGCTTGGAACCTTCTTGTTCTTTAATACCTACCACAACTACAGCTCTTTTCCTTTCCATTAACTGGCGCGTGCATCTAGCTACCTCCCTTGAAGTTACTGCTTTCATTGCAACTTCCTTGACTGTAGACATGGCTTCTGGGCTCTTCCTCAGTATTTCAGCAAAGGTGGCACCCATTGTAGGGCACCCTGTGTATAGGAGGCTGTGTGTTGGGGGCCGTGTGTGTGGGGGCTGTGTGTATGGGGGGGGCTGTGTATGGGGGGGGGCTGTGTGTAGGGAAGTCGTGTGCGTGCAGGGGGAGAGGGGCTGTGTACACGGCATCCAAAGAAAAACGACCAAAGCAACTACAATGTCACAGTGAATGACCAAGTTAATACACTCCCCAAACTTGAAGTCATGCAGTGGACTGTATCTCTGGTCACACACAAGCTGCCCTCACCTCGTCCTGTGCAGGTGTCTGGGTGTGAAGGCGTAGCCGTATTGGTTCATGTAATTCAAGTGTGGCGTTGCTGGAGTATTGCCAAACACAGTGTGGGTGTAGCCCGCCCCACAGGGCCCTCAGCCGCCCTCCTCACGCCCTGGTCACACTCTCCAGGGGACCACGTGCGTCCCCTGAGAGGCGTCGTGAACCAGTCTACTACCCACAGCACGGCTCCTGGAATAGAACTTTCCCTTATAAATCAATGAGCCACCTGGCCTTTAACTGCTTAGTTGAACTAGGTCTAAGGTAGAGTGAACGTCTAAGTTATATCCACTAGTTTACTGGAGCCGACTTACATGACACCGTTTACTGGAGCCGACTTATCTACATGACACCGCTTCTCATATTCACAGATCTCTCTATACATGAACAAATTCACAAGGGCCGTGACGAGGACTCGAACCTACGTCCGAGAGGACCCAGACGCTGCCTTAATCGACTAAGCTACGACATGGTCAAAAGAATCAGTCTCTCTATACATACTCACAACCAAATAACAAATGAAGTAACACAAAGCACAAGTCATGGCGGCTAGATGGCACTAAGTACCAATCAGGTAATTACATGGGTACAGTAGTTCACTCAAGACTGGCTGAAGGGTGTGAACATGTTGGGTAGTGACGTTACATGACCAGAGTGACGCGGGGGGGGGGGGGGGTAGGGTAGTGACGTTACATGACCAGAGTGACGCGGGGGGGGGGGGGGTAGGGTAGTGACGTTACATGACCAGAGTGACGCGGGGGGGGGGGGGGTAATGTCTCAGCCTGAGCACCAATAACAAGTCAGTGAACTATCACTCTGTCTTCAGAAAAAACTAAGTCCCAACTGGACTGGCAAATGGCAAAGTCTAAACTCTTATCAAATTAGTCAGAGTTCACTATGACTGGAATTATGACACAGTGAAGAACTCTGTACTTAAGTTAAAGTCAACAATGACTTAACAAATGGCAGAGTCAATTATCATCTTCAAACATTAGAGTTACAATGACTGGACAATCTGGCAAAGTCAAGAATCTCATCTCAAAAGTTCAAGTCCACAAACCATGAAATTTAACTCCCTCTGGAGAGAAGACTCAGGACCTAGAGTCCACACTGGCGCCACAATATATCACTGTCCACTAACAGCTCCAGTACAAATATGTCACCTGCTACACTGTTATACTGTAAGAATCTCGTGATAACACTTTGATATTCGGATCCTCACAAATAATCCTGACAAGAAGTAAACAAATGACAAGAAGTCAATATATATATATATATATATATATATATATATATATATATATATATATATATATATATATATATATATATATATATATCTATATATATATATATATATATATATATATAGATATATATATATATATATATTAGTATATTTTGGTAGCAGTCTTTCCTGTAGACATATATTATTAAATATGACCGAAAAAGTAAGATTAATAATTCTAACACGAATTTTCTCGATCTTTCGTACGTTTCTTTTCACTGTTGGTGGTAATTCAAAAATCAATTCTCCAAAATTCATTTTTATTTCTAGTCTGACGCGACACTTGAGCGCGTTTCGTAAAACTTATTACATTTTCAAAGACTTTAGCTTACACATACACGACTGAATAGAACTTACTATTTGTAAGTTCTATTCAGTCGTGTATGTGTAAGCTAAAGTCTTTGAAAATGAAATTTTCAAAGACTTTGAATTTTGAATTTTGAACCCCCCCAGGGTTCAAATGTCTTTGAACCCTGGGGGGGGGGCAGGGCATCAAATATGCTACCATCACGAGGAAAGAGAACATAGAGTTAGCTACAATACACTACGCTACACTACACTACACTACTCTACACTACTCTACACTACTCTACTCTACTCTACACTACACTACACTACACTACACTACACTACACATAACCCCTGGTTTGTGTCTCAGAGAGGGTGCAGGATCCAAGTAAATTCAGTAGAATTTCTGGTTGCATTTCTTTTACCATGTCGTAGCTCAGTTGATTAAGGCAGCGTCTGGGATGCTCTCGGACGCAGGTTCGAATCCTCGTCACTGCCCTTGTGGATTTGTTCATAGAGTTAGCTCTAGCTGCTAAATGGGAAAAAAATTGATGATGACAATCAACTCAGACAAGATCCAAAGTTGGTTGGTTGTCTGGCCTTCACAGCAGAAGACGAGGGCGAGGAACGGATCTGGGAAGAACCTCTACCCTCCACGACCTCCTACACTGTCCTAGGCTGCAGTGTCAACAGCTTGACACTGCTTGACACCTTGACACAACAGCTTGACAGGTTGACTGCAAGCTTGTCAAGAGCCAGAGTCAAAATGTCTCTGGCAAGGGTCTTCAGTGTCAGACAAGCCGCCAACCCACGCCAAGCTCCCCCAGTGTACCACGATCAGTAGATCAGACCTTGAAACTTTATGTACCCCTGGGACCTGACCCCAGGTACCCCTGGGACCTGACCCCATGTACCCCTGGGACCTGCCCCCATGTACCACTGGGACCTGACCCCATGTACCCCTGGGGACCTGACCCCATGTATCTCTGGGACCTGACCCCATGTACCCCTGGGACCTGACCCCATGTACCCCTGGGACCTGACCCCATGTACCCCTGGGACCTGACCCCATGTACCCCTGGGACCTGACCCCATGTACCCCTGCGACCTGACCCCAAGAACCAACCAACTGAGAACTCAAAGAGCCAAAGACAAGCCACTCCTTCGTAAACAGGACAGAGTAAGAAAACAACATCTTCAGAGGTCTCTCAAGATGATGCCTCAGATCACCACACTCGGCTACATCTCAAGAAAGCTACTTTAGAGAGTAATAAGCCACTACATCCCTCACCGTGAAGACTTCCTGGTAATCATCAATACATTAAGAGATTATGAAATACGTATGTGTACTAAAAACCAGAATAAATATTAAAGTGCAAAAATCACTTACGGAGTATGAAGCGGTACTAAAATCTTGATGCTCGGGGAATTTCCTCTTGGACCAGCCAAAGTCTCCGCTACTCACTAAAGTCTCAACAGTGACAGTAAGCCGTCGACGACACCCTTCAACAGCCAGAGTTGGTTGGTGACATAACAACCCCCTACACAGCCACACACAACTCACACAACCCCACACACAACCTCACACACAACTCACACAACCCCTCACACAACCTCACACACCCCTCACACAACCCCACACACCTAAAGTGGAGGAGCCACTGGCCTTTAACCCCCAATCAGTCACCTTCCTCATCCCACATTTTCTGTTTCTCATAACTCCATCCCTCCCCTCCCCCCCTATCCTTCATTCCTTCCGAGTCCTTGTTCAACAAATCTACGTAAAATATGCACATTTAAGACTCCTGGGATCTCTCTCACACACCCCCAATGGCTGCCTGAACCTTTCCAATACATTTATAACACCAATATCCCTCCTGAAGACACATTTAATACCTTTTATTCTCTTTAATACTTTTGTAATGCTCTAACAGACATGTTGATGCATCTAAACTCTTACAATTTCTCACATAAGTATACTATTTGGGAAACCCATTTAAGGGGTGTATGAACATCAATGAATGTTTCCAAGTTATACAAGATTCTTAGAACCTTTTAAAACGAGCATTAAGTTTCTGGACTTTTAAAGGATAATAATATCCTTAAAATTTTATAAACCTATTTACTATCCTGGTAAATTCTTTCAGGCTTTCTGAGATGCCTAAGAACCCCATTTGTTATTCCTTTAAACAATATCTATGAAATAAAGTATCTTTTAATCATATCCAAGATCACTGAACTTCTTTCAGTCATCTAAGGTCATTAGAATATCTTTTAAACATATCTAAGGCTCCTGATATCCGTTTTAGACATTTTTAAATTTGCTTCAGTCGTTTGAAAAGTCTTGTAAGCCTTGGTTCTCTAAGGCTTGTGGCAACACCTTAAACCATCTGTTCTTCTCCTTCTTCCTGAAGGCCCAGCGGTCGAGGGAGGCGAACAGCAGCGGAGGACGACAGGAACAATGCCCGCTGGGGTCTGAGGTGGAGGTGGGCGGCGAGGCTACGTCAGGAGACAGCAGTGGGCGGCGGGTGGTGGTGATGGTGCCTGTGGTGGGCGGCCTAGGGGCGTCAGCGGCCAGGACCTCCTGCCGCAGCCGCAGCACCACGCCCCTCTTCCTCAACACCCAACACGACGCAGACGTCCTCCACAGACTCCTGAAAGGTGGGTAACACGGGGCTCTTGACAGTGTCCTCTCCCTCCTGCTGGAGAGAGGACAGAGCAGCGACCTTCCCAAGTCTTCCCGGACATCTTGACCCGGGGGAGACGTCTCCACAACACTCACAGAAAATTAATAAGTGTTGAGAGATCTCAAGCCGGGGAGACGTTGTCCCTCCCTACCTGAAGGTAAGCCAGGAACTTCTTACACTAGCAGCCTACACTTGCAGGTAGCTGTGTGTAATATGTGGGGTGTGGGGGCGGGGGGGGGGGGAGGGGGAGGTGTGGGGGGCGGGGGGGAGGGGAGGTGTGGGGGGGGAGGTGTGGGGGTCGAGGCGGGGAGGTGCTAGTGATAATTGTAGTAGGGCAAAAATCCTTGTGTATTTGAAGAAATAAGTGAAGACGAAAGAAGGTATTGTTGCAGGAAGTGGGAGAGGAGAAAGAAAGAGGAGGAGGAGGAGAAAGCAGGATAAAATAGGCAGGAGAACAATAACAGACAAGAGCAGAAACACTGCCACCTTTGATCACCACCAACACACACACACACACACGCGCGCGCACACACACACACACACACACACACACACGCGCGCACACACACACACATACACACACACACACACACACACACACACACACACACACACACACACACACACACACACACACACACACACACACACACACACACACACACACACTGGGCCCTGGTGGATAAAGCGCAGGACTCGTAATTCTGTGGCGTGGGTTCGATTCCCGCACCAGGCAAAAACAAATGTGCAAAGTTTCTTTCACCTTGAATGCCCCTGTTACCTAGAAGTAAATAGATACCTAGGAGTTAGTCAGCTGTCACGGGCTGCTTCCTGCGGTGTGTGTGTGTGTGTGGGTGGTGTTTTAAAAAAAGTAGTTAGTAAACAGTTGATTGACAGTTGAGAGGCGGGCCAAAAGAGCAAAGCTCAACCCCCGCAAAACACAACTAGGTGAATACACACATACACACATGCGCGCGCGCGCGGAACAATGTTCCGCGCGCGTATTTCTTCTCACAGAAGAGGGGGGTGGGGGATGGGAACGAGATTATTAACGTAGTAACTAAGTTATAGAAATAATTTGACAATCCACAGAGTTCAAAATATGTTAACCTATCTTAATATTACTTCTTTTTCAAATCAGAAAATCAATTACGTTACTGATTGGTCAGAGGGGCCAGCCAATCACCGGCGAGAAACTGAGCATCCCATATTATATATATATATATATATATATATATATATATATATATATATATATATATATATATATATATATATATATATATATATATATATATATTGTTCAAGGTCTACTTAATAGAAAACTAATCAAATCTACCTCACCAACAACAACCCCTTTACTAACGACATTTATTATAAAAATAATGTGCCAGATGAGGAAATCCGTTAAATGAGGTTAAAAAGTCGTCCTCATAATTATATGAGGAAAAACCTGACGTCTGACAGCCAAGTCTCCGGTTCCCTTCAACGGTTTTTCTCAAGCTAATTGCAAGGCCTAATGGTAGATTAATATTGCAATGATATCGACACCAGAGGAAATATCACACGACCAAGCATCCACTCATTCGTTTGGTATAACTTACACAAGTTTATTAGACTGTGATAAAGAAATTATATATTTACATAATTATTTGTATATTTATTGAACCGTTTGCATCTATTTTGAATGAGAAACTGAGAGACAGATTGTGAGACAGAGAGAGACAGACTGAGAGAGAGAGACAGAGAAGGAGAGACAGACTGAGAGGGAGACACAGACAGAGAGGGAGACACAGATAGAGAGGGAGACACAGACAGAGAGAGGGAGACGAACAGAGAGGGAGACACAGACAGAGAGAGGGAGACACAGACAGAGAGGCAGACACAGACAGAGAGGGAGACACAGATAGAGAGGGAGACACAGACAGAGAGAGGGAGACAGACAGAGAGGGAGACAGACAGAGAGGGAGACACAGACAGAGAGAGGGAGACACAGACAGAGAGGGAGACACAGACAGAGAGGGAGACACAGACAGAGAGGGAGACACAGATAGAGAGGGAGACACAGACAGAGAGGGAGACACAGACAGAGAGAGGGAGACGAACAGAGAGGGAGACACAGACAGAGAGAGGGAGACACAGACAGAGAGGCAGACACAGACAGAGAGGGAGACACAGATAGAGAGGGAGACACAGACAGAGAGAGGGAGACAGACAGAGAGGGAGACAGACAGAGAGGGAGACACAGACAGAGAGAGGGAGACACAGACAGAGAGGGAGACACAGACAGAGAGGGAGACACAGACAGAGAGGGAGACATAGACAGAGAGGGAGACACAGACAGTGAGGGAGACACAGACAGAGAGAGGGAGAAACAGACAGAGAGAGGGAGACACAGACAGAGAGAGGGAGACACAGACAGAGAGAGGGAGACACAGACAGTGAGGGAGACACAGACAGAGAGAGGGAGAAACAGACAGAGAGAGGGAGACACAGACAGAGAGAGGGAGACACAGACAGAGAGAGGGAGGAAGACACAGAGACGGAGACACAGACAGAGAGGGAGACACAGACAGAGAGGGAGACACAGACAGAGAGGGAGACACAGACAGAGAGAGGGAGACACAGACAGAGAGGGAGACACAGACAGAGAGGGAGACACAGACAGAGAGGGAGACACAGACAGAGAGAGGGAGACACAGACAGAGAGGGAGACACAGACAGAGAGGGAGACACAGACAGAGAGGGACACACAGACAGAGAGGGACACACAGACAGAAAGGGAGACACAGACAGAGAGGGAGACACAGACAGAGAGGGAGACAGAGAGGGATACACAGACAGAAACACAGACAGAGACACAGACAGAGACACAGACAGAGAGGGAGACAGAGAGAGGGAGGCACAGACAGAGAGGGAGACAGAGAGAGGGAGGCACAGACAGAGACACAGACAGAGAGGGAGACACAGACAGAGACACAGACAGAGAGGGAGACAGACAGAGAGGGAGACACAGACAGAGAGGGAGACACAGACAGAGAGGGAGACACAGACAGAGAGGGAGACAGAGAGAGGGAGACACAGACAGAGAGAGGGAGACACAGATAGAGAGGGAGACACATACAGAGAGAGGGAGACACAGACAGAGAGAGGGAGACACAGAAAGAGAGGGAGACACAGATAGAGAGGGAGACACAGACAGAGAGAGGGAGACAGACAGAGAGGGAGACAGACAGAGAGGGAGACACAGACAGAGAGAGGGAGACACAGACAGAGAGGGAGACACAGACAGAGAGGGAGACACAGACAGAGAGGGAGACATAGACAGAGAGGGAGACACAGACAGTGAGGGAGACACAGACAGAGGGAGAAACAGACAGAGAGAGGGAGACACAGACAGAGAGAGGGAGACACAGACAGAGAGAGGGAGACACAGACAGTGAGGGAGACACAGACAGAGAGAGGGAGAAACAGACAGAGAGAGGGAGACACAGACAGAGAGAGGGAGACACAGACAGAGAGAGGGAGGAAGACACAGAGACGGAGAAACAGACAGAGAGGGAGACACAGACAGAGAGGGAGACACAGACAGAGAGGGAGACACAGACAGAGAGAGGGAGACACAGACAGAGAGGGAGACACAGGCAGAGAGGGAGACACAGACAGAGAGGGAGACACAGACAGAGAGAGGGAGACACAGACAGAGAGGGAGACACAGACAGAGAGGGAGACACAGACAGAGAGAGACACACAGACAGAGAGGGACACACAGACAGAGAGGGACACACAGACAGAAAGGGAGACACAGACAGAGAGGGAGACACAGACAGAGAGGGAGACAGAGAGGGATACACAGACAGAAACACAGACAGAGACACAGACAGAGACACAGACAGAGAGGGAGACAGAGAGAGGGAGGCACAGACAGAGAGGGAGACAGAGAGAGGGAGGCACAGACAGAGACACAGACAGAGAGGGAGACAGAGAGAGGGAGGCACAGACAGAGAGGGAGACAGAGAGAGGGAGGCACAGACAGAGACACAGACAGAGAGGGAGACACAGACAGAGACACAGACAGAGAGGGAGACGGACAGAGAGGGAGACACAGACAGAGAGGGAGACACAGACAGAGAGGGAGACACAGACAGAGAGGGAGACAGAGAGAGGGAGACACAGACAGAGAGAGGGAGACACAGAAAGAGAGGGAGACACAGACAGAGAGAGGGAGACACAGACAGAGAGAGGGAGACACAGAAAGAGAGGGAGACACAGACAGAGAGGGAGACACAGACAGAGAGAGGGAGACACAGACAGAGAGAGGGAGACACAGAGAGTGAGAGAGAAGAAATAAACATCTCCCAAATAAGGCTTTAATGTAAGAAAACCAGTTTTCTGGGTAAGGGGGTAGTGCATTGGTGGTTGCTAGGGGGGGAGGGGAGGTTGTTAGGGGGAGGGGAGGTTGTTAGGGGGTTAAGGGGAAGTTGTTAGGGGGAGGGTGACTCTGTGCCTACTACGGGGAAGGGAGGTGGTGTGGTGCGTCATGTGTTATCGATAATGATAGTGATCAGTGTATAATTACGGTGGTTAAGGGTTCACTCAGAGTGGTCGGGACAGGTGCGCCCTAACTGGCAGCAAGATGTGTGTTGTTGGCGGGATTTACAACTCTGCTTCTGTGTTCCGCACCCGTTTTGTGTGTGTGTGTGTGTGTGTGTGTGTGTTGTCTGGGGGTGTGTGTGTGTGTGTGTGTGTGTGTGTGTGTGTGTGTGTGTGTGTGTGTGTGTGTTGTCTGGGGGTGTGTGTGTGTGTTCGTGTTGTCTGGGTGTGTTTGTGTGTGTGTGTGTGTGTGTGTGTGTGTGTGTGTGTGTGTGTGTGTGTGTGTGTACTCACCTATATGTACTCACCTATATGTGCTTGCAGGATCGAGCATTGACTCTTGGATCCCGCCTTTCGAGCATCGGTTGTTTACAGCAATGACTCCTGTCCCATTTCCCTATCATACCTGGTTTTAAAATTATGAATAGTATTTGCTTCCACAACCTGTTCCTGAAGTGCATTCCATTTCCCCACTACTCTCACGCTAAAAGAAAACTTCCTTACATCTCTGTGACTCATCTGAGTTTCAAGCTTCCATCCATGTCCTCTCGTTCTGTTGCTATTCCGTGTGAACATTTCGTCTATGTCCACTCTGTCAATTCCTCTGAGTATCTTATACGTTCCTATCATGTCCCCCCTCTCCCTTCTTCTTTCTAGTGTCGTAAGGCACAGTTCCCTCAGGCGCTCTTCATACCCCATCCCTCGTAGCTCTGGGACGAGTCCACCATCACGATGGACAGTGTGTGTGTGTGTGTGTGTGTGTGTGTGTGTGTGTGTGTGTGTTGTCTGGGTGTGTGTGTGTGTGTGTGTGTGTGTGTGTGTGTGTGTGTGTGTGTGTGTGTGTGTGTGTGTGTGTGTGTGTGTGTGTGTGTGTGTGTGTGTATGTGTGTGTGTGTGTGTGAGTGTGTGTGTGTTTGTTTGTGTGTGTGTGTGTGTGTGTGTGTGCGTGTGTGTGTGTGTGTGTGTGTGTGTGTGTGTGTGTGTGTGTGTGTGTGTGTGTGTGTGTGTGTGTGTGCTTGCGGGGTTGAGCTTTGGCTCTTTGGTCCCGTCTCTCAACTGTCAATCAACTGGTGTACAAGTTCCAGAGCCTACTGGGCTCTATCATATCTACATTTAAAACTGTGTATGGAGTCAGCCTCCACCACATTACTGCCTAATGCATTCCACCTGTTAACTACTCTGACACTGAAAAAGTTCTTTCTAACGTCCCTGTGGCTCATTTGGGTTCTCAGTTTCCACCTGTGTCCCCTTGTTCGTGTACCGCCAGTGTTAAACAGTTTATCCTTGTCTACCCTGTCAATTCCCCTGAGGATTTTGTAGATAGTGACCATGTCTCCCCTCACTCTTCTGTCTTCCAGTGTCGTAAGGTGCATTTCCCGCAGTCTTTCCTCGTAACTCATGCTTCTTAGTTCTGGGACTAGTCTAGTGGCATACCTCTGAACTTTTTCCAGCTTCGTCTTGTGCTTGACAAGGTACGGGCTCCATGCTGGGGCTGCATACTCCAGGATTGGTCTTACATATGTGGTATACAAGATTCTGAATGATTCCTTACACAGGTTCCTGAAGGCTGTTCTGATGTTAGCCAGCCTCGCATACGCCGCCGATGTTATTTTTTATGTGGGCTTCAAGAAACAGGTTTGGTGTGATGTCAACTCCTGGATGTTACTCTTTGTCCGTTTCATGAGGAGCTTCATGTCTCATTCGGTATCCTGTGTCTGGCCTCCTGTTTCCACCGCCTAGTTTCATTACCTTACATTTACTTGGGTTGAACTTTAGTAGCCATTTGTTGGACAAATGCATTCAGTTTGTCTAGGTCATCTTGAATGTGTATGTGTGTATTTACCTAGTTGTTTTCACCTAGTTGTGCTTGCTGGGGTTGAGCTCTGCTCTTTCGGCCCGCCTCTCAGCTGTCAATCAATCAACTGTTACCACTACTAACTTTTTTCTCACACACACACCCAGGAAGCAGTCAGTAACAACCGTCTAACTCCCAGGTACCTATTTATTGCTAGGTAACAGGGTCATCAGGTTAAAGAAACTCTGCCCACCTGTTTCTGCCGGCTCCGGGAATCGAACGCGGACCCTAGGATTATTAGTCCAGAGTACTGTTCATTCAGCCATAGGCCTCCCGACTGTGAGTGTGTGTGTGTGTGTGTGTGTGTGTGTGTGTGTGTGTGTGTGAGTGTGTGTGTGTGTGTGTGTGTGTGTGTGTGTGTGTGTGTGTGTGTGTGTGTGTGTGTGTGTGTGTGTGTGTGTGTGTGTGTGTGTGTGAATGTGTGTGTGTGTGTGAGAGTGAAAGGAGTACAAAAAACTCTATATTCCCTGCGGCTCATAATCTTCCAGATGGTAGACGACATATAAGACCAGAGAGTCAGGTCCAGAGGACGTTATGAGAACGTCTCACGATAGGAAAATAATTTGCCTGTTATATGGTTGCAATTGTTGAAACACCACACCAACCACTACCACAGCTGTCTCACAACACAGGAAGAGGCAGCAGGAGAAGTGTGAGAGGCAGCGTGGGCCTCACAACACAGGGAGAGGCAGCAGGAGAAGTGTGAGAGGCAGCGTGAGCCTCACAACACAGGGAGAGGCAACAGGAGAAGTGTCAGAGGCAGCGTGAGCCTCACAACACAGAGAGAGGCAACAGGAGAAGTGTGAGAGGCAGCGTGGGCCTCACAACACAGGGAGAGGCACCAGGAGAAGTGTGAGAGGCAGCGTGAGCCTCACAACACAAGGAGAGGCACCAGGAGAAGTGTGAGAGGCAGCGTGAGCCTCACAACACAGTGAGAGGCAGCGTGGGCCTCACAACACAAGGAGAGGCACCAGGAGAAGTGTGAGAGGCAGCGTGAGCCTCACAACACAGTGAGAGGCAGCGTGAGTCTCACAACACAGTGAGAGGCAGCGTGGGCCTCACAACACAAGGAGAGGCACCAGGAGAAGTGTGAGAGGCAGCGTGAGCCTCACAACACAGTGAGAGGAAGCGTGAGCCTCACAACACAGGGAGAGGCACCAGGAGAAGTGTGAGAGGCAGCGTGAGCCTCACAACACAGGGAGAGGCACCAGGAGAAGTGTGAGAGGCAGCGTGGGCCTCACAACACAGGGAGAGGCACCAGGAGAAGTGTGAGAGGCAGCGTGAGCCTCACAACACAAGGAGAGGCACCAGGAGAAGTGTGAGAGGCAGCGTGAGCCTCACAACACAGTGAGAGGCAGCGTGAGCCTCACAACACAGTGAGAGGCAGCGTGAGCCTCACAACACAGTGAGAGGCAGCGTGAGCCTCACAACACAGTGAGAGGCAGCGTGAGCCTCACAACACAGGGAGAGGCACCAGGAGAAGTGTGAGAGGCAGCGTGAGCCTCACAACACAGTGAGAGGCAGCGTGGGCCTCACAACACAGGGAGAGGCACCAGGAGAGGCAGGTTACACTATACTTAACTGAGGCACGAGTCTTAAAGTAATATTATTATAGTCATGATGTACAAGGGTAATATAAACTGAAGTTTAATTTATTATATAGTGTGGGACACCCGGCGGTTCCCGGGGCGCCCCAGGGACACTGCATTCGTTCCTCTCTGTCTGTGTGTATCTACTTGTTTTCCGTCTGTCTTCCTGTTCTCTCTCTGTCTTTCTGTTTCTTCTCTGTCAGTCTGTTTCTCTCTCAGTCTATGTCTTTGTCAGTCTCTTTGTTTATCATCTGTCTGTGTCTCTCCCTGCCCCTCTATCTCTCTCCCTTCTCTCCCTATCTCCCCCCCCCCACCTCTCACCCTTCTCTACTTGTCCCTCCCTCCCTCTCCTCAAACATCCCCCCTTTTTCCCTATCTAAAAACATTTCCCCTCTCCCTCTTTCCCTTCCTTCTCTCCTTATCTCTGTTTCTGTGTGATGTTATCTGTCCTGAATTTCTGTTAGTCTTCCTGTCTTCCTCATACTCCCAATTATAAATGACCTAATTGATGCACAGAGTAAAGGGTCTCGAATCTCCTTTGTATGGATACCTTCACACATAAATGTAACCCATCATAATGAGACAGACATTGCAGCCAAATTAGCGTGCAACAAGTCTGAAGTTGAATTAGATCTAGGTATCCCCATCTCTGCTGTCAAAACTGTATTGGTCCAAACATTCAGATCTGATAGGAAAGAACTTACTGACTCCCAACGACCTGAAAGTACTAGTATAAAAAGCTATGATTTGTTCAGATCTGAAAGCTACATCTATGGACAGCACAAAACGTCCACTAGACTGTGCGACACAGTGGTTGCCAGGATCAGGTTGGGTTACCGTTACCTGTGGCAGGTGGCTGCAGGTGACGGATCTCCCAATCCTGAGCACTCCAGTTGCAAACTCTGTGAGCAGGAACTACGGCACGATCTCCCGCACTACATCACTGAATGCCCAGTTATTAGACCTTTCAGACCAGTTTGTATGAGGTACCTGGAGCTTTGTAATTACTTTATTCACTCTCGTATTCTTGAAGATGTCCTCACAGTATACCCAAAATTTGTCAGTGCAGGCTACTAAACACATGGCCCTGTATGACTAACCATCCTGCGAGATGGGGACTTGTAGTACCCCTGCTACCTTACTCACTCTTGTGTTGTTGATATCCTCAAAATGCATCCGGAGTCTGCCAGTGCAGACCGCTTATCACATGCCTCAGTATGACTAACCATCCTGTGTGATGGGGATTTCTTAGCATCACCTAGTTAGCTTTTTTGACACACTGTACTCCACTTCATATAGTCTAGGGTAGCTGCACTAATGCAGATGTACCTCATATCTTAATAAAAAAAAAAATTGGAACAAAATAATGGAATTATTATTTTTAAAATGTTTAGTCGGATATAATTGGCGAACAGTGTCAAAATGGGTCGTGGGGGTCAGTATTAGATGGTGGTATGGTGTTGCATTAGGAATTTTGGTGATTCAGATCAGCCTATGTCCGTCCTATACCCCAGACCATTTCCAGTGCAAATTTTGGTGAAACTAGGCCCAAGCATTCGACCGTCAAACTTATATAAACAGACAGATAAACCTACATAGATAAAGATAGATATAATAGAAGCAGTCTCAGCCGGTGCCAGAGAGTGTCTTTTGCTCTGTCTGCCTGTCTCTCCCTCCCTCTCATTCTGTCCTCTCTCTCTCTCTCTCTCTCTCTCTCTCTCTCTCTCTCTCTCTCTCTCTCTCTCTCTCTCTCTCTCTCTCTCTCTCTCTCTCTCTCTCTCTCTCACTCTCTCACTCTCTCTCTCTCTCTCTCTCTCTCTCTCTCTCTCTCTCTCTCTCTCTCTCTCTCTCTCTCTCTCTCTCTCTCTCTCTCTCTCTCTCTCTCTCCCTCCCTCTCTCTCTCTCTCTCTCTCTCTCTCTCTCTCTCTCTCTCTCTCTCTCTCTCTCTCTCTCTCTCTCTCTCTCTCTCTCTCTCTCTCTCTCTCTGTTCCTCTTTCCATTTTCCTGCTCCCTCCCCCTCTGCCCCAATTCTCTTTCCCTCGCTCCTTGTCTTTTATTCTTTTCTTACCTCCCCTTCTCTTTTCTTTCTCTTCTTATGTTTCCCTCCCCTCCTTCAATTTCCCTCCTGCTCTCCTTCTCTTTCACTTATCCTCATCTCCCTCTCCCTCACTCTCTCACCCTCCCATCTTTCCATCTCTTGGTGGTGTTGGTGTTGGAGAGAGGAGGAGGAGGAGGAGGAGGAGGAGGAGGAGGAGGAGGAGGAAGAGAGGACATAGTGGTATTGGCAGCCAGTTTATCACTCCACTATTCCCCCCCTCCCCCCCACCAACCCCCCAACCCACAACCCACAACATATTACACCGAAAATATGTATGAAAGATTTGTTAATAATTTTAGGGACATCAGTAAATGATATTTAACAAAAGACATACTAAACGCAAAATAATAATTCCACGTACATCTATACCTATAAGAGAATATGTCTATCTGTCCTAAGTTATCTTGAGGTTATCTTGAGATGATATCGGGCTTTTGTGTCCCCGCGGCCCGGTCCTCGACCAGGCCTCCACCCCCAGGAAGCAGCCCGTGACAGCTGACTAACACCCAGGTACCTATTTTACTGCTAGGTAACAGGGGCATAGGGTGAAAGAAACTCTGCCCATTGTTTCTCGACGGCGCTTGGGATCGAACTCGGGACCACACGATCACAAGTTAGAGGCTGAATTTGTCCCAAATGTCCCAATTTTGCAGGAATAGTGGTCAGAGGTATGGGGTGATCATAGGCCTGAACTATGTGCTTAAAGAAATATCAGCCTGTAACTCATCTCCCATGTACGATTATTATTGTGAAATGAAACTGGGGATGTGATTTCCGTAGGGTTTACCGTGTATTTAAATGAGACACTCAAGAAGAGGAATTGACTTATTTGGGGTTACAGTGATGAAAATAGTGAGTAGGGAAGATAGTTCCGGTAATGAAGAGAGTGAATACAGTGAAGATGATATGGTGAGAAGATGAAAGATCAGGGGAGTGGAGGGAGAGGGGCAAGATAAGGGGGCAATATAGGTAGAATTTGTTATAGATAAATAGAGATAAATAACGGCAAATAGAAATAGGCAGATATAGATAGAAATATAGATAGCAAGATAGATAGAGAAATAGATGGAGATAAAGACAAATATACAGATTAACAGTTATAGATAGAGATAAATAAAGATAGAGATAGGTGCAGGAATAATGACAAAAACACGTGATTCGGTTATGAGTAAGAATCCACTAGGAAAATTAAACGAAAATTCCGAATATTTTCGTGTTTCAACTCATTATGAAAGCACACAAGTCTTATTCCTTGATGATATAGTGAAACACAGGTCTTATTCCTTGATGATATAGTGAAACACAGGTTTTATTCCTTGATGATATAGTGAAACACAGGTCTTATTCCTTGATGATATAGTGAAACACAGGTCTTATTCCTTGATGATATAGTGAAACACAGGTCTTATTCCTTGATGATATAGTGAAACACAGGTCTTATTCCTTGATGATATAGTGAAACACAGGTCTTATTCCTTGATGATATAGTGAAACACAGGTCTTATTCCTTG
Source organism: Procambarus clarkii (assembly GCF_040958095.1). Classification (NCBI taxonomy): domain Eukaryota; kingdom Metazoa; phylum Arthropoda; class Malacostraca; order Decapoda; family Cambaridae; genus Procambarus; species Procambarus clarkii. Next base: position 41,240,164 of record NC_091165.1, on the reverse strand, counting down.
ATGATATAGTGAAACACAGGTCTTATTCCTTGATGATATAGTGAAACACAGGTCTTACTCCTTGATGATATAGTGAAACACAGGTCTTATTCCTTGATGATATAGTGAAACACAGGTCTTATTCCTTGATGATATAGTGAAACACAGGTCTTATTCCTTGATGATATAGTGAAACACAGGTCTTATTCCTTGATGATATAGTGAAACACAGGTCTTACTCCTTGATGATATAGTGAAACACAGGTCTTATTCCTTGATGATATAGTGAAACACAGGTCTTATTCCTTGATGATATAGTGAAACACAGGTCTTATTCCTTGATGATATAGTGAAACACAGGTCTTATTCCTTGATGATATAGTGAAACACAGGTCTTATTCCTTGATGATATAGTGAAACACAGGTCTTATTCCTTGATGATATAGTGAAACACAGGTCTTACTCCTTGATGATATAGTGAAACACAGGTCTTATTCCTTGATGATATAGTGAAACACAGGTCTTATTCCTTGATGATATAGTGAAACACAGGTCTTATTCCTTGATGATATAGTGAAACACAGGTCTTATTCCTTGATGATATAGTGAAACACAGGTCTTACTCCTTGATGATATAGTGAAACACAGGTCTTACTCCTTGATGATATAGTGAAACACAGGTCTTATTCCTTGATGATATAGTGAAACACAGGTCTTATTCCTTGATGATATAGTGAAACACAGGTCTTACTCCTTGATGATATAGTGAAACACAGGTCTTATTCCTTGATGATATAGTGAAACACAGGTCTTATTCCTTGATGATATAGTGAAACACAGGTCTTATTCCTTGATGATATAGTGAAACACAGGTCTTATTCCTTGATGATATAGTGAAACACAGGTCTTATTCCTTGATGATATAGTGAAACACAGGTCTTATTCCTTGATGATATAGTGAAACACAGGTCTTACTCCTTGATGATATAGTGAAACACAGGTCTTACTCCTTGATGATATAGTGAAACACAGGTCTTATTCCTTGATGATATAGTGAAACACAGGTCTTACTCCTTGATGATATAGTGAAACACAGGTCTTATTCCTTGATGATATAGTGAAACACAGGTCTTATTCCTTGATGATATAGTGAAACACAGGTCTTATTCCTTGATGATATAGTGAAACACAGGTCTTATTCCTTGATGATATAGTGAAACACAGGTCTTACTCCTTGATGATATAGTGAAACACAGGTCTTACTCCTTGATGATATAGTGAAACACAGGTCTTATTCCTTGATGATATAGTGAAACACAGGTCTTATTCCTTGATGATATAGTGAAACACAGGTTTTATTCCTTGATGATATAGTGAAACACAGGTTTTATTCCTTGATGATATAGTGAAACACAGGTCTTATTCCTTGATGATATAGTGAAACACAGGTCTTATTCCTTGATGATATAGTGAAACACAGGTCTTATTCCTTGATGATATAGTGAAACACAGGTTTTACTCCTTGATGATATAGTGAAACACAGGTTTTATTCCTTGATGATATAGTGAAACACAGGTCTTATTCCTTGATGATATAGTGAAACACGAAACACGGGATCTTTGTTTAATTTTCCAAGTGGATACATTTGTATAGAGATTTTGTATAGAGACGGTTGTGTGTGTATATTACATGTATAGTACGTGGAATAACTAGACCAAACGTGAGGATGGAGGCTGCGTCCCTCACTGTGAGGTAAACTACCTCAAGAAGATCGTAGCCCTCATTTAATTTTTTTTCACAAGAGACCAGGGTAAATACTGGTTCTTGATTAATGGAACAAAGTATTTCTGGTGTTGTAACTTTCCTCAGTTACCAAGAACAGTGTTGATGTTCGGTAGACGTCATCCGATTCCATTTAAGTTTCTGTGTATTCCATGAAGTTAATAATTAACACTTTTATAGAAATTAACATTTGTGTTCCTTGTTGTGTTAGTAAATGATTCACCTTGATATTACAGACTCAGTGTTCCTCAATTATTCACTTCTGAAGAAAAGGAATATTATCTGTGCACAACATGGGGCCTGATAGCTGAGTGGACAGCGCTTCAGATTCATAGTCTTGAGGTTCCGGGTTCTATTCCCGGTGGAGGCAGAAACAAATGGGCAGTTTCTTTCACCCTGATACCCCTTTTACCTAGCAGTAAATAGGTACCTGGGAGTTAGTCAGCTGTCACGGGTTGCTTCCTGGGGTGTGAGTGTGTGTGGTGTGGGGGGGGGGGAAGTAGTTAGTAAACAGTTGATTGACAGTTGAGAGGCGGGCCGAAAGAGCAAAGCTCAATCCCCCGCAAACACAACTAGGTGAATACATGTTCACTTAGTACAGCTCTGCTGGTAGTGTCTTGGAAGGAAGCGCTGTTATTGTCTTAGATTCAGCTACTCCGAACAGGAGTTCCAAGTAGCACGGGCTATGGTGAGCCCGAAGGAAGCTTTTCTCTTTGAATCGTGCAGTGTATTCTAGTCACTGTAAGAATTGTACCGTGGACAAGTGCCAAGCACCCAGAGCTAGAGCCCAACATACACTCATTCATCCTTCCTTCTTTGTCAAAGAAACTTGAAATTAGTCCAATCACATCATTTTGTTATCCTGGTCAATGGACTTAAAACAGGAAGTGCTCTTTGATGTCTCGATACCGTATTTGGCAACAAGAAGCCGGGAGAGATTTGTCATATCACTGGCCTCGTCAACTTGACTGACAAAGTACTTTGATGACGTTATCTTGGCAACCACTTGATCGTTAATCATCTATCAGAGACTTGACAGTTTTATTAGACAGTTGGTATTGCCTCAGTGAGTCAACTACTTCATCATTAAAGACAAGTTTTGCATTTCAAGAAAATTGATCAGTTTTTCTCTAATAGTTATTAGAGAAACCCCATTATACCAACCCATTATACCAACCCATTATACCAACCCATTATACCAACCCATTATACCAACCCATTATACCAACCCATTATACCAACCCATTATGTGGGTTGGTATGATCCTCCTTATTCTTGGTAATATTAAGATCAACTACACATGTTGCATGTTGTGGCAGACGTCGAAGTCCTTTGCATAGATCCACTAACATTAAGTAAAGATTTCTTCAAATCATCGGATTACAGCTTAGAAACAGTGTGATCCACGTGAGGTACTTCAGGGTGAAGGTTTTCATGATGCAGCTTTAGCCAAAATGCTTACAGGAAACCCCATACTACACCTTTGTGACAGACTACACAACGGGTGGTACTGTGTCGTCCCTTACAGTGTTGAGGAAGCCACATGTGTGATGTGTTCCTTCTGGCTGGAGCTCTGTGTTTAGGGTGACGGTCACAGCGCCTGTGTAGGGAGAGTACCTTTGGTAAGTATCAAACTACGACTACTTCAGGTCCCACACGCCAGTAAACAAAACACATCACTTTCCCACACAACCCTCACCCACCCAAACACACCCCACACCCCCCAACACCCTCAACACACCCCCACACCCCTTCAACACCCCCCCACACCCCCACACCTCTCCCAACGCCCCCCCACACCCCTACACCCCCACACACCCCCTCAACACCCCCCACACCTCCCCACACACCCTCAACACTCCCCCACACACCACACCATATCGCATCTGGTCAACACATTATTTGTATCTTGCGATTTATAGTACACAAAATGTGTTCTGAGACTCAGCATTGTTTGGGAGGAGTAACACCCTGGTACACACGGCTTACACCTGGTGTTGTGTGGGGCTCTTAAACTGGGGCTCACGCACCTTGGTGCTCTCTCTACTGGGGCTCAGCTCATGAACCCATTATGTGCCTCTGTAACCCTTTACACCACCGCCCACGGCATGGGTATGGGGTGTATAATAAGGAAAGAAATTTTATTTAGTGTGTGTGTATATATATATATATATATATATATATATATATATATATATATATATATATATATATATATATATATATATATATATATATATATATATGCGTCAGAAAAGTCTTGACCCCCTGAAGGATTCGAACCCGGTCAGCCAGGGTCTCCATGCCCTTTAGCGTGTCTAGTACTATAACCACTCTGCCAACAACAAACTGTACAAAAGTACTGAAGAGTCGTCTGACATTTTACTCCAATACCCGACAGCAGTCGTGACAATTTTGGACACAGATAGTTCATCAAATCACTTCATCATGCTGGGGTCCGTGCCAGTAACATCCGGCCCCAATTGCAACCTTCAATTGCCTCTGCACCCTAATTGTCACCCTGCGCCCTGTGCTAGTGGGCCTCTCCCTGCTCATCACTTCATAGCCATTTAGGAACTCTGTGTTCCCTGTCATCTCCCTGATATTTATTGCAATGAAGGGAGCCAGATCCTTTGTTGCAAACTACTGCCACATTACCCCGGCGTCGTTAGTGTGCAAGTTAGAGGAGGTTATAAGGGGGACTCAATAAGAGAACACCTTGATATATATATGGCTTGATAAAGGACTCTCAACATGACTTCTTGTCTCACTAATCTACACTCTTCACTAGTAGAATAGCAGAAAAATTATAGTAAAGAGCATTATAGTAATATAGCAGTAGATCATAGCAAGGCCTTTTACACTAACCTCATAATAGACTGATCACGGGATTGATGGGAATATTGTGTTAGACTGGAGCCAAGTTGATGAGAGGCATCAGAGCGACCATCCACGGGGCGGAGCAGGAGTGGACAAATGTCACAAGTGTTGGACAGTAATATCAGCAAGTTTGTGGATGACACGAAAAAGTGGAGCGAATTGAAAACTCCAATAAGAACTCGGCTGAACGCCACCCCTCCCCCCCAAAAAAAAAAATCCTCACATTTTAAAGCTTGACAGCAAAGTGGCTGAAAAAGTTGAACGTTCATAGCAACAAAGTCCCAAACTTAGAAAATAACTATAGCTAGAAAATGTCTAGCAGATGAATAATACAGATTTGTGCACCTCGCGCTGCGAGAGAGAGAGAGACTTGTAGTCATGATTAGCAGCGCCTTAAGCCCTGACCAGTAACGTGTCATTGTGTGTAATACAGAGAATAAATTGCTTGGGTTTATAGCCAGAAACCTCGACAACACATTAACAACGTCTTTTATTAAAATTTGAGCCTCGTGAGGCCCCCAACTTAGGCACTCCAATTCATCAAAGTAGGAAGACCTGCTTATCCCTAGTGTTGGGACGTCCCGAGCGGGGAGAGGCTGGGCCTGCAGGCCCTGGGGAGCTGAGGCTGGGCCTGCAGGCCCTGGGGAGCAGAGGCTGGGTCTGCAGGCCCTGGGGAGCAGAGGCTGGGCCTGCAGGCCCTGTGGGCGGAGCAGGACGATGGTAGGCAAGACCGAGGCCGTGAGGGGTACCACCAGCTGAGATATCAACAAGGTCTTGCGACTCTCAGACCAAGACACAAGTCGTAAGAATGACGATAAGCCTGGAAAGTTCAGATTCAGGAACTGTTGCTGTTGCCTTAGCAACAGCGTTGTGGTCGAGTGTAAGAAGTTGGTAATCAACATAAAAGGGTCTTATCAAAAGAAAATAGGTTGAATTGATAAATATGGGTAAATATTGATAGGAAATGGGTTGGATCTTGACGGGCAGCACACAGAAGGGTGCAACAGAGAGAGAGAGAGAGAGAGAGAGAGAGAGAGACAGACAGACAGACAGAGAGAGAGAGAGATGTTTGCAGACTTACTGTTATGTACAAAGCCAATATTATGAAGATTCCCTTCATGGCACAACTTTGTGGACAGCCAAAAAATCGTCATCCACAACACAAGACGCTCAGTCATCAACAGACAAATGCTGGTTGTGTAATTTTTAAGAGCAAAACTTCAAGAGCGAGTATTGGTTCTCAGGCAACGGCGGTTGTTAACTCCAACACCTTGGAGGTCAACATTACCTCCTCCAACACCTTGGAGGTCAACATTACCACCTCCAACACCTTGGAGGTCAACATTACCACCTCCAACACCTTGGAGGTCAACATTACCACCTCCAACACCTTGGAGGTCAACATTACCTCCTCCAACACCTTGGAGGTCAACATTACCTCCTCCAACACCTTGGAGGTCAACATTACCTCCTCCAACACCTTGAAGGTCAACATTACCACCTCCAACACCTTGGAGGTCAACATTACCACCTCCAACACCTTGGAGGTCAACATTACCACCTCCAACACCTTGGAGGTCACCATTACCACCTCCAACACCTTGGAGGTCACCATTACCACCTCCAACACCTTGGAGGTCAACATTACCTCCTCCAACATCTTGGAGGTCAACATTACCACCTCCAACATCTTGGAGGTCAACATTACCACCTCCAACATCTTGGAGGTCAACATTACCACCTCCAACACCTTGGAGGCCAACATTACCACCTCCAACATCTTGGAGGTCAACATTACCACCTCCAACATCTTGGAGGTCAACATTACCACCTCCAACATCTTGGAGGTCAACATTACCACCTCCAACATCTTGGAGGTCACCATTACCACCTCCAACATCTTGGAGGTCACCATTACCTCCTCCAACATACTGAAGGGTAACACTGACTTCTCCCAAGATGACGAAGAGTGAAACAGTCAGAAACAGCAGCTGTAGGAATCATCTAATCAGCGAAATTCACATTCTGCAGCAGCTGCTGTAGTATGCAGTCTGCAGCTACAGCATACAGTCAGCAGCAGCAGCAGCAGCAGCAGCAGCAGCAGCAGCAGCAGCAGCAGCAGCAGCAGCAGCAGCAGCAGCAGCAGCAGCAGCGCCCCAGTGAGCCGAGCACTCTGTGAGATAACATCCGGCTCCACAAACATGATCCCAGAGGCCGGTGTTAAGCCGGTGACCGTCGCTACACGTTCAGGGGTCTCAAGCCCCAGATCATGTCCCCCAGCCAGTGTCCACCAGCCCCAGATCATGTCCCCCAGCCAGTGTCCACCAGCCCCAGATCATGTCCCCCAGCCAGTGTCCACCAGCCCCAGATCATGTCCCCCAGCTAGTGTCCACCAGCCCCAGATCATGTCCCCCAGCCAGTGTCCACCAGCCCCAGATCATGTCCCCCAGCCAGTGTCCACCAGCCCCAGATCATGTCCCCCAACCAGTGTCCACCAGCCCGAGGTCATGTCCCCCAGCCAGTGTCCACCAGCCCCAGATCATGTCCCCCAGCCAGTGTCCACCAGCCCGAGGTCATGTCCCCCAGCCAGTGTCCACCAGCCCCAGATCATGTCCCCCAGCCAGTGTCCACCATCCCCAGATCATGTCCCCCAGCTAGTGTCCACCAGCCCCAAATCATGTCCCCCAGCTAGTGTCCACCAGCTAGTGTCCACCAGCCCCAGATCATGTCCCCCAGCTAGTGTCCACAGCCCCAGATCATGTCCACCAGCCAGTGTCCTCCAGCCCCACATCATGTCCCCAAGACACCCCAGGACACCCCAGGACACCACAAGACACCACAAGACACCCCAAGACACCCCAGGACACCCCAGGACACCTCAAGACACCCCAAGACATCCCAAGACACCCCAAGACACCCCAGGACATCCCAGGACACCACAAGACACCCCAGGAGACCGAAAGACACCCCAGGACACCCCAAAACACCCCAAAACACCCCAGGACACCCCAAGACACCACAAGACACCCCAGGACACCACAAGACACCCCGGGACACTACAAGACACCCCAGGGCACCACAAGACACCCCAGGATACCCCAAGACACCCCAGAACACCCCAAGACTCCCCAAGACTCCCCAGGACACCCCAAGACACACCAAGACACCCCAGGACACTCCAAGGCACCCCAGGACACCCCAAGACACCCCAAGACACCCCAGAACACCCCAAGACACCCCAGGACACCCCAGGACACCCCAAGACACCCCAAGACACTCCAGGACACCCCAGGACACCCCAGGACACCCCAAAACACCCCAAGACACCCCAGGACACCACAAGACACCACAAGACACCCCAAGACACCACAAGACACCCCAGGACACCCCAGGACACCCCAGGACACCACAAGACACCCCAGGACACCACAAGACATCCCAAGACACCCCAGGACACCACAAGACACCCCAGGATACCACAAAACACCCCAGGACACCACCAGACACCCCAGGATACCACAAAACACCACAAGACACCCCAGGACACCACAAGACACCCCAGGACACCCCAAGACACCACAAGGCACTCCAGGACACCCCAAGACACCCCAGGACAACACAAGACACCCCAAGTCACCCCAGGACACCTCAAGACACCCCAGGACACCCCAAAACACCCCAAGACACCCCAAGACACCCCAGGACACCCCAGGACAACACAAGACACCCCAGGACACCCCAAGACACCCCAGGACACCCCAAGGCACCCCAAGACTCCCCAGGACACCACAAGACACCCCAAGACATCCCAGAACACCCCAGGACACCCCAGGATACCCCAAGACACCCCAAGATACCCCAAGACACCCTAAGACACCCCAGGACAACACAAGACACCCCAATACACCCCAGGACACCTCAAGACACCCCAGGACACCCCAGGACACCCCAAGACACCCCAAGACACCCCAGGACACCTCAAGACACCCCAGGACAACACAAGACACCCCAGGACACCCCAGGACACCTCAAGACACCCCAGGACACCCCAGGACAACACAAGACACCCCAAGACACCCCAAGACACCCCAAGACACCACAAGACACCCCAGGACACCCCAGGACACCCCAGGACAACACAAGACACCCCAAGACACCCCAAGACACCCCAAGACACCCCAGAACACCCCAAGACACCCCAAGACACCCCAGAACACCACAAGACACCCCACGACACCAAAAGACACCCCAGAACACCGCAAGACACCCCAGAACACCACAAGACACCCCAAGACACCCCAGTACACCCCAAGACACCCCAGGACACCCCAAGACACCCCAAGACACCCCAGAACACCACAAGACACCCCAGAACACCACAAGACACCCCAGAACACCACAAGACACCCCAGAACACCACAAGACACCCCAAGACACCCCAGGACACCCCAAGACACGCCAGGACACCCCAGGACACCCCAGAACACCACAAGACACCCCAGGACACCCCAGGACACCCCAAGACACCCCAGGACTCCCCAAGACACCCCAGGACACCCCAGGACTCATCGTGGGTGAGTCAGACATGGTCCAGCTGGTAGACCTGATCACCTCGACCTGGACCAGTAAAAGAACAGTCGGGGCGATTCACTTATTACCCTTTAAGACACTGGACGGAGCCTCAACCCCACACACCTGACTCCGGTCGGAGCCTCAACCCCCCCCCACGCACCTGACTCCGGTCGGAGCCTCAACCCCCCCCACACACCTGACTCCGGACGGAGCCTATTAACCCCACACACCTGACTCTGGATGGAGCCTCAACCCCACACACCTGACCCTGGACGGAGCTTTAACCCCACACACCTGACTCCGGACGGAGCCCCATCCCCACACACCTGACTCCAGACGGAGCCTTAACCCCACACATCTGACTCCGGACGGAGCCTTAATCCCACACACCTGACTCTGGACGGAGCCTCAACCCCACACACCTGACTCCGGACGGAGCCTCAACCCCACACACCTGACTCCGGACGGAGCCTCAACCTCCACACACCTGACTCCGGACGGAGCCTCAACCTCCATACACCTGACTCCGGACGGAGCCTCAACCCCACACACACCTGACTCTAATCCGGGTCGCGGAGGGGTAAAACAAATGACAATCGTCATCAATGTTTTCGACTCTATACGTGGCTTCTCCTCAGAAGGGGTTTTAGGGGGGGGGGCCTCGTAGCCTGGTGGATAGCGCGCAGACTCGTAATTCTGTGGCGCGGGTTCGATTCCCGCACGAGGCAGAAACAAATGGGCAAAAGTTTCTTTCACCCTGTTAGTCAGCTGTCACGGGCTGCTTCCTGGGGGTGGAGGCCTGGTCAAGGACCGGGCCGCGGGGACACTAAAGCCCCGAAATCAACTCAAGATAACCTCAAGATAACCTCAGCCGTGGAGGGGCGAAGGGTATATATAACAATTACCAAACGTCTGTCCGTGCGACGCCCCCCAACCCCATCAACACAGACGAACTGGAACCACAACAAGTGACAGGCGAGGAGATGGCATGATGGATAGCAGCCCATCCCGTCCATCATACATGGTCGCCGTCTCCTCGGCAGGAACATAAAACCAGGCTCAGTGATTTATCACCGTCGTCGTGGCTGTCACTGTATGTGTAGTGTAGTAATATCTCGCTGTATTGAGCTGGAGCGATGTATGATGACGCTACACTACGAGGGACACGCACCAGATTCACGAAGTACTTACGCAAGTATTTACGAACGTGTACATCTTTCGTCAATCTTTGACGGCTTTGGTTACATTTATTAAACAGTTTACAAGCATGAAAACTTGCCAATCAACTGTTGTTATTGTTATAAACAGCCTCCTGGTGCTTCGGAGCTCATTAACTGTTTAATAATTGTAAACAAAGCCGCTAAAGATTGAGAAAAGATGGACAGGTTCGTAAGTGTAACTGGCCCCAGGTCTTCACCACCCGAGAACTGAGAATGAAAGAGAGAGAGAGAGAGAGAGAGAGAGAGAGAGAGAGAGAGAGAGAGAGAGAGAGAGAGAGGAAAATAGACACAGAATGGAGAAATATAAAGAGAAAGAGGGAGATAGAGGAAGGATGGAAGGCGAATGTGCCGGGATTAATGACTGATCACATCAACTGACCAGACGATGATTAAAACATCTATTGCAGCAGTCTATCGAGTGAGATGAGAAATCTATTGGTTGATATATGTGATCTATTGAGGTAAACCTCTGTGTGAGGTAAACCTCTCACTGTGTGAGGTAAACCTCTCACTGTCTGAGGTAAACCTCTCACTGTGTGAGGTAAACTTATCACTGTGTGAGGTAAACCTCTCACTGTGTGAGGTAAACCTCTCACTGTGTGAGGTAAACCTCTCATTGTGTGAGGTAAACCGCTCACTGTGTGAGGTAAACCGCTCACTGTGTGAGGTAAACCTCTCACTGTGTGAGGTAAACCTCTCACTGTGTGAGGTAAACCTCTCACTGTGTGAGGTAAACCTCTCACTGTGTGAGGTAAACCTCTCACTGTGTGAGGTAAACCTCTCACTGTGTGAGGTAAACCTCTCACTGTGTGAGGTAAACTTATCACTGTGTGAGGTAAACCTCTCACTGTGTGAGGTAAACCTCTCACTGTGTGAGGTAAACTTATCACTGTGTGAGGTAAACCTCTCACTGTGTGAGGTAAACCTCTCACTGTGTGAGGTAAACCTCTCACTGTGTGAGGTAAACCTCTCACTGTGTGAGGTAAAATACTCACTGTGTGAGGTAAAATACTCACTGTGTACTGAATTACAAAACATTCAATAAAATACATAATACTATGTATACAGGTGTTATATGAAGTATACACATACAGGCGCTTGTATATAAACAATGACTGGCATACAGGCATCAGCACACGTGTATACTATCATACGTTGGTGTATGTTTGATGTAATACTGGCATTACTAGTCTTAATAAACACTATACATAATGACATACTTGTATATGTATACTTTATACACGCATGCAATCATCTCCATTAGAATATATACAGACGCAAGTATCTTCGCCCCGCATCATGTATACAAATACAGGCGTCTGCATAATGTATACATACATACAGTCGTCTGCATAATGTATACATACATACAGTCGTCTGCATAATGTATACATACATACAGTCGTCTGCATAATGTATACATACATACATTCGTCTGCATGCAGAAATATTTGCTGCCAAATATGTATATAGGAGGTCCCTAGATACCAAGTGGCCTTGTGCAGGATGCCACCCACAACAGTTGAGTAGATCCCAAGTACCGATTTGGCTGCTGAGTAAGTCAGTATCTGTAGATGGAGAGGGGAGACATGGATGGGTAGGGGAAGGGGAAGGTAAGAGGAACATCAAGGTAGAGAAGAAGGGGAATTGGGAGGGGAAGGTAAAGGTGGAGAGTGAGGATATGAGTAAAGGGGGTGGTAGAAGTGGTTGGGCAGGGGGAAGGGAAGGGAAGGGAAGGGAAGGGAAGGGAAGGGAAGGGAAGGGAAGGGAAGGGAGACATTCTCCTGCTGACTGTAACTCGAGACCAATTATACCAAGGGGAAAGCCGCGCCTTTGCTACCAGAGGAGGTGAGAGAAAGCGATGGAAAGGTGAAGGGTGGGGGAGGGGGGGAGGGAGGGAGAGGGGAGAGAAAGAGGGGAATTAGAGAAGGTGAAGTGGAGCACGTCCTTGTGAAGGTGTAGGAGAGGGGTGAGACAGACAGACAGACAGACAGACAGCAGACAGATACATAGACGGTAAACATCAATTTGTCGCTGGAGCATATTGGTGGTTGACGCGATGGGGTGTAATGTTTCACCTGGGAGGGAGACAGAGCCCCTCCCATGTACACGGGGTGATGGGAGAGTGAGAGGGACGGGTGGGAGGGAGACAGAGCCCCTCCCATGTACACGGGGTGATGGGAGAGTGAGAGGGACGGGTGGGAGGGAGACAGAGCCCCTCCCATGTACACGGGGTGATGGGAGAGTGAGAGGGATGGGTGGGAGGGAGACAGAGCCCCTCCCATGTACACAGGGTGATGGGAGAGTGAGAGGGACGGGTGGGAGGGAGACAGAGCCCCTCCCATGTACACAGGGTGATGGGAGAGTGAGAGGGACGGGTGGGAGGGAGATAGAGCCCCTCCCATGTACACAGGGTGATGGGAGAGTGAGAGGGACGGCTGGGAGGGAGACAGAGCCCCTCCCATGTACACAGGGTGATGGGAGAGTGAGAGGGACGGGTGGGAGGGAGATAGAGCCCCTCCCATGTACACAGGGTGATGGGAGAGTGAGAGGGACGGCTGGGAGGGAGATAGAGCCCCTCCCATGTACACAGGGTGATGGGAGAGTAAGAGGGACGGGTGGGAGGGAGACAGAGCCCCTCCCATGTACACAGGGTGATGGGAGAGTGAGAGGGACGGGTGGGAGGCAGACAGGGCCCCTCCCATGTACACAGGGTGATGGGAGAGTGAGAGGGACGGGTGGGAGGGAGACAGGGCCCCTCCCATGTACACAGGGTGATGCGAGAGTGAGAGGGACGGGTGGGAGGGAGACAGGGCCCCTCCCATGTACACAGGGTGATGGGAGAGTGAGAGGGTCGGGTGGGAGGGAGACAGAGAGCCTCTGATCTCCCCCCCATCCTCTGATCCTCTCCTCTGAAAGGATCAGAGGAAAGGATCCTCTGATCCTTTCGATCCTCCCAAGTACACGGGAGGGTCGAAAAATTCAGAGAGAGAAGGGTGCATACCTGGATCGTACCTGGAGTCGATTCTTAGAGTTCTTCCCTACGTCAGGCGTGAGATCAGGCTCGTCCTGTTCTCAATGGTTCTATTCTGCATTTCCTTCCATATCGCTGGCTTCAGTCTGCTGTTATTCTACTGTGCAAATTTGGTTTCCAGCCTTCCGGTATCTTCCATGATACCATGATATCTTCTATCATGATAATATCCTCTCGTCTCCTTTCCAGAGAGTACATTTTGAGAGCTTCTAGACGACTCCTTTAAGTGCTCTATCGTGTCTATCAGTTCTCTGTATTCCCTCTATTTCAGCAATCTCTTATGCACAGAAGCGGGAAGTGAGTACGGAGCATTACTCAAGACGGGACAGCACCAGTAATTTAAATAGCATTAACATGAAAAAAACACTGGTTACCTACCTTGAGGTTACCTTGAGGTGCTTCCGGGGCTTAGCGTCCCCACGGCCCGGTCGTCGACCAGGAATTGATGGTTCGCATAATCCACCCAATCATTTTCCTGACAGAAGGTATATTTACCTGGTTATGTTTCTGGTACTAATAAACTGTATTCACTTACGATTCCAGGATTCTTTACATGTTTCCTTTTCTTCGTTGATCTGAATTTCGTTCAAGTTCTAAAGTTTTTGCCACGCGTAAATACCTGGAATTTATCATTGTTAAACAACATGTTATTGTGATATCTAACAGTAACTGGAGTTTATCACTGTTGAGCAACATGTTATCGTGATGTTTCACGATACCTGGAAGCCCACATGAAGACTTTATTGATATCAGGTTTTATGATTTCATTGTCTTCTACAAAAGTCATTTTAATGCTGAGTTTTGTATTTTCTGCCAAGAATGACACGAGTCTGTGACTTATTTTTGTGCGAGTGAAGCGGAGCCACTCCATCCCGTGCACACGGGAGGCTGGGACAGTGAGTGGGACGGGTGGGAGGGAGGCAGAGCTGCTCCCATGTACTCAGGAGGCTGGGACAGTGAGTGGGATAGGTGGGAGGGAGACAGAGCTGCTCCCATGCACACGGGAGGCTGGGACAGTGGGTGGGGCGGGTGGGAGGGAGGCAGAGCTGCTCCCATGAACTCAGGAGGCTGGGACAGTGAGTGGGACGGGTGGGAGGGAAACAGAGCTGCTCCCATGCACACGGGAGGCTGGGACGGGTGGGAGGGAGACAGAGCTGCTCCCATGCACACGGGAGGCTGGGACAGAGAGTGGGACGGGTGGGAGGGAGGCAGAGCTGCTCCCATGCATACGTGAGGCTGGGACACAGAGTGGGACGGGTGGGAGGGAGACAGAGCCGCTCCCATACACACGGGAGGCTGGGGCAGAGAGTGGGACGGGTGGGAGGGAGACAGAGCTGCTCCCATGCACATGGGAGGCTGGGACAGTGAGTGGGACGGGTGGTAGGGAAACAGAGCTGCTCCCATGCACACGGGAGGCTGGGACAGAGAGTGGGACGGGTGGGAGGGAGACAGAGCTGCTCCCATGCACACGGGAGGCTGGGACAGAGAGTGGGACGGGTGGGAGAGACACACGAAAAACACAACACAATGGGCGTAACACAAACTGTAGTTCGAGTAGTGAGAGAAGTAAAAACCCTGCTACCCACCTCTTACCCACTTCTTACCCACCTCTTACCCACCTCTTACCCACCACTTACCCACCTCTTACCCACCTCTTACCCACCTCTTACCCACCTCTTACCCACCACTTACCCACCTCTTACCCACCTCTTACCCACCTCTTACCCACCTCTTACCCACCACTTACCCACCTCTTACCCACCACTTACCCACCTCTTACCCACCACTTACCCACCTCTTACCCATCTACTCAGTTCTGACCTAAACTAAAGCCGACAATGTGGGTGACACATCCATCAATACTCGGACGCTGCTCCCACTCTGTTCCAGCAGCCTGCTTCTGCTGGTCCATAGTTATGTTCCAGCAGCCTGCGTCTGCTGGTCCATAGTTATGTTCCAGCAGCCTGCATCTCCTGGTCCATAGTTATGTTCCAGCAGCCTGCGTCTGCTGGTCCATAGTTATGTTCCAGCAGCCTGCATCTGCTGGTCCATAGTTATGTTCCAGCAGCCTGCGTCTGCTGGTCCATAGTTATGTTCCAGCAGCCTGCATCTGCTGGTCCATAGTTATGTTCCAGCAGCCTGCGTCTGCTGGTCCATAGTTATGTTCCAGCAGCCTGCATCTGCTGGTCCATAGTTATGTTCCAGCAGCCTGCGTCTGCTGGTCCATAGTTATGTTCCAGCAGCCTGCATCTGCTGGTCCATAGTTATGCTCCAGCAGCCTGCATCTGCTGGTCCATAGTTATGTTCCAGCAGCCTGCATCTGCTGGTCCATAAGAGGCTTTGCTACACCTCCATAGACTGCTGACTTGAACCTGTCCTCAGGAAATACATCTATCTATACCCTACAAAGATGGTCAGGTTACCCCACAAAGATGGTGGATGTGCTGCCCCGGCTGAGAGAGCGACGCTTCACTTGCAAAAATTATTACATCACACCTACGAACATTTGCGCGCTAACAACACATTGAAGCTGATTTGTTTAATCCTGGAGACAATCTTGGCTAAGAGCTACCTCTATGATTACAAATCAAATCTGAATCTTTATTTATAAATGGTTATTGACAGTAAGTGGGGAAAGTTTACACAAAAAGTAGATTACATTAATTTGATTGAAAGTAGAGTACATTAATACACTGGACTAAACAGGTGTACAACAAACTAATGTAAATTAAATGTAAATTAAATTTATATTTTAGACATAAAGCGAGTGACATTTAGAAGGATTTAAAAGGTGATATATTATAAAGAAAACATGAGGTGAACGTAAGACATATATTGGCACAATTTATATCACAAGATAAAGATGATGTGAAGACAATTATAAATAGACCTAATATAAACTACCATAACATTGAGGACATTTGTACATCTCCTGCAACAGTTTCTGGAGTGAACAAATCCACATGGGCCGTGACGAGGATTCGAACCTGCGTCCGGGAGTATCCCAGATTCTGCCTTAATCGACTGAGCTACGACAGGGTAAAAGATTCTGGAGTTATTCCGGTACAAAAATCACTCCAAACACACAGCTCATTATAACATTGAAATGATTCATTAGTATTCAAAATGCCTGTTAGTAATCCGTCTCTTTGTGAGAGAAACTCATACTTCGTGACATTCACCGGGGGACATTCCTGATTACTCTCTTGACTAGTTGTCTTATTCTCTCCTGTATACCGTCAGCACCATTATGTTTGTCTATAATACATAAATGAGTATTATAATACATATAATACATAAATATAATTTAGCCAGAAAGAAATAACCCATCAAGTGTATATATATACACACACACACATATATATATATATATATATATATATATATATATATATATATATATATATATATATATATATATATATATATGCGGAAAATCCACAGAGAAATATGAAAGGAGGTGAACGTTTCGGCTTTGTTAAAGCCTTTGTCAACACCAGACTCTGGTGTTGACAAAGTCTGGTGTTGAGTCTGGTGTTGACAAAGGCTTTAACAAAGCCGAAACGTTCACCTCCTTTCATATTTCTCTGTGGATTTTCCGCATAAAATGATCAGTGTTTTGTGATCGTCAATTGCATATATATATATATATATATATATATATATATATATATATATATATATATATATATATATATATATATATATATATATATATATATATATATATATCATTGAATATGACCGCATATTCTGTATTTATTATTTTCTGGTTTAGGGCTTCTATCCCTCTAACTATTTTCTTAGCATCAGGGCTTAATTGAAATTAAACCCTGATGCTAAGAAAATAGTTAGAGGGATAGAAGCCCTAAACCAGAAAATAATAAATACAGAATATGCGGTCATATTCAATGAAACATGTTTGAAAGAAAACCTGCTGCCAGTATACACCAATATATATATATATATATATATATATATATATATATATATATATATATATATATATATATATATATATATATATATATATATATATATATATATATATATATATATATATATATATATATATGTCGCACCTACTTGCCAGAACGCACTTCTCAGCCTACTATGCAAGGCCCGATTTGCCTAATAAGCCAAGTTTTCATGAATTAATTGTTTTTCGACTACCTAACCTACCTAACCTAACCTAACCTAACTTTTTCGGCTACCTAACCTAACCTATAAAGATAGATAAGGTTAGGTTAGGTAGGGTTGGTTAGGTTCGGTCATATATCTACGTTAATTTTAACTCCAATAAAAAAAATTGACCTCATATATAATGAAATGGGTAGCTTTATCATTTCATAAGAAAAAAATTAGATTAAATATATTAATTCAGGAAAACTTGGCTTATTAGGCAAATCGGGCCTTGCATAGTAGGCTGAGAAGTGCGTTCTGGCTACTAGGTACGACATATATATATATATATATATGAATTTGATTGAAGGTACCAAAGAATTAAGTTCATTACGAAAAATTTCTTATTGATTTTTCAAAATTTCTTTAGTACCTTCAATAAAATTCACATGTGAAAATGAGGAGAATGATACTCTTCTGTTTTTGGACATTATGATTCATAGAGTCAATGTTCATTATTATTTGAATCATCCTAATAAAGTTAAACAGGCAGTATTTTCAGGAATGTTTCTTCGAGCTTTGAGGGTATGCAGCCTTGTGTTTTTTGATGAAGAGATAGTTAAAATATATGAAAATGGGAAGAGTTTACAGTACCCTAAGATGTTTTTGGATTGTTCGTTTGGGAAAGCTAAACGCACGTTTTATAATAATGTCTCCAAAGCGAAACCAGAAAATGGAAACTCATTGGTGGTACCTTATGCGATGGGATTTGAGAAACTTTCCCCAGTTTTTAAGAACCTTGATATCAATTTGGTGTTCAGTAATAATACGATCAAGTCTAATTTAATAAAAAAAACTCCCCTGGTACAACAGGTTGTGTGTATTCGATTCCCTGCAATGATTGTGAGTCTGTGTACCTGGGACAAACAGGAAAATCCTTACAATTACGTATGTCCCAACATGCTTATAGTATAAGAACTGCCCAAACGTCTAATGCTTTGTATCTACAAACAAGTTTGTGTGATCACACTATTAATTGGGATGGGGCGAAAAGCATTGCCAATTGCAATGAAACCTTACTTTATGGAGAAATGGGGACGAAAGAAGAGTAAGGAAGACTGAACTAAGGATAAATTTAAAACAAATGTTCCTTTATCTCATAGTGGAATTAAGGGAATCAACAAAAACACTGGAGAGTAGCTGATAAGAGCCGCCAGTTGGAAAAACCCAGGTTAAATGGATGGTACATTGTACTGACGTGCGATATTGAAGCTAATATGGGGATCTAATTTGTACATGCCAGGGCTTACATTAAGGCTGTTGTTACGTTCTTTGATCAGAGCGGACTCAATCAAATTGAAATCAGTCTCAATTACACTCAATCAATGAAACTTGTTTAACGAAATTATTTTTTTTTTTAACAATACATTCGGCCCCTCTGAAGTCGATAGAATGACCACATAAATTGGAATATAAAATACAATGCACTGGAGTGGTGGGCTGAGCGAATAGTATAAGAGTGTTGTTTTAAACGTGAGGGAAAAGATTTACAAGTTTATAGAAAGAAATTTTACCGTTATTGAAGAAATAACGAAAATCTATTCAATTGGGAAGAAGTTAAAATACCACAAATCTTCCTTGGATGTTGCGCTTGGGCAAGCAAAAAGGACGTTCTATAAACAGCTCCCAATCTAAATCAGAAATGAAAAACTCGGCTGATTTTACCATACTTTGAAGGACTAAAAAAAGCTTGCCCCAGCCTTGAAAAATCTTAATATAAACCCAGTGTTCATAAATAATAATATAGCTAAGTTCATTTTAATTAAGAACTCGCCCTCATCTGAAACAGGATGAGTGGCCCTCATCCTTGGAATGAGTGTGCATGTGTTTACATCAGGCAAACTGGTAAATCTCTTTCCTCACGTTTAAAACAGCACTCTTATGCTATTCGTACAACTCAGCACTAAATATCTAAAATATGAGACGAACTAGACTCACCTGCTTTGAACTACCACAATCAAGGAAGGATATGTATTCTCGCAATTGTTCAGAGCTGAAGCCCTGTAAGCAATAATTTGCAATATACCTGTCAACAGTCGTATTTTACACATATGACGCTGTTGATCAATAATCTACCCGTACAACATCTACTCACTACTTGATCTACTCAATTGACTTGATCAACTGGTTAAACTAACAACATCTCGCACTTTAAAACTAAAATGTTCGCTTTCAAACTGTGTTTCGAACATACACATGACGAATATAATAACAATGGTCCAGGATGGACCGAAACGTCGTCAGGTCTAGTATTTTCATATGTGTGGTTTGTGTGTCTTCCAGCCCCGTTATTGTGACTTACTGTCTGCTAAACAGTAACAATAACAATGCAATATTCAACACAGACAATGTAAGCCTAATCACCTCAATGCTTCTATTTCACTCAAATCTTCGCTTCATGGAGAATATATTTAGTAGTTCTGTATGGAATAAATACAAATAAAATGATAAATAAAGGAGATAAAGCTGGAGTGCTGGAAGCCTGGAAATGTCACCACCCCAGCCAGCACCAGTCAGCTATAAAGAACTATAAAATGAAATGGAAACACCAATTTTTGCGCCTGTAGCCCCTCCGTGACGCGTTCCCGCCAAATGCCTTCCGGAGAGCGGTGACTGGGTCCGGGTCACTCACCTCGGCTCCTCAACCAACACCTCCCTCCAACTATTAGGTCGCGTGTGTTGCCTTATCGTGGCCAACGGTGCAAATGCGACCTATGAAGCAAACTAACGGTTCGCAAATATTTGCGTATCTGTGCATCGGATGCGATAGATGTGTTGCTTGGGTTCGCCCGTTGCTAGTTAGGCTATAAGGTTGGGTTTTTTACGGAGTGGCAGTTCTAATGTGCTATATGAAGTGACTACAGTTAGGATGTTTATACGCTCTGTGAACCAACAACATCATTAGAGGAAGCGACAGTAAAGTACAAAGGGAGAGGGAGCATGTTCCTAGAATTTATCTACTAAAATAGATGGAGTGAGATAGAAAATACATGAATTAACACTACAATTCAGCTTAGAGTGCCAGATATTGTCGCTCAACATCAGGAAAGGTGGAGGTGTTTCCATGCTGGGAAACATACACCAGAAGACGAGAGAATTAATAATCGACAGTCTACGAGAAGTTGACATAATGACACTTCAGTTTTAAATCAGGATGATAAACTGATAATAATAAATGCCTAAGAGTCCACCAGCAAGCAACAGATGGACAAAGGAGGAGGCAGATGACACACGAGAGGATTTCATATTGAACATGAGAGAGATTATAGTAAAAGTAGATAAAGATTAATCACGATTGATGGTACTGGGGGACTTCAACATGAAATCAATAAACTGGGAGGCTTACGAAACAACAAAGGAGGACATACAGTCTCCGTGGTGTAGTGGTAAGACACTCGCCTGGCGTTCCGCGAGCGTTTTGTCATGGGTTCGTATCCTGGCCGGGGAGGATTTACTGGGCGCAAATCCTTAAATGTAGCCTCTGTTTAACGCAACAGTAAAATGTGTACTTGGTTGTAACAACGATTCTTCGCGGCGGGGATCATATTCCAGGGACCTGCCCGAAACGCTACGCGTACTAGTGGCTCTACAAGAATGTAACAACTCTTGTATATATCTCAAAAATATTTGGACAGGCACATTTGTAAACCTCATCCTGGAGACATTAATGTACCAATACAGCAAGAAGGGCATGAGAATGAAGGAAGGAAATGTTCCGTCAATGCTAGATTTAATATTCACCAAGAAAGAGGAAATGGTTGACATTCACTGCCTTCCTCCCTTGGCGTAAGAGCGCTCATGTCCTTTTGAAAATAAAATATGTAATTTGTTATAATCCAGAAGAGATCGGGCAAAATGAAACAGGTGGAAACATTGATTTTAGGAGAGAACACTATGAGGACTTACTAAATTAGTTCTACAATTAATTTAACTGAGAAGACTTGTTAGTGAGGCATGAGAGAAAATGAGAGATTTGCTTAATTTTGTGAGATATTTGATGAAGGCCCAAAAATTTGATAACAAAACAGATGCAAAACTAGAGAACACGATTGATCCAACATTAATTGTTCGAAGACCAGAGAACAAAAGACAAAAATTGGGTTCGATATACTAAGACACCAAACCCTCACGTGTCCCAGCACAACAAACAAGAAACAAGTACACAGCAGTGAGGAGGGAGGGTGCAAGAAACTTTGAGAAAGGGGCGTCGAAATAATGCTAAACAAGACCAGACCTTCCTGTAAGCACATTAAAACAAGCTGCATGTAAAGGAGAAAATACTCAGGAACATATTTTGAAATGGGAAACATATTCACAGAGAATGACAAGGAAGTGTATGAAACAATAACTGAACAGTTCCAAAGTGATTTGACCAAACCACACACTAAAAGGTGAAGGGACGACGACGTTTCGGTCCGTCCTGGACCATTCTCAAGTCGATTGATTCTCATAATCGACTTGAGAATGGTCCAGGACGGACCGAAACGTCTTCATCCCTTCATCTTCTAGTGTGTGGTCTGGTCAAACTACTTCAGCCACGTTATTGTGACTCATCGCCTGCAGTTCCAAAGTGATTTTGTGCAAAAATATGATTTTCAGAGAAGCAGACAATGCCAATTCCAGAGAACAGCATAGAATACATAGTGATGTCTCGAGACGAAGTGGAAATATTACTCCAGGAACTAGGAAGAAACCAAGCGGTTTGGCCAGACAGAGTTTCACCTTGTGTTCTGAGAGAATGGGGCAGCTGAGCTGAACATTCCACTTCAACTGATATTCCAGACATCATTGTCTATAAGAACCTGTAGAGAAACAAGGTATATGGCAAAAGGCACACGTAGGGCCAACCTACAAAAATAGCAGAAATTATAGACCTGTATATTTGACAAGCGTGGGAGTTAAATCACTAGAAAAATAGATTAAACGAAATGGATTGAATTCCTGGAGAGAAATTATATAATATCAGACAGTATGGTTTTTTTCGAAGAGGAAGATCCTGTGTAACAAATCCACTGAGTGTTCATGACCGAGCCACAGACATTCTACAGGAAAGAGATGGTTGGGTTGAATGTGTTTAATGTTACCTAAAAAAATGGTTTTGACGGGGGTTCCACACTAGAGGTTGTTCTGGAGATTGGAACATGTTGGAGGGGGTGACAGGCTGACTGCTGACACCAATAAAAGTAATTCTTACAGAAAAATGAGGGCGGTAATCAGAGACATGATAATTAACTGGGTAAGTGTTATCAGGGGAGCACCACAGGGCTCAGTTGTATTTACCTAGTTGTGCTTGCGAGGGTTGAGCTCTGGCTCTTTGGTCCCGCTTCTCAACTGTCAGTCAACTGATGTACACATTCCTGAGCCTGTTGGGCTTTATCATATCTACATTGAAACTGTGTATGGAGTCAGCCTCCACCACATCACTACTTAATGCATTCCATTTGTTAACTACTCTGACACTGAAAAAGCTTTTTTTTAATGTCTCTGTGACTCATTTGGGTACTTTATTTACACCTGTGTCCCCTTGTTCGTGTTCCACCCATGCCGTATAATTTGTCTTTATCCAACCTGTCAATTTCTCTGAGAATTTTGTAGGTGGTGATCATGTCTCTCCTAACTCCTCTGTCTTCCAGGGACGTGAGGTTTAGCTTCCGTAACCTTTCCTCGTAGCTCATACCTCTCATTCTTGGACTAATCTGGTGGCAAACCTCTGAATCTTCACTAACTTTGTCTTGCGTTTAACTAAGTGTGGACTCCAGGCTGGAGCTGCATACTCCAGGATTGGTCTTACATAAGTGGTATACAAGGTTCTGAATGATTCCTTCCACAAGTTTCTAAAGGCAGTTCATATATTGGCCAGTCTAGCATATGCCGCTGATGATATCCTTTTGATGTCGAACGTCTGAGGAAAGGTTCGGTGTGATATCAACTCCCAGATATTTCTCTCTACTTGGGTCTTGGAGGATTTCACCTCCCAGATGGTACCTTGTGTTCAGCTTCCTGCTCCCTTCGCCTAATTTCATTACTTTACACTTACTTGAGTTAAACTTTAGTAGCCACTTTCTAGACCATTCCTCCAGTTTGTCCAGTTCGTCCTGTAGTCTCTGTCTATCTTCATCTGTTCTTGCAGTTCGTGTACCAGTAATGTTCCTGGCTTATACATCCACTCAACCAGAAGCAATTCAGAAATATATGAACATATTTGCTGATGATGCTACGCCACTGGGGAAGGTAAGAAAGTTAGACGATTGTCGTGCCCTTTAAGATGACCTGGACATAAGAAGAGTATGGAGCAACACCTGGCAAATGGAATTCATTGTGAATAAGTGCAATATCATGGAATGCGGAATAAGGAAAAACAGCCGACATAAAACTTTCAGATTATGTGGAGAGGCATTATAGAGCACTGACAAAGAGTTCTGTGGGTAGTTCATGTCAGCACTGATGGTAGTTCAGAGGGTAGTTCAGAGGGTAGTTCTGTGGATAGGTCATGTCAGCACTGAGGGTAGTTCAGAGGGTAGTTCTGTGGGTAGTTCATGTCAGCACTGAGAGTAGTTCAGAGGGTAGTTCAGAGGGTAGTTCTGTGGGTAGGTCATGTCAGCACTGAGGGTAGTTCAGAGGGTAGTTCTGTGGATAGGTCATGTCAGCACTGAGGGTAGTTCAGAGGGTAGTTCAGAGGGTAGTTCTGTGGATAGGTCATGTCAGCACTGAGGGTAGTTCAGAGGGTAGTTCTGTGGATAGGTCATGTCAGCACTGAGGGTAGTTCAGAGGGTAGTTCAGAGGGTAGTTCTGTGGGTAGGTCATGTCAGCACTGAGGGTAGTTCAGAGGGTAGTTCATGTCAGCACTGAGGGTAGTTCAGAGGGTAGTTCAGAGGGTAGTTCTGTGGGTAGGTCATGTCAGCACTGAGGGTAGTTCAGAGGGTAGTTCATGTCAGCACTGAGGGTAGTTCAGAGGGTAGTTCATGTCAGCACTGAGGGTAGTTCAGAGGGTAGTTCAGAGGGTAGTTCAGAGGGTAGTTCAGAGGGTAGTTCAGAGGGTAGTTCAGAGGGTAGTTCTGTGGATAGGTCATGTCAGCACTGAGGGTAGTTCAGAGGGTAGTTCTGTGGATAGGTCATATCAGCACTGAGGGTAGTTCAGAGGGTAGTTCTGTGGGTAGGTCATGTCAGCACTGAGGGTAGTTCAGAGGGTAGTTCATGTCAGCACTGAGGGTAGTTCAGAGGGTAGTTCATGTCAGCACTGAGGGTAGTTCAGAGGGTAGTTCAGAGGGTAGTTCTGTGGATAGGTCATGTCAGCACTGAGGGTAGTTCAGAGGGTAGTTCTGTGGATAGGTCATGTCAGCACTGAGGGTAGTTCAGAGGGTAGTTCTGTGGGTAGGTCATGTCAGCACTGAGGGTAGTTCAGAGGGTAGTTCTGTGGGTAGGTCATGTCAGCACTGAGGGTAGTTCAGAGGGTAGTTCTGTGGATAGGTCATATCAGCACTGAGGGTAGTTCAGAGGGTAGTTCTGTGGGTAGGTCATGTCAGCACTGAGAGTAGTTCTGCAGAGTAGACAGTCACCAGAGGAACACATAAAGAACAAGGTGCAAAGGAACGCTTGCTGCTCTTTCCAACTTCAGAACCGCATTTAAATAACTAGATGGTGAAATATTGAAAAAAACTGTTCATGATATTATGTTAGACCAAAACCTGGAATAAGCAGCAGTTGTATGGTGGCCAAACCTCAAGAAACACATCAATAACCTGGACAAGATGCAACGGCGTGCAGGCGATGAGTCACAATAACGTAGCTAAAGTATTTTGACCAGACCACACACTAGAAGGTGAAGGGACGACGACGTTTCAGTCCGTCCTGGACCATTCTCAAGTCGATCAAGTCTCAATCGACTTGAGAATGGTCCAGGACGGACCGAAACGTCGTCGTCCCTTCACCTTCTAGTGTGTGGTCTGGTCAACATGCGAGGGCATTCAACAAAATGGCTTCTGGAACTGAAAACAAGACCAAACGTGGAGAGACTAAAGACCTTTTATATACCAAACCAAGAATTTTGGATTCTACACACCCTACTGAGTACCCAAATGAGATAGATGAATAAGAGGCGATTTGATGAGTGCAAAAGTAACATGAATCAACAAATTGGACAAAGAGGAAGTCTTAGAACCTGCAACTTCAAGAATAAGAGGTCATGGGGTCATAGATTCAAGT
Source organism: Procambarus clarkii (assembly GCF_040958095.1). NCBI lineage: Eukaryota > Metazoa > Arthropoda > Malacostraca > Decapoda > Cambaridae > Procambarus > Procambarus clarkii. Next base: position 41,214,312 of record NC_091165.1, on the reverse strand, counting down.
TAAGGAAACAAAGATGCTGAAAAAAACATTAGAAAGTTCTCTTTTGCAACAGAACCGCAGAGAGTTGAGACAGGTTAAGAGAGAAGGTGGTGGAGGCCAGAACCGTCAGTAGTTTCAATACGTTATACGACAAAGAGTATTGGGAAGACGGGACACCACGGGCGAAGCTCTCATCCTGAAACTACACTTAGGTAATTACACACACACACACACACACGCACACGCACACGCACACGCAAACGCACACGCAAACACACACGCACACACACACACGCGCACACACACACACAGGACTGCTTGAGGCTTCAAGAAGACCTAGATAAGCTGAAGGAATGGTCGAACAAATGGTTGTTAGAGTTTAATCCAAACAAATGTAATGCAATGAAGATAGGCGTAGGGAGCAGGAGGCCTGAAACTTGGTATCATCTGGGAGACGAAATTCTTCAAGAGTCAGAGAGAGAAAAAGACTTGGGGGGTTGATATCACGCCAGACCTGTCTCCTGCAGCCCATATCAAGAGGATAACATCAGCGCCATATGCCAGGCTGGCCAACATAAGAACGACATTCAGAAACTTGTGTAAAGAATCATTCAGAACTTTGTATACTACATATGTCAGGCCAATCCTGGAGTATGCAGCCCCGGCATGGAGTCCATATCTAGTCAAAGATAAGACCAAACAGGAAAAGGTTCAAAGGTTTGCCACCAGACTAGTACCCGAGCTGAGAGGTATGAGCTACGAGGAAAGGCTAGAGGAGCTGAACCTCACAACCCTGGAAAACAGAGGAGTAAAGGGAGACATGATAACCACCTACAAAATTCTCAGGGGAATTGACAGGGTGGACAAAGACAAACTCTTCAGCACGTGTGGGACACGAACAAGGAGACACAGGTGGAAACTTATTACCCAGATGAGCCACAGAGACGTTAGAAAGAATTTTTTCTGTGTCAAAGTAGTTAATAAATGGAATGCACTAGGAAGTGATGTGGTGGAGGCTGACTCCATACACAGTTTCAAATGTAGATATGATAGAGCCCAGTAGAATCAGGAATCTGTACACCAGTTGATTGACAGTTGAGAGGCGGGACCAAAGAGCCAAAGCTCAACCCCCGAAAGCCTCAATTAGGTGAGTACAATTAGGTGAGTACTCACACGCACACACGCACACACACACACAGGACAATAGAGAGCAGAGAAAGATACCACAGTGATAGTAATGAGTACGTCAGGGTGAGAAGAGAGACAGAGAGATAATATGTAAACGACATAGCAAGCAATGTCGTTTTTCAGGACACAAACCTGGGCTGCAGGATCCAGTAAGTTCAGTAGAACTTAGGTTTCAACTCCTTTTGACCATGTCGTAGCTCAGTCGATTAAGACAGCGTCTGGGATGCTCTAGGACGCAGGTTCGAATCCTCGTCACGGCCATTGTGGATTTGTTTATTTACCATCAGACCAGACACCACTAGAGGAGTTTGTGATTACCAGGGGGGGGGGGGTAGGTGAAGAAGCATCTGCTAGAACTGGATGTGAAAAAGGCTATAGGCTTCGATGGAATCTCCCCTTGGATATGTTGACCAGACCACACACTAGAAGGTGAAGGGACGACGACGTTTCGGTCCGTCCTGGACCATTCTCAAGTCCATTGTGACTCATCGCCTCTCCTTGGATACTAAAGGAAGGAGCAGAAGCACTGTGCCTGCCACTCTCCATAGTGTATATCAAATCACTGGTAACAGGGGAACTGCCAAGAATTTGGAAGACGGCCAATGTAGTCCCAATGTACAAGAAAGGGGATAGACAGGAGGCACTGAACTACAGGCCAGTGTCCCTAACCTGCATACCATGCAAGATGATGGAGAACATTGTGCGAAGAAAGCTAGTGGAACATCTGGCGCGAAAGAACTTTGTAACACAGCATCAACATGGGTTCAGGGATGGCAAGTCCTGCCTCACAGGGTTACTTGAATTCTACGACCAGGCAACAAAAATCAGGCAAGATAGAGAGGACTGGGCAGACTGCATATTTTTGGATTGCCAGAAAGCCTTTGAAACAGTACCACACCAGAGACTAGTGCACAAACTGGAGATGCAGGCTGGAGTGAAAGGGAAGGTCCTCCATTGGATAAAGGAGTACCTAAGCAACAGAAGACAGCGAGTCACTGTGAGGGGTGAAGCCTCAGATTGGGGAAGTGTCACCAGTGGAGTCCCGCAGGGTTCAGTCCTTGGACCTATACTGTTTCTGATATATGTAAACGATCTCCCAGAGGGTATTGGATCGTTCCTCTCATTGTTTGCTGATGATGCAAATATTATGAGGAGGATTAAAACAGATGAAGATAGTATGAGGCTACAAGGTGACCTAGACAAGCTGAATGAATGGTCCAAAAAATGGCTACTAAAGTTCAACCCGAGTAAATGTAAAGTAATGAGACTAGGCAGTGGAAACAGGAGGCCAGACACAGGATAACTAATGGGAGATGAAGTACATCATGAAACTGACAGAGAGAAATATGTAGGAGTTGATATCACACCAAACCTGTCTCCTGAAGCCCACATAACAAGAATAACGTCTGCGGCATATGCGAGGCTGGCTAACATCAGAACAGCCTTCAGGAACCTGTGTAAGGAATCATTCAGAACCTTGTATACCACATATGTAAGACCAATCCTGGAGTATGCGGCCCCAGCATGGAGCCCGTACCTTGTCAAGCATAAGAAGATGCTTGAAAAAGTTCAGAGGTATGCCACTAGGATAGTTCCAGAACTAAGAGGCATGAGTTACGAGGAAAGGCTGCGAGAAATGCACCACACGACTCTGGAAGACAGAAGAGTAAGGGGAGACATGATCACTATCTTCAAAATTCTCAACGGTATTGAAAAGGTAGATAAGGATAAACTATTCAACACAGGTGGGACACGAACAAGGGGAAACAGGTGGAAACTGAGTACCCACATGAGCCACAGAGACGTTAGAAGGAACTTTTTCAGTGTCAGAGTAGTTAACGGATGGAATGCATTAGGCAGTGATGTGGTGGAGGCTGACTCCATACACAGTTTCAAGTGTAGATATGATAGAGCCCAGTAGGCTCAGGAACCTGTACACCTAGGGGCCTCGTAGCCTGGTGGATAACGCGCAGGACTCGTAATTCTGTGGCGCGGGTTCGATTCCCGCACGAGGCAGAAACAAATGGGCAAAGTTTCTTTCACCCTAAGTGCCCCTGTTACCTAGCAGTAAATAGGTACCTGGGAGTTAGTCAGCTGTCACGGGCTGCTTCCTGGGGTGTGTGTGTGTGTGTGGTGTGGGGAAAAAAAAAAAAAAGTAGTTAGTAAACAGTTGATTCACAGTTGAGAGGCGGGCCGAAAGAGCAAAGCTCAACCCCCGTAAAAACACAACTAGTAAACACAACTAATAAACACCAGTTGATTGACAGTTGAGAGGTTGGACCAAAGAGCCAGAGCTCAACCCCCGCAAGCACAACTAGGTGAGTACACACGTGTGGAGAAGACGGGTAAAGACTGGTCAACTAACTGTTGAGGTCACGCAACTGTTGAGGTCACGCAACTGTTGAGGTCACGCAACTGTTGAGGTCACGCAACTGTTGAGGTCACGCGACTGTTGAGGTCACGCAACTGTTGAGGTCACGCAACTGTTGAGGTCACGCAACTGTTGAGGTCACGCAACTGTTGAGGTCACGCAACTGTTGAGGTCACGCGACTGTTGAGGTCACGCAACTGTTGAGGTCACGCAACTGTTGAGGTCACGCAACTGTTGAGGTCACGCAACTGTTGAGGTCACGCAACTGTTGAGGTCACGCGACTGTTGAGGTCACGCAACTGTTGAGGTCACGCAACTGTTGAGGTCACGCAACTGTTGAGGTCACGCAACTGTTGAGGTCACGCAACTGTTGAGGTCACGCAACTGTTGGCAACACGTCACAACAGTTGCAGTGCTTCACCACCTGTGAGCCACAACACCTCCGTCCGCCGCCACCTGAGGCGGTGATGAACAAGCTGTCACTGTGTGCGTGCTCCGATGACATCACTGTCACTGCTGACGTCACCTACACTCCTTGCCAGACCTCATCACTGCTGACGTCACCTACCCACTACAGTAACCGAGCACAAACAGTGACTGAGTACAAGCAGTGACCGAGCTCAAGCAGTGACCGAGCTCAAGCAGTGACCGAGCTCAAGCAGTGACCGAGCAGTGACCGAGCAGTGACCGAGCAGTGACCGAGCAGTGACCGAGCAGTGACCGACATTCCCAACTCATCATTGCCCAAGTCTCTCAGGAAAGACTGAGTCATCACCATCTTATAAAGAACGTCTCAAGATAATACAAAAGTCTTATATACCGTCCACTTCCTCCAGAAAAAAACAAGACTTAACAATTGACATTTTTGTTCAGCCTTAATACAAAAATGTGATGACACGAAGCAGCTCGGAGAATGTATTTGATAAACGATGTATTCTCCACAAAGTAACAATACAGTGAATATATCGGGAAAGGTAACTATTGTATCAATTGCTTCCTGGTATTACAATCAGTTGAGTATGAATAATTGTTACAAATTTCAATGTATAAGTAACTGGAGTTTGTTTTATTTTATCATAAAACTCAATTATTGTTAAATTTGTTGAAATATTATATTCTATAATATTCAGACACGAGTAAGGCTGTGTTTTATACCCACAGCACCAGGTGTGTCAGGTGTAGGTACCCACAGCACCAGGTGTGTCAGGTGTAGGGGTCCACAGCACCAGGTGAGGCAGGTGTAGGAGTCCACAGCACCAGGTGTGTCAGGTGTAGGAGTCCACAGCACCAGGTGTGTCTGGTGTAGGGGCCCACAGCACCAGGTGTGTCTCGTGTAGGTACCCACAGCACCAGGTGTGTCAGGTGTAGGAGTCCACAGCACCAGGTGTGTCAGGTGTAGGGGCCCACAGCACCAGGTGTGTCAGGTGTAGGGGCCCACAGCACCAGGTGTGTCAGGTGTAGGGGCCCACAGCACCAGGTGTGTCAGGTGTAGGGGCCCACAGCACCAGGTGTGTCAGGTGTAGGGGCCCACAGCACCAGGTGTGTCAGGTGTAGGAGTCCACAGCACCAGGGGAGTCAGGTGTAGGGGCCCCACAGCACCAGGTGTGTCAGGTGTAGGGGCCCACAGCACCAGGTGTGTCAGGTGTAGGGGCCCACAGCACCAGGTGTGTCAGGTGTAGGAGTCCACAGCACCAGGGGAGTCAGGTGTAGGGGCCCACAGCACCAGGTGTGTCTGGTGTAGGTACCCACAGCACCAGGTGTGTCAGGTGTAGGAGTCCACAGCACCAGGTGTGTCAGGTGTAGGAGTCCACAGCACCAGGTGTGTCTGGTGTAGGAGTCCACAGCACCAGGTGTGTCTGGTGTAGGTACCCACAGCACCATGTTTGTCTGGTGTAGGGGCCCCACAGCACCAGGTGTGTAAGGTGTAGGGGCCCAAGCACCAGGTGTGTAAGGTGTAGGGGCCCACAGCACCAGGTGTGTCGGGTGTAAGAGCCCACAGCACCAGGTGAGGCAGGTATAAGGGCCCACAGCACCAGGTGAGGCAGGTGTAGGGGCCCACAGCACCAGGTGTGTCGGGTGTAAGAGCCCACAGCACCAGGTGTGTCAGGTGTAGGGGCCCACAGCACCAGGGGAGTCAGGTGTAGGGGGCCCACAGCACCAGGTGAGTGAGGTGTAGAGGCCCACAGCACCAGGTGTGTCAGGTGTAGGGGCCCACAGCACCAGGTGTGTAAGGTGTAGGGGCCCACAGCACCAGGTGTGTCGGGTGTAAGAGCCCACAGCACCAGGTGAGGCAGGTATAAGGGCCCACAGCACCAGGTGAGGCAGGTGTAGGGACCCATATCACCAGGTGAGGCAGGTGTAGGGACCCACAGCACCAGGTGAGTCAGGTGTAGGGTCCACAGCACCAGGTGAGGCAGGTGCAGGGGCCCACAGCACCAGGTGAGGCAGGTGTAGGGGCCCACAGCACCAGGTGAGGCAGGTGTAGGGCCCCACAGCACCAGATGAGGCAGGTGCAGGGGCCCACAGCACCAGGTGAGGCAGGTGTAGGGACCCACAGCACCAGGTGAGGCAGGTGTAGGGGCCCACAGCACCAGGTGAGGCAGGTGTAGGGACCCACAGCACCAGATGAGGCAGGTGCAGGGGCCCACAGCACCAGGTGAGGCAGGTGCAGGGGCCCACAGCACCAGGTGAGGCAGGTGCAGGGGCCCACAGCACCAGGTGAGGCAAGTATAGGGCCCCACAGCACCAGGTGAGGCAGGTGTAGGGCCCCACAGCACCAGATGAGGCAGGTGCAGGGGCCCACAGCACCAGGTGAGGCAGGTGTAAGGACCCACAGCACCAGGTGAGGCAGGTGTAGGGGCCCACAGCATCAGGGGAAAAAGAAGATATTGTATATTGTATCCTGCTGTATGCATTGTTATCCTCACTATCAACTCCTGATAGGAGCAACCTGCTCTTGCAAAAAGACAGCACATATATGACTTATTGCTTATAGTCACTATTTTGCTTATAAATAAGTAAATATGTGACATACTCCAAGCCCCTTTTTTTCAAGGCACTAACTTTTACTCTTAGTTTTATTAAACAACAGAGATTTTATACAAATTTTGACAATATCCTGAGTTACTTTACAATTGATTTAAATATTTTAGTTTTGTTTTATTAGTTTCATAAAAGTGTAATATCAATATAGGTATAGGTTCAGTACTAATTGTAATATCTTAACATGCTAAGAAGGTTAGGTTAGGTTGTGGGTTTTCTATTCAACTTTTCAAGGTAAACTCAAATATTCACAATAAATTAGTATGTCACATATGCACTTATTCATAAGCAAGGTATTGACTATAAGCAAGTGCGAGAACGGGTTTCCATATGTAAAGATGAATTCTCTCTCTCTCTCTCTCTCTCTCTCTCTCTCTCTCTCTCTCTCTCTCTCTCTCTCTCTGTCTGTCTGTCTGTATGTCTGTCTGTCTGTCTGTCTGTCTCTCTCTCTCTCTCTCTCTCTCTCTCTCTCTCTCTCTCTCTCTCTCTCTATCTATCTATCTATCTGTCTCTCTGTCTCTGTCTCTCTCTCTCTCCCCCTCTCTCTCTCTATCTCTCTCTCTCTCTCTCTCTCTCTCTCTCTCTCTCTCTCTCTCTCTCTCTCTCTCTCTCTCTCTCTCTCTCTCTCTCTGTCTCTCTCTCTCTCTCTCTCTCTCTCTCTCTCTCTCTCTCTCTCTCTCTCTCTCTCTCTCTCTCTCTCTCTCTCTCTCTCTCTCTGTCTCTCTCTCTCTCTCTCTCTCTCTCTCTCTCTCTCTCTCTCTCTCTCTCTCTCTCTCTCTCTCTCTCTCTCTCTCTCTCTCTCTCTGTCTCTCTCTCTCTCTCTCTCTCTCTCTCTCTCTCTCTCTCTCTCTCTCTCTCTCTCTCTCTCTCTCTCTATCTATCTATCTGTCTCTCTGTCTGTCTCTGTCTGTCTCTCTCTCTCTCTCTCTCTCTCTCTCTCTCTCTCTCTCTCTCTCTCTCTCTCTCTCTCTCTCTCTCTCTCTCTCTCTCTCTCTCTCTCTCTCTGCCTTTCTCTCTGTCTCTCCTCTTCTCAGTAATGTATGCCAGCCTTTTGATTCCTAGTTCTTTTTGGGGGGAGATAAGTCCTAGCTCTACCAGGTACTCAAAGTTCAATACACTGTGGTCACTCATTCCCAAGGGCGCTTCCATCTTAACTTCCCTTATATCCCATTCATTTAGGGTAAATATCAAATCAAGCATTGCTGGTTCATCTTCTCCTCTCATTCTTGTTGGTTCTTTGGTGTGCTGGCTTAGAAAGTTTCTTGTTGCCACGTCCAGCAGCTTAGCTCTCCATGTTTCTGGTCCTCCATGTGGGTCTCTGTTCTTCCAATATATCTTCCCATGGTTGAAGTCTCCCATAATTAGTAGTCCAGATCCATTCCTGCTAGCAACAGAAGCTGCTCTTTCTATTATGTTAATGGTGGCCATGTTGTTTCTATCATATTCCTGTCTAGGTCTTCTGTCATTTGGTGGTGGATTATATATGACTGCGACTATAATTTTTTTCCCTCCATTTGTTGCAGTACCTGCTATGTGCTCACCTAATTGTGCCGTCACCTTATGTGTGTGTGTGTGTGTGTGTGTGTGTGTGTGTGTGTGTGTGTGTGTGTGTGTGTGTGTGTGTGTGTGTGTGTGTGTGTGTGTGTGTGTGTGTAAGGGGCTCAGGTAAGAGTTGTGTGTGTGCTGGCAGAGTCATCTTCCTCTCCAGAGGCCCTCACGAGGCGCCAACGGTGAGGTCCTGAGAAAATACACTTTTAGCTTGCGCGAAAAAAACCTTAATTGCATGAGTGCATGATCTTCACCAGCAGCTGTAGACGGGACGAGACGAACCATTAATGAGCTGTCCACTTTTATACCGATAACTGCAACTTTGCCAACTTGCAGGGCAGTCTAAGTGGCAAAACATGTCTCTGTGTTGATATGTGTTGAGTATCTTCTGCGGTCCATTTAGCTGACACTAAGTCCGTCACTAGTGCCTTCAATGACCCGCTTGTGATCCAAGTACAACATATTGTGATAACGAGTCTCTGGTTGTACAGTTCCTGCTGATGTCGAGCACAGTGTTCAGCAGCCGGAGAGTGCATCTGTTATCGAGTGGTTATCGCGGTGGAAGACTGAGCTGGTGGAAGCTTAGCTCAAGCACCGGGTCCGCTTTACCTTATCACCCGTTGAGTTCATCGAACTTTTTGCATATTGCTGATAGCAACAAAGCTGCAACTTGAGCAGCAACCAGCTTGAGAAGCACTCAAGTGCTTCTCCCAACTCCAAACACAAGAAAGTTGTTCATGCTTACCTTTTCTCCAGTGTCCACTTCTCCCTCTGAGTGTCAGAGTTAAAATGCTTTTTAATATTGTATTGTTATTGTAACATTCTTCATCACTTCCATTCAGAGACATAATTTTTGGTATTATTCATCATATACATCAATGAGTTGACGCGTCGACGAATATGTTGCAGGCGGCAAGTAAACCCAAGCATCACTTGGAGCAATGTGTAGACAAGATCACTAGAATTATCACTAATGTCTCAGTGTTCGGCGTCTGCTACTCAAATGACAGAGGCCAAATACTGACGCAGACGCAGGTATAGTTACTGACGCAGACGCAGGCATAGTTACTGACGCAGACGCAGGCATATTTACTGACGCAGACGCAGGCATAGTTACTGACGCAGACGCAGGCATAGTTACTGACGCAGACGCAGGCATAGTTACTGACGCAGACGCAGGCATAGTTACTGACGCAGACGCAAAGTATATCCACCAGGGCTTACAGTGACTCACCAAGCGAATATATCCACCAGATCCATCACTGACTCACCAAGCCGGTCCACCCACCGAGTCCTAACATTGAATCAATTAGCACCAACGGCCCAAGGGAGAGAATGAAGCCATTAACAAAAGAAAGATAATTTTTAATCATTCAATCTCTTCAACGTTAGAGATGAGGAAAGGTTTCCTAAACTCTTAGTCTCGTTAAATGGTGACTTCTCTCTCCCCAATTACCTAGTTCCTGGGAGCCACAAATGGTTGGGTGATGACTTGCTGGTAGCTAGATTGGCTTGACAAATTGCTGGTCTTGGAGTCGTTATGACTCGGTCATTATTGTAGCTCAGTTGTTGTGGTTGATTATGGAGGGGCTCGTGGGACTTGTCGCTGGATAGTTTGTGGGACCTGTCACTCGATAGTTTGTGGGACCTGTCACTCGATAGTTTGTGGGACCCGTCACTCGATAGTTTGTGGGACCCGTCACTCGATAGTTTGTGGGACCCGTCACTCGATAGTTTGTGGGACCCGTCACTGGATAGTTTGTGGGACCCGTCACTGGATAGATTGTGGGACCTGTCACTGGATAGTTTGTGGGACCTGTCACAGGATAGTTTGTGGGACCTGTCACTCGATAGTTTGTGGGACCCGTCACTCGATAGTTTGTGGGACCCGTCACTGGATAGTTAGTGGGACCCGTCACTGGATAGTTTGTGGGACCCGTCACTGGATAGTTTGTGGGACCCGTCACTGGATAGATTGTGGGACCTGTCACTCGATAGTTTGTGGGACCTGTCACAGGATAGCTTGTGAGACCTCAAGTATATAATCAAACTACGGGCTCACCATAGCCCGTGCTACTTGGAACTTTTTGTTCCAAATAGCGAATCTTAAACAACAACAACAAGAACAACAACAACAACAACAACAACAACAATATTATAACACCGTCCAGGTTCTTAACCCTGCAAACCTCGAACCAACGACAGCAATTCACGTGATCCGTGTATAATACCAGTCTCCAGAGAACCCTTTACCTCTATGGCCAAATGTTAGCTACTCACACCACCTGTCCTCTTACAGAGAACGTCGTATTTCGGCCGTATGCGTTACATATGGCCAAAGATTGTCGCACTAGAAAATGGAAGCTGCTGGCGAAAGTGACGTACTGTCCCGTTTTCTGTTGTGGGTCCTCTGGTAGTTTAGGAGACACTACTTTAAATTGGCCTTTTTTGAGGTTGGGGAAACCTTAGGAGAACGGATTGACTCACGAGAGACCAGTTGGGACTTGTCGACCAGTTGGGACTTGTCGACCAATTGGGACTTGTCGACCAGTTGGGACTTGTCGACCAGTTGGGACTTGTCGACCAGTTGGGACTTGTCGACCAGTTGGGACTTGTCGACCAGTTGGGACTTGTCGACCAGCTGGGACTTGTCGACAAGCTGGGACTTGTCGACCAGTTGGGACTTGTCGACCAGCTGATGTAATCCCCAACGATCACCAACACATATACATTCATAAACACATAACCACTTATCTTGCCCCATACACATAAAACCACATATCTTGCCCCATACACATAAAACCACAAATCTTGCCCCATACACATAAAACCACATATCTTGCCCCATACACATAAAACCACAAATCTTGCCCCATACACATAAAACCACATATCTTGCCCCCATACACACATAACCACATATTTTGCCCCATACACATAAAACCACATATCTTGCCCCATACACATAAAACCACATATCTTGCCCCCATACACATAAAACCACATATCTTGCCCCATACACATAACCACATATCTTGCCCCATACACATAAGACCACATATCTTGCCCCCATACACATAAAACCACATATCTTGCCCCATACACATAACCACATATCTTGCCCCATAGACACATAACCACATATCTTGCCCCCATACACACATAACCACATATCTTGCCCCATACATAACCACATATCTTGCCCCATACATAACCACATATCTTGCCCCATAGACACATAACTACATATCTTGCCCCCATACACATAAGAGATAACTCTCTAATATATTCCCTACTACAGTTGGGGTCATAACATCAATCTCCGCCATAGTGCATGTCAACAACTGCTCGTTGCAAGCAATACCTATACACCGGGACCTGTAAGATGCTCTGGGAGATCTTACTCCTGCAATATGTCAAACTACCCAACTGTGGTACTTGGTAGTGTATTCATAGAATACAATAACACGCTAACACTGATACATGTATACAGGACCTGACACAGTACACAAGGACCTGTCTGACACAGTATACAAGGACCTGTCTGACACAGTATACAAGGGCCTGGCTGACACAGTATACAAGGACCTGTCTGACACAGTATACAAGGACCTGTCTGACACAGTATACAAAGGCCTGTCTGACACAGTATACAAGGACCTGTCTGACACAGTATACAAAGGCCTGTCTGACACAGTATACAAGGACCTGGCTGACACAGTATACAAGGACCTGTCTGACACAGTATACAAGGGCCTGGCTGACACAGTAAACAAGGACCTGTCTGACACAGTATACAAGGACCTGTCTGACACAGTATACAAGGGCCTGGCTGACACAGTATACAAGGACCTGTCTGACAGTATACAAGGGCCTGGCTGACACAGTATACAAGGACCTGTCTGACACAGTATACAAGGACCTGTCTGACACAGTATACAAGGGCCTGGCTGACACAGTATACAAGGACCTGTCTGACACAGTATACAAGGGCCTGGCTGACACAGTATACAAGGACCTGTCTGACACAGTATACAAGGACCTGTCTGACACAGTATACAAGGGCCTGGCTGACACAGTATACAAGGACCTGTCTGACACAGTATACAAGGGCCTGTCTGACACAGTATACTAGGACCTGTCTGACACAGTATACAAGGACCTGTCTGACACAGTATACAAGGGCCTGTCTGACACATTATACAAGGACCTGTCTGACACAGTATACAAGAACCTGGCAGACACTGCTTCCATTCACAAACAATTGTCTCTTACAATATATCAATTATACTTATCTAATGGCTAGTCAGATTTAAAATACATTAATATATATTATAAATTCCAGTCTGAGTTCCGAAGCACCAGGAGGCTGTTTATAACAATAACAACAGTTGATTGGCAAGTTTTCACGCTTGTAAACTGCTTAATACATGTAACCAAAGCCGTCAAAAATTTACGAAAGATGTGCACGTTCGTAAGTGCTTGCGTAACTGCTTCGTGAATCTGGCAACAGGGTTCTGAGCTTGGAACAGCAGCTTAAAGTGAGGAGGATGAAGGAGACTTGAGTTAGTGGAGTTTTTAACGTGTTCTCGGAGCTCGTATAAATTGTTATAGGATTTCCGGTGTTGACATGAGCCCTTACGAGCACTTTACTGTTTATGACCTAGTCGGAGCTCTGGCGGAGAATATTTGGACCATTGTTATGGCGTTGATGTTAATTCTTGCAACGTCTTAGCAACGGGTTTGCAATCTTGAAACAGACTTTTCAGTGTGTAAAAGTCTATTTTACATACTTTTACTATTTCACATAATTTTTACTTCTCAGTATATTTTCACTATAATACCGAGAGTGAGCGGTTAAAACAGAGGAAGACAGTCGTAGACAGACAGGCAGACAGACAGACAGACAGGCAGACAGACAGACAGACAGACAGACAGACAGACAGACAGACAGACAGACAGACTCACAACACAATCTTCCCGGTCACCAGTGTTACATCACTCTCAGTTCTCCGTGCAATGGAGTGACAATTTTAGTACCAGATGGTGAGAGATAATGAGATATAGTGAGAGAGATAGTGAGAGGCGCTGGAGGCACTCCCATCATTCTTGCTGCCAACACTGGAGTGCTGTGGAGGGAGGGAGGGAGGGAGGGAGGGAGGGAACTGAGCATGAGGGAGGGGAAGAGAGGGAAGAGGAAAGGTTAGATGAGAAGGAGCTGCTGAGTAGTGGAGGGAAATGAGGTAAAAAGAAGTAGAGGAGGGAGATGAGACATAGAGAGGGAGATGAGACATAGAGAGGGAGATGAGACATAGAGAGGGAGATGAGACATAGAGAGGGAGATGAGACATAGAGAGGGAGAAGGAGAGTCAAACAAGTACCACTAACTACCTCAGAAGTGGTTGAATAATCAAACTGGTTGTTCAGTCGTCACAAGTTGTGCTGGTCCGGCCAGGTCTCAACCGCCTGGAGACATGATATCATCTCCAATAACAAGTAATTATCAAAGAACGAGCCGGGGAGGCTATCTTGAGGTTATCTTGAGATGATTTCAGGGCTTTAGTGTCCCCGCGGCCCGGTCCTCGACCAGGCCTGCACCCCTAGGAAGCAGCCCGTGACAGCTGACTAACACCCAGGTACCTATTTACTGCTAGGTAACAGGGGCATAGGGTGAAAGAAACTCTGCCTATTGTTTCTCGGCGGCGCCTGGGATCGAACCCAGGACCACAGGATCACAAGTCCAGCGTGCTGTCCGCTCGGCCGACCGGCTCCTATGGAGCACCATATGTTTCTGATGGTAATTATATGTGTTCTCAGTACATGAGTGATTCATTTACTCCGCTGCGATACGAACAGTTGTCTTGAACGACGGACTTGCTGGGCAAAGTTCGAGCGGGAACAGTTTTGCGTCGTGCGCAGTGTGCTTGTCATTCGTAACGTGGAGGTTTGATGAGTGGATTAATGCGCACTTGGCGCATGTTGATGAGGACGGTCTGCGCTGGATGGGACGGTGATGGTGTAGATCTGTCCGGTGGACGGTGATGGTGTAGATCTGTCCGGTGGACGGTGATGGTGTAGATCTGTCCGGTGGACGGTGATAATGTAGATCTGTCCGGTGGACGGTGATGGTGAGGATCTGTCCGGTGGACGGTGATGGTGTAGATCTGTCCGGTGGACGGTGATGGTGAGGATCTGTCCGGTGGACGGTGATGGTGAGGATCTGTCCGGTGGACGGTGATGGTGCGGATCTGTCCGGTGGACGGTGATGGTGAGGATCTGTCCGGTGGACGGTGATGGTGCGGATCTGTCCGGTGGACGGTGATGGATCGGATCTGTCCGGTTGACGGTGATGGTGAGGATCTGTCCGGTGGACGGTGATGGTGTAGATCTGTCCGGTGGACGGTGATGGTGAGGATCTGTCCGGTGGACGGTGATGGTGAGGATCTGTCCGGTGGACGGTGATGGTGTAGATCTGTCCGGTGGACGGTGATGGTGAGGATCTGTCCGGTGGACGGTGATGGTGAGGATCTGTCCGGTGGACGGTGATGGTGTAGATCTGTCCGGTGGACGGTGATGGTGAGGATCTGTCCGGTGGACGGTGATGGTGCAGATCTGTCCGGTGGACGGTGATGGTGTAGATCTGTCCGGTGGACGGTGATGGATCGGATCTGTCCGGTGGACGGTGATGGTGCAGATCTGTCCGGTGGACGGTGATGGATCGGATCTGTCCGGTGGACGGTGATGGTGAGGATCTGTCCGGTGGACGGTGATGGTGCAGATCTGTCCGGTGGACGGTGATAGATCGGATCTGTCCGGTGGACGGTGATGGATTGGATCTGTCTGGTGGACGGTGATGGTGCGGATCTGTCCGGTGGACGGTGATGGTGTAGATCTGTCCGGTGGACGGTGATGGATCGGATCTGTCCGGTGGACGGTGATGGTGAGGATCTGTCCGGTGGACGGTGATGGTGTAGATCTGTCCGGTGGACGGTGATGGATCGGATCTGTCCGGTGGACGGTGATGGATCGGATCTGTCTGGTGGACGGTGATGGTGCGGATCTGTCCGGTGGACGGTGATGGTGAGGATCTGTCCGGTGGATGGTGATGGAGCGGATCTGTCCGGTGGACGGTGATGGTGCGGATCTGTCCGGTGGACGGTGATGGATCGGATCTGTCCGGTGGACGGTGATGGTGAGGATCTGTCCGGTGGACGGTGATGGTGAGGATCTGTCCGGTGGATGGTGATGGAGCGGATCTGTCCGGTGGACGGTGATGGTGCGGATCTGTCCGGTGGACGGTGATGGTGCAGATCTGTCCGGTGGACGGTGATGGTGAGGATCTGTCCGGTGGATGGTGATGGTGAGGATCTGTCCAGTGGACGGTGATGGTGAGGATCTGTCCGGTGGACGGTGATGGTGAGGATCTGTCCGGTGGACGGTGATGGTGAGGATCTGTCCGGTGGACGGTGATGGTGTAGATCTGTCCGGTGGACGGTGATGGTGTAGATCTGTCCGGTGGACGGTGATGGTGAGGATCATCAATCAAGGAGCAGAACCCAGTTCCATCGACGAATCTCAGTCGATCTTTCCTGTCGAAGGTTCTTGTTAATCTGATAGTGTTCTTGAGGAGAAAACCAGGCCTCTAAAAGGTGATTTCTTCAACCCGTCTTCGTTAACAACTGATAACTACTCGTTAATTCAGCTGCTTAACTCCCTATTTATAAATAAAAACAATTTGTTCACTACTCATAATTGATGACGTTTGAGTGTGTGTGGAACAATGCTTTGTTCACGTGCAGGCGAGGAGTCACAATAACGTGGCTAAAGTATGTTGACCAGACCACACACTAGAAGGTGAAGGGACGACGACGTTTCGCTCCGTCCTGGACCATTCTTACAATCGACTTGAGAATGGTCCAGGACGGACCGAAACGTCGTCGTGCCTTCACCTTCTAGTGTGTGGTCTGGTCAACATGCTTTGTTCATCTCTTTTGTCCCAATATTGCCAAAGTCTGAGGTACACAGCTTGAGGCTAAAAATTGTCACAATATCTGTGTCTCTTTTGTTTACAGTAATCTTATAAGTGATGTACCTATTTTAATTATTATAAATATTATTTATAAAGAAAAACCCTGATATCTTTTGACTCAATGTGATTCTTATGCTTCTTTTATTATTATTATTTTCTACCACAGACGTGGCCACACATTAACTATGCTTACCAGCATATATACTAGCATATTCCAGCATATCTAGCTTACTATCATATTTTTATCCTTGCGAGAGTAACATATCAAGAGGCGATGTAGAAACATGCTGTTATCGGAGGATTTACCTGGATGATATCTGGTTGATGGGGTTCTGGGAGTTCTTCTTCTCCCCAAGCCCGCCCCGATGCCAGGCTTGACTTGTGAGAGTTTGGTCCACCAGGCTGTTGCTTGGAGCGGCCCGCGATCATTTCTAGGAATTAAACTACTAATATCAGCAAACTTTTTTTCACACAAAGGATTTGTCTGGTGAGTTTGACTCCCACCTTAGTGACGATGTTGGCACGGCAGCCATATTTCTAGTTCTTCTTAAATGTTTCTTCCGATTTTCAACAGCATCCAAGGACTCAAACACACACTATGAACACATTTTGTGTCAGTGAAACCTCACTGTAATTTTTATGGGGGTCTCATAGATATATATAATGTGTGTGTCTACTCACCTAGTTGTGCTTGCGGGGGTTGAGCTTCTGCTCTTTGGTCCCGCCTCTCAACCATCAATCTACTGGTGTACAGATTCCTGAGCTTCTCGAGTTATTTCATATTTACATTTGAAGCTGTGTATGGAGTCAGCCTCCACCACATCACTTCCTAGTGCATTCCATTTACTAACTACTCTGGCACTGAAAAAGTTCTTTCTAATGTCTATCTGGGTCATTTGAGTACTCAAATCTACCTGTGTGTGTGTGTATGTGTGTATGCGTGTGTGTGTGTGTTATGTGCGTGTGTGCGCGCGCATGTGGTTGAGTATGTGTATGTATGTAGGCATGTTCACCTCTCTCCAAAGATATACCTCTGGTGTTTAAAAAAAATAGTATTTAATTACCAATAGTCAGTACAGAGCTACAGAGGTCCAGATTCCGAACAAAGTATTGCTTCCATTGTCCACGTGTACACGAATCACAGTCATCTGCTCACACACACCAGACCAGCCCACACACACACACACACACACACACACACACACACACACACACACACACACACACACACACACACACACACACACACACACACACGCACACACACACACACACACACACGCACACACACACACACACACACACACACACACACACACACACGCACACACACACACACACACACACACACACACACACACACACACGCACACACACACACACACACACACACACACACACACACACACACACACACACACACACACGAACATACGCAAGAGTATACACATATACATAATGTCTTCCACTGGTACATGAACCCAGGTATCAGCTAAGAACAGTAAGAGGCAGAGATGACCCGCGCCGATGAGCGGTGCCGGGAACCCAACACAAAAACACCGAGAGATAAAAAGGTTTCGCAAGTGAGACGCATCCAACACGGCGCGGAGCTAGCAACCCCCGGCGTAGTATAGCCAACTCAAGGCAGCAAAAACTAACCCTCGACTTCCTAAATGTTAATGGCTGGACTGACTGACCTGCTTGCCTACTGGCGCCTCGGGCAGCTGTCTCCTCGGGCAGCTGGCGCCTCGGGCAGCTGACTCCTGTAACACAACCAACAACAGTTTGTCATACGCAGCCTGAGAAAATTCGGTGTTCAAATGGTCTATGAATAATTTAGGTCTTATACTGAACTCTGAAGAAATTCGGTCTTAAATGGGCTCTTTAATGTGGAACTTGTTTTCTATTGTGTTGAACATCCAGGTTGTTACTGGTGGCACAGTGATCAGACCTGGCCTTGGTATTGTTAGTGTTTCATAGTATTGCTAATTAATGCGTCAGTGTTAGCGGTGTCTCTTGTAGTGAGCGAGACGAGGCTATTAAGCTGGCCTTAAGCATCGGATAATGCTTTAATGCTGGTTTTTGTGGCAAGACGATAAAGTGTTCGTGTTTGACTGTTAATTTGGTCTATCAGATGCTGCATGGGAATATAATTAGCACAGTGTTATAGGTGTGTTAACTGTGTAGGCGAATGTGTACTTCCCGCGTAAGTGTGTCTTTCAACCGTAAGTCTCTAGTGATGTGTAGAAATATACGCAAACACTCATACATATTTTACTCATTTCAATGTGATTCCTTGCAAGTATGTGTGGATGTGTGTACAACCGGTTCCACCCTATTTCTCGCAAACCTGTCTAAGTGATCGTGCCCGGACTGCCCGAGTGGACTCCCGCTCTCGTAACCATCTTGGGTTTATGATGTAACACCAACGACCACCAGACACTAAGCCGGCTGCTGGCGTATTTACCTAGCCATGCAGGTCGGCGTTCAATCCCCGACGGTCCAAGTGGTTGGGTATCATTCCTTCCCCCTCGTCCCATCCTAAATCCTTATCCTGACCCTTTCCAAGTGCTATAAAGTCGTAATGGCTTGGCGCTTTCCACTGATAATTAAAAAAAATCTCACTAATTCGCCCCGTCGAAGACACGATGGCTTTACAATAAAACCATTTGGTGCTCCAGAGGAAGCGAAGCATTCATGTATGTTTGGCAAATTCTTGTTTGAATTCCCAGGTGGATAAATTGGCTTCCAACATAATTTAAAAAAATCTAAGAAAACCAAATCGTGGTCCGTAATATCGAGATGACATTTTAGAGGAGTAGGTACCGTGTTATTGCAACCACATCACATTGCAACCGAGTAACATTCCAGAGCGAGCAAACTTGCATTCTGGTATGACGTAGCAGTCTTGCAGAGAGACGAGGGCGCGCGAAACACAACGCCTGTCTTAACCATCTGTTCTGGACGGCCTGCAAGTGTGCCACAGATGATCATCTGCGGCTCAGAAAACAAAAATATTGCATTCTGGGAGATCAGATAATATTCAACATGGTCAGGCCACGTTCCATACAGGTCATATATGTTACACGCACAAAAAAGAAATAGATTTCATTCAGGAATGGTCTATTGACTTTCCAGAAAGGTCATGCGGGGTTCCCATACATCAAGAAGCGCCCCATTAACACCAACATCCGTTTCAAAAAAGGTCAGCTTGCGATCTATGAAGTTTGGGCTCCAGGTTCACCAGCTTAAGCTTAAAAAAACAGCTTTAGCATCAAAAAGCTTAAGCATCAGATACAACAGATTGCTTTCGAAAAAAAAAACATATTTATTTTAAGAAATTTTAAGGAAAGAAATATTTTTTTTGTTATAAAGTTCATATTGAATACAACGATGCTGGAAAGAGCCCAAAAATAAAACTACATTTCAAGAGTCATTCAATACTTTTCAATAATGGTAAATCGAATCCCAGGAATACGAGAGTCAGTCTATACTTCCAGATAATATTATAATTTTCCTCAACAAACCGTTCACATACCACCAAAATATGGAGCACTTTAAAAGTTGTATTGCGGCTAAACTCATCCAATGCATTGCATCCATGCATCCAGCTGCTCCCACTCATCCAGTGCACTGCATCCGTGTATCCAGCTGGGACGGCTTTGGGCATCCACCTTAGATGCCCCAAGCTGCGTTCTAGAATAAAACCCATCCTCCTGAAACGTAAGTACTTATAGAAAGTATTTGGTGGAAAGTACCAATAAATAGTGATGGGCCGCCAGAAAGTACCAATAAATAGTGATGGGCCGCCAGAAAGTACCAATATGTAGTGATGGACCACCAGAAAGTACCAATATGTAGTGAAGGACCACCAGAAAGTACCAATATGTAGTGATGGACCGCCAGAAAGTACCAATATGTAGTGATGGACCACCAGAAAGTACCAATATGTAGTGAAGGACCACCAGAAAGTACCAATATGTAGTGATGGGCCACCAGAAAGTACCAATATGTAGTGAAGGACCACCAGAAAGTACGAATATGTAGTGAAGGACCACCAGAAAGTACCAATATGTAGTGATGGACCGCCAGAAAGTACCAATATGTAGTGATGGACCACCAGAAAGTACCAATATGTAGTGAAGGACCACCAGAAAATACCAATATGTAGTGATGGACCACCAGAAAGTACCAATATGTAGTGAAGGACCACCAGAAAGTACGAATATGTAGTGAAGGACCACCAGAAAGTACCAATATATAGTGATGGACCGCCAGAAAGTACCAATATGTAGTGATGGACCGCCAGAAAGTACCAATATGTAGTGATGGACCACCAGAAAGTACCAATATGTAGTGATGGACCACCAGAAAGTACCAATATGTAGTGATGGACCACCAGAAAGTACCAATATGTAGTGATGGACCACCAGAAAGTACCAATATATAGTGATGGACCACCAGAAAGTACCAATATGTAGTGATGGACCACCAGAAAGTACCAATATATAGTGAAGGACCACCAGAAAATACCAATATGTAGTGATGGACCACCAGAAAGTACCAATATATAGTGATGGACCACCAGAAAGTACCAATATGTAGTGATGGACCACCAGAAAGTACCAATATATAGTGATGGACCACCAGAAAGTACCAATATATAGTGAAGGACCACCAGAAAGTACCAATATGTAGTGATGGACCACCAGAAAGTACCAATATGTAGTGATGGACCACCAGAAAGTACCAATATGTAGTGATGGACCACCAGAAAGTACCAATATATAGTGATGGACCACCAGAAAGTACCAATATGTAGTGATGGACCACCAGAAAGTACCAATATGTATTGATAGACCACCAGAAAGTACCAATATGTAGTGATGGACCACCAGAAAGAAAATCTGAGCAGCACTCCGGAAAACCTAAATGGTTTTTCCCTGAATGTTTGAAACTTTGAGGTGAATACCAAAGTTATATAGTTCCAGGAGACCCGACCATGTGTCCAGAACTATCACATGTACACACAAAATCACCTGGGAACCCCGGAAGGGACATTATAGCTTCTCAAGGTCGGATTCCTTACCCGAGGCCTTAAGTCCGCTACTCCAGTCCCCGGCAGTGGACAGCTTCTCTCGAAAACTCCTTGAGAAAAAAACTTGTCTTTAAAACTTGCAGGTCTGACAATCGTTCTCTCTCTCTTGCTCGTTTCTTATCTTGCAATTGGTAGTTGGCTGGCATGCGGCTGATGCAGAATTTTTAATTGTGATGAGAGAGGAAAACGTAGATTTTATTTATGGTTCGCTAGGAAAACTTTGTTTTTAAGAAGTCGTTAATGGGGCAATTTATTTTTTCGACCCTTTTCGTTATTCGTGTTTTTGTTACTGGAAGTTTATTATTTAACCGAATTTTATATTTTTTATAATCTTGAAAGAAGGAATATTGTTAGAATAATAATAATAATAATAATAATAATAATAATAATAATAATAATAATAATAATAATAATTATAATAACATTAATAATATACAGATAACCATTTTAAACAATCAAACATTTGGCTCAGAAATCCCTACTACACATCCGGTCTCGACCCACGAAGAACCTCGTAAACCCGGTCTAGACCCACGAAGAACCTCGTAAACCCGGTCTAGACCCACGAAGAACCTCGTAAACCCGGTCTAGACCCACGAAGAACCTCGTAAACCCGGTCTGGACCCACGAAGAACCTCGTAAACCCGGTCCCGACCTACGAAGAACCTCGTAAACCCGGTCTCGACCCACGAAGGACCTCGTAAATCCGGTCTAGACCCACGAAGAACCTCGTAAACACGGTCTAGACCCACGAAGAACCTCGTAAACCCGGTCTCGACCCACGAAGAACCTCGTAAACCCGGTCCCGACCTACAAAGAACCTCGTAAACCCGGTCTAGACCCACGAAGAACCTCGTAAACCCGGTCTAGACCCACGAAGAACCTCGTAAACCCGGTCTAGACCCACGAAGAACCTCGTAAACACGGTCTAGACCCACGAAGAACCTCGTAAACCCGGTCTCGACCCACGAAGAACCTCGTAAACCCGGTCCCGACCTACAAAGAACCTCGTAAACCCGGTCTAGACCCACGAAGAACCTCGTAAACCCGGTCTAGACCCACGAAGAACCTCGTAAACACGGTCTAGACCCACGAAGAACCTCGTAAACCCGGTCTCGACCCACGAAGAACCTCGTAAACCCGGTCCCGACCTACAAAGAACCTCGTAAACCCGGTTTCGACCCACGACCCATTTGACGGCAGCGTCAACAGTTATGGTGGACACACTGAACACATTCTGTTGCTATAATTAAAAAACACAAAACAAAAGTTGGTGTGATCATGTGGTGGGTGCAGACGTCTGCAACACCGGGGATATCAGAGACAATATTAAACAACGTTGCAACACTGAAGGCTATTTCCGCACTGCCAGGTAACTGTGCATAAAAGGCACTGTTTTACCCTGCAACAACAACAACAACAACAACAACAACAACAACAACAACAACAACAACAACTACAACAACAACAACAACAACAACAACAACAACAACAACTACAACAACAACAACAACAACTACAACAACTACAACAACTACAACAACAACAACAACTACAACAACAACAACAACAACAACAACAACAACAACAACAACAACAACTACAACAACAACAACAACAACAACAACAACAACAACAACAACAACTACAACAACAACAACTACAACAACTACAACAACAACAACAACTACAACAACAACAACAACAACAACAACAACTACAACAACTACAACAACAACAACAACAACAACAACAACTACAACAACTACAACAACAACAACAACAACAACAACAACTACAACAACAACAACAACAACAACAACAATAACAACAACTACAACAACAACAACAACTACAACAACAACAACAACAACTACAACAACAACAACAACAACAACAACAACAATAACAACAACTACAACAACAACAACAACTACAACAACAACAACAACAACAACAACAACTACAACAACAACAACAACAACAACAACAACAACAACAACTACAACAACAACAACAACAACAACAACAACAACAATAACAACAACTACAACAACAACAACAACAACAACAATAACAACAACTACAACAACAACAACAACAACAACAACAACAACAACAATAACAACAACTACAACAACAACAACAACTACAACAACAACAACAACAACAACAACAACAACAACTACAACAACAACAACAACAACAACAACAACAACAACAACAATAACAACAACTACAACAACAACAACAACTACAACAACAACAACAACAACAACAACAACAACAACTACAACAACAACAACAACTACAACAACAACAACAACAACAACAACTACAACAACTACAACAACTACAACAACAACAACAACAACAACAACTACAACAACAACAACAACAACAACAACTACAACAACTACAACAACTACAACAACAACAACAACTACAACAACAACTAATAGCATGCTTGTACTGGGACTACCAAGGCAGGTCAGTGCAAAAATAAACATCGAAGAAATTTTTTTTTAAACATTCACCCCAAGTGAAGGTGAATTTACAACTCTATATAACTGAATGTCCGTCAGTCTGTATGTCCGAGGCTACAGGCTTACAACTAGTCTCACTGAACTATGCCTGGTGACTGTAACTTGTACAGGGGGGGGGGCACTGTAAGTGGGTTGTTACTCATCCCCCCATGCCCCTCATTACGGGGGGCACTGTAAGTGGGTAGTTACTCATCCCCCCATGCCCCTCATTACGGGGGGCACTGTAAGTGGGTTGTTACTCATCCCCCCATGCCCCTCATTACGGGGGGCACTGTAAGTGGGTTGTTACTCATCCCCCCCATGCCCCTCATTACGGGGGGCACTGTAAGTGGGTTGTTACTCATCCCCCCATGCCCCTCATTACGGGGGGCACTGTAAGTGGGTTGTTACTCATCCCCCCCATGCCCCTCATTACGGGGGGCACTGTAAGTGGGTAGTTATTCATCCCCCCATGCCCCTCATTACGGGGGGCACTGTAAGTGGGTTGTTACTCATCCCCCCATGCCCCTCATTAAGAAGGATTGACCCTGTTAATGACCTTAAGAGCTTCAGTAAGTTGAAAAATCAAAAGCTTTAAGAATCCCACTTCATGTTGCTATATAAAGTGTGATCTGAAGGTCTGATTGTTCGTAGAGTGTTCAAACTTATTTTGCGTCTCTTATAGGTATTGAATCAACGTCACCGACGAGGATTTAACGTCAACGACGATGATATAACGTCAATGACGATGTTTCAACGTCAATGACGATGATTTTACGTCAATGATGATGATTGAACGTTGATTTAATGTCCATAATGAGTGACTCAACATTGGTAATGTTGAGTCAAGGTGGGAGGGAGAAGAAAGAGACCCGGGTACCGCCGGGTACCCTATCATTCATATTTTGAATGATGGAGAAGAAAAATAAATAAATAACTGTAGAATGTATTACACATATGTATAAAATTTACACAACTTTTCGAACCTACATGGTTCATTCTCAAGTGATAAGAAAATACAAAGCGTGTTAGATTTATACCAGTACGGGGTCAGGCGAAGACAAGTAGATCTATACAAATGTGACGAGAATAAAGAAAAAGGTAAGGCGATAATAAGGAACGAAGCGCATACAGAGATTAATCAGGTGTAATAGGCCTATTATCTTGAGCAATGTCTTCTGTGTTGGCATCGTTATGTTCTGGTCTTGTTCTTACTCTCATGGTGGGTAGAGTAAATAGTTCCGTGATTTGGGTGTTCATGGTAGGTTGTTCAGTTCTTATGTGGATTGTTTCAAGAATTTGTAATCTTCTTACATCTTGGGTTTTGTCTATTATACAAGTGTTTTTGTTCAATATTTCCCTTGTTAGGGTGATGTCGTGGGCTTGTCTCGTGTGATTCCTGGGGGCACTGGATTGAAGATGGCATGTCAAACGCCTCGTCAGCTTGGTCGACGTCATACCTATGTACTTAGATTGAAGGTTACATCCTTCGTGGGGGCAAGTGTACATGTATACAACGCTTGACTGCTGTAGAGGGTTCTCCGTCGGCTTCGAGCTGTTTTTACTACCGACGTCTTCACTACCGACCTCCTTATTAAAAACAACCCGAAGACGATGTAAATAGGTACCTGGGAGTTAGACAGCTGTCACGAGCTGCTTCCTGGGTGTGTGTGTGTGTACTCACCTATTTCTGCTTGCGGGGATTGAGTTCTGGCTCTTTGGACCCGCCTATCAACTGTCAATACACTGATGTACAGGTTCCTGAGCCTACTGGGCTCTGTTATATCTACATTTGAAACTGTGTATGGAGTCAGCCTCCACCACATCACTGCCTAATGCATTCCACCTGTTAACTACTCTGACACTGAAAAAGTTCCTTCTAACGTCCCTGAGGCTCATGTGGGTACTCAGTTTCCACCTGTGTCCCCTTTTTCGCGTCCCACCAGTGTTGAATAGTTTATCCTTCTTTACCCGGTCGATTCCCCTGAGGATTTTGTAGGTTGTGATCATGTCTCCCCTTACTCTTCTGTCTTCCAGTGTCGTATGGTGCATTTCCCGCAGCCTTTCCTCGTAACTTATGCCTCTTAGTTCTGGGACTAGTCTAGTAGCATACCTTTGGACTTTTTCCAGCTTCGTCTTGTGCTTGACAAGGTACGGGCTCCATGTTGGGGCCGCATACTCCAGGATTGGTCTTACATATGTGGTGTACAAGATTCTGAATAATTCCTTACACAGGTTCCTGAACGCTGTTCTGATGTTAGTCAGCTTCGCATATGCCGCAGACGTTATTCTTTTTATGTGGGCTTCAGGAGACAGGTTTGGTGTGATATCAACTCCTAGATCTTTCTCTCTGTCCGTTTCATTTAGTACTTCATCTCGTAATTCTGTAACCTGTGTCTGGCCTCCTGTTTCCACTCCCTAGTTTCATTACTTTGCATTTACTCGGGTTGAACTTCAACAGCCATTTGTTGGACCATTCACTCAGTCTGTCTAGGTCATCTTGTAGCTTCTTACTATCGTCCTCAGTTTCAATCCTCCTGATAATTTTTGCATCATCGGCAAACATTGAGAGAAACGAGTCTATACCCTCTGGGAGATCATTTACATATACCAGAAACAGTATAGGTCCAAGGACTAACCCCTGCGGGACTCCACTTGTAACGTCTCGCCAATCTGTGTGTGTGTTTACTAGTTGTTTACTAGTAGTGTTTTGCGGGGGTTGAGCTTTGCTCTTTGGGCCCGCCTCTCAACTGTCAATCAACTGTTTACTAACTACTTTTTTTTTTTTTTTTTTTCTTTTTCCACACCACACACACACACACACCCCCGGGAAGCAGCCCGTGACAGCTGACTAACTCCCAGGTACCTATTTACTGCTAGGTAACAGGGGCACATAGGGTGAAAGAAACTTTGCCCATTTGTTTCTGCCTCGTGCGGGAATCGAACCCGCGCCACAGAATTACGAATCCTGCGCGCTATCCACCAGGCTACGAGGCCCCACACGAGGCCTGTGTGTGTGTGTGTGTGTGTGTGTGTGTGTGTGTGTGTGTGTGTGTGTGTGTGTGTGTGTGTGTGTGTGTGAGTGTGTGTGTGTGTGTGTGTGTGTGTGTGTGTGTGTGTGTGTGTGTGTGTGTGTGTGTGTGTGTGTGTGTGTGTGTGTGTGTGTGTGTGTGAGTGAGTGTACACTATAACCTTGCTTCTGTTGTTGGTCATTCCTGTACAGACCATCACCCAGCCCTCTACGTCATCGCCCAACTGACCACAAAACACAGCATAAAAAGCTACGTTAGGAGGCAACCCGCGACCTTCAGACCGCACCAAACCATCCGCTGGCAACACCGTGAACTACTCTCCTGCTGCGTACCCTCCAGCCTCGCCTGTCTCTCCGGGGGTGACGAGAACGAGGAACGTGTTCACGGGAACATGTGTTCGAGTCTATGATAGTGCACAGCCTCTACACAGGAGCACTGGTAATGAAGCGTGTACACAGGAGCATGTGCACTCATTGGTTCTATATATTCTGACTCCTGATGCTTTCCTGAGCATCACAGAGCATTAGAGATATGTGAGGAGCTATGCCTGAGACTCTTCCTGGCAGCCTCTTATCTTTAAGATATCGTGTGATAGCGACATCTCATCTCTGACACCTGTCTCGTTAGTCAGGCACACCTGCCACCGCAAACGATGCTAATGACCCGCTTGAATTGTTAATAAAATGTGATGACCTGATTTACGACCAAACCTCACCTCATGACCTTATGGGAGGGTAGGTGGGAGGGTAGGTGGGAGGGTAGGTGGGAGGGCAGGTGGGAGGGTAGGTGGGAGGGTAGGTGGGAGGGTAGGTGGGAGGGCACGTGGGAGGGCAGGTGGGAGGACAGGTGGTGGGAGGGCAGGTGGGAGGGCAGGTGGGAGGGTAGGTGGGAGGGCAGGTGGGAGGGCAGGTGGGAGGACAGGTGGTGGGAGGGCAGGTGGGAGGGCAGGTGGGAGGGCAGGTGGGAGGACAGGTGGTGGGAGGGCAGGTGGGAGGGCAGGTGGGAGGGTAGGTGGGAGGGCAGGTGGGAGGGCAGAAGGGAGGGTAGGTGGGAGGACAGGTGGGAGGGCAGGTGGGAGGACAGGTGGTGGGAGGGCAGGTGGGAGGGCAGGTGGGAGGGCAGGTGGGAGGACAGGTGGTGGGAGGGCAGGTGGGAGGGTAGGTGGGAGGGTAGGTGGGAGGGCAGGTGGGAGGGTAGGTGGGAGGGTAGGTGGGAGGGTAGGTGGGAGGGCAGGTGGGAGGGTAGGTGGGAGGGTAGGTGGGAGGACAGGTGGTGGGAGGGTAGGTGGGAGGGTAGGTGGGAGGACAGGTGGTGGGAGGGTAGGTGAGAGGGCAGGTGGGAGGGCAGGTGGGAGGGCAGGTGGGAGGGTAGGTGGGAGGGCAGGTGGGAGGGTAGGTGGGAGGGCAGGTGGGAGGGTAGGTGGGAGGGTAGGTGGGAGGACAGGTGGGAGGGCAGGTGGGAGGGCAGGTGGGAGGGCAGGTGGGAGGGCAGGTGGGAGGGTAGGTGGGAGGGTAGGTGGGAGGGCAGGTGGGAGGGTAGGTGGGAGGGTAGGTGGGAGGGCAGGTGGGAGGGTAGGTGGGGGGGCAGGTGGGAGGGTAGGTGGGAGGGCAGGTGGGAGGGTAGGTGGGAGGACAGGTGGTGGGAGGGTAGGTGGGAGGGTAGGTGGGAGGGCAGGTGGGAGGGTAGGTGGGAGGGTAGGTGGGAGGACAGGTGGTGGGAGGGTAGGTGGGAGGGTAGGTGGGAGGGTAGGTGGGAGGGTAGGTGGGAGGGCAGGTGGGAGGGTAGGTGGGAGGGTAGGTGGGAGGGTAGGTGGGAGGGTAGGTGGGAGGGCAGGTGGGAGGGTAGGTGGGAGGGTAGGTGGGAGGACAGGTGGTGGGAGGGTAGGTGGGAGGGTAGGTGGGAGGGCAGGTGGGAGGGTAGGTGGGAGGGTAGGTGGGAGGACAGGTGGTGGGAGGGTAGGTGGGAGGGTAGGTGGGAGGGCAGGTGGGAGGGTAGGTGGGAGGGCAGGTGGGAGGGTAGGTGGGAGGGTAGGTGGGAGGACAGGTGGTGGGAGGGTAGGTGGGAGGGTAGGTGGGAGGACAGGTGGGAGGGCAGGTGGGAGGGTAGGTGGGAGGACAGATGGGAGGGTAGGTGGGAGGGTAGGTGGGAGGGCAGGTGGGAGGGTAGGTGGGAGGGCAGGTGGGAGGGTAGGTGGGAGGGTAGGTGGGAGGACAGGTGGTGGGAGGGTAGGTGGGAGGACAGGTGGGAGGGCAGGTGGGAGGACAGGTGGTGGGAGGGTAGGTGGGAGGGTAGGTGGGAGGACAGGTGGGAGGGCAGGTGGGAGGACAGGTGGTGGGAGGGTAGGTGGGAGGGGCAGGTGGGAGGGGCAGGTGGGAGGGCAGGTGGGAGGGGCAGGTGGGAGGGGCAGGTGGGAGGACAGGTGGGAGGGCAGGTGGGAGGGCAGGTGGGAGGGCAGGTGGGAGGGCAGGTGGGAGGACAGGTGGGAGGGCAGGTGGGAGGGTAGGTGGGAGGGGCAGGTGGGAGGGTAGGTGGGTGGGGCAGGTGGGAGGGGCAGGTGGGAGGGGCAGGTGGGAGGACAGGTGGGAGGGCAGGTGGGAGGGCAGGTGGGAGGACAGGTGGGAGGGCAGGTGGGAGGACAGGTGGGATGGCAGGTGGGAGGGCAGGTGGGAGGGCAGGTGGGAGGGCAGGTGGGAGGACAGGTGGGAGGGCAGGTGGGAGGGCAGGTGGGAGGACAGGTGGGAGGACAGGTGGGAGGACAGGTGGGAGGACAGGTGGGAGGGCAGGTGGGAGGGCAGGTGGGAGGTGGTACCAAACCAGTAGTCACCTATAAGTTACTACGGGGTAGTGAGGCCTATAGATATATTTACACCGCGTCTATTAGCCTTGGTGCCAGTATTGTGAGGCCCGTCATACCGTTTAGGCAGTACTTATAGGAACCATGAGGACCATAGTACACATATAGACGTAAATAGACTATTAGAAAGTAGAAATCTCTATTACTGAATTTGGACAAATCGGAAAAGATTTCATATTTTTGTGACAGAAAATTTAACCTAACCCAACCTTCCAAGGCCTAATACACGCTATCTAAGACCTAAAATAGTACATATATGTGCTATATTAGACCCAGCAATATATAAGTATTTTTTATCATTATTTTTTCTGACTATAAAGTGAATAGTACCAAATTCAACTATTTAATTGCCTTTTACGTCAATATATGGACGATGGTCTCCATACAATAAGTACTCTGTAAACACGAAGATGGGTTGATATTATGTTATAGATGAAGTGTTCTGACGTTGTAATTCTTTATCAAATCAGGCTTTAAGTGTGTGGATGGAGGTGGCTTCCACAACCTCCTACAGTCCAACCCACGAGCTGACCACCATTACAGACTGACAGTATTTCCTCATATTTCCTCTCCTCATTTGTGTTTTTCGCTTCCACCTGTTTCCTCACATCATATTTTCTCTCTGCGTAAATGAAGCGATTATTATTTTTGTTTTATAATTCGTTCCGTATGGATTTCAGGTTGGTGCTGCATGTTCCAGTATTGGTCTGACATAGGTTGTGTAGCTTGCCTTGAAAAAGTCGTCATTAACTTTTTAAATGGTTTTATGATGTTTTTTTTAGCGTTGCAAGTGCTGCCGATGTCACCGTGTCTGTGTGTACCTCTGGTACTGTAACTGGAATTACACCCACTCATAACTCATTCTACTTTCCGATACTTATAGTAGTCTTTCCCTTGTTGGGTAGATCCCGCCTGGTCTGCTTTCTTTCTTCCCTGCCGTTATTATCTTGCACATGTTGGGATTGAATTCTAACTGCCATTTGTCTCCTCATTCGTAGTTTCTTGAATTCCTCTTGGAATTTTCTGTAATCCTCCTTAGGTTTTACATTCCTCCTTAGCTTTGCGTCACCTGCAGACATTGACATGTAAGAATTCGCTTCTTCGGGAAGGTGATTCATGTACATCAGGAACAGCAATGGTCCCGAGACAGAGCCTTGTGGGACCTCACTTGTGGCATCCCTCCTCCTCGACACCTGTCTCACTCCAACCTATCCTTTCCTGTCCTTCAAGCAGTCCTCTACCCAGTCCACTGTCTTCCCAGCTATCCCAGTCTGCTTCTTGTACTCTAACCTTTCTTTAGGAACTTTATCACATTTTCTCGTCTATCTCGTCGTAAGGATTTATTCTCGTCGTAATGTATCTCGTCTATTTTCTCGTCGTAAGGATTAATTCAGATTTCTTTTTACTGTTCGAATTTTTGAATCCTTGTCATTGTTTTTCAGGCGTGACTTTGACCCACTGAATACATGAATCTGGTGGGTTCAGGGGCTCCAAAGGGTCCAAGGGGTCCTAGTGAGTTCAGGGGTCCTAGTGAGTTCAGGGGTCCTAGTGAGTTCAGGGACCCTAGTGAGTTCAGGGACCCTAGTGAGTTCAGGGACCCTAGTGAGTTCAGGGACCTAGTGAGTTCAGGGACCCTAGTGAGTTCAGGGACCTAGTGAGTTCAGGGGCCCTAGTGAGTTCAGGGACCCTAGTGAGTTCAGGGACCCTAGTGAGTTCAGGGACCCTAGTGAGTTCAGGGACCCTAGTGACTTCAGGGGCTCCAAAGGGTCCAGGGGCTCCAGGATACTAAAGTTCAGAGGTCCATGTTATTTTGGAAGTTTTATATGACGAGGTTTATTAAGAGTTCCAGTATTGTATGGTTGTTGACTTCACAAGTTTCCAGTATGTCAGTGATTACTATTTCCCATACTCTCTGGTTTATAAGACGTCGCGATTCTGGAATTTCGATTTCCTTTCTATTATATTTCAGGAAAGCAAAAAGAAATAAAGTTGTATTAAACATTCTCTAATGAATTGAAATATCTTATCACCTTTTCGCCTGTTTTGTCGTATAGAATTTGAATGTTTTATAGAGACGAGAACTTATTTTCTTTCAAGAATGATATTATTCTCTTAATTATAATATTCTTTTAAGTGCGATATTCCGAAATCTGAAGCATGTTTCTGTTCAAAATTTCCAGTTTCCAAATCCCATGGAACCTGTCTCTTCATCTGTATAGATTCCAGAATTCCCCCACTTTTATATCCTACATTTTTCATAACTTTAAAATTGTCTGTAATTTCACACTTTCCCGAATCCTGAAATTTTGGAGTTCCAGGATTCCTTATTTTCCAGAGGTATGAGAGGAATTAAGGCGCTGGAATCCGAGGGTCCTTCCAGCCTGGGTAACGAGTCTACCCAAGTAATGGAACGATGCAACTTCATCATGAACGGTGATTTGCGCTAACGACCGTAACGAGGTCATCGACGCCCTGGATGCTAGTTACGGCCGGGTCATTGTTGAGATGAATTGCTTCCCCTTGCCATTGTGCTTCAAGCTCCAGCGCTGTTGCTGCAACAGTGCTCTCAGCCCAAAAATAATTTGTCAATGATTTTTTTTAGACTCTTAAAAATACTTTTCAGGAACTGGAAGGGGAAATATAGTGATGAATTTGTCAGAGTTTTTCGATGGGTCTTCCAGACCAGTGAACTGGAAAACTATGGCAGAACAACATTTGATGTTACTGTGTTAAGTCGTGCATGAGCTGCAGCTATTGCTGCTCTTGTTGTACCTGCTGCTGCTGCTCTTGTTGTACCTGCTGCTGCTCTTGTTCTACCTGCTGCTGCTCTTGTTCTACCTGCTTCTGCTGCTCTTGTTCTACCTGCTTCTGCTGCTCTTGTTCTACCTGCTGCTGCTCTTGTTGTACCAGCTGCTGCTGCTCTTGTTGTACCTGCTGCTGCTCTTGTTGTACCTGCTGCTGCTGCTCTTGTTGTACCTGCTGCTGCTGCTCTTGTTGTACCTGCTGCTGCTCTTGTTGTACCTGCTGCTGCTGCTCTTGTTGTACCTGCTGCTGCTCTTGTTGTACTAGCTGCTGCTCTTGTTGTACCAGCTGCTGCTCTTGTTGTACCAGCTGCTGCTGCTCTTGTTGTACCTGCCGCTGCTCTTGTTCTACCTGCTTCTGCTGCTCTTGTTGTACCTGCTGCTGCTCTTGTTCTACCTGCTGCTGCTGCTCTTGTTGTACCTGCTGCTGCTGCTCTTGTTCTACCTGCTTCTGCTGCTCTTGTTGTACCTGCTGCTGCTCTTGTTGTACCTGCTGCTGCTGCTCTTGTTGTACCTGCTGCTGCTGCTGCTCTTGTTGTACCTGCTGCTGCTGCTGCTCTTGTTCTACCTGCTGCTGCTGCTGCTCTTGTTCTACCTGCTGCTGCTGCTCTTGTTGTACCTGCTGCTGCTCTTGTTCTACCTGCTGCTGCTGCTCTTGTTGTACCTGCTGCTGCTCTTGTTGTACCTGCTGCTGCTGCTCTTGTTGTACCTGCTGCTGCTGCTCTTGTTGTACCAGCTGCTGCTCTTGTTTTACCTGCTGCTGCTGCTCTTGTTGTACCAGCTGCTGCTCTTGTTGTACCTGCTGCTGCTGCTCTTGTTGTACCTGCTGCTGCTGCTCTTGTTGTACCTGCTGCTGCTGCTCTTGTTGTACCAGCTGCTGCTCTTGTTGTACCTGCTGCTGCTGCTCTTGTTGTACCTGCTGCTGCTGCTCTTGTTGTACCTGCTGCTGCTCTTGTTGTACCTGCTGCTGCTGCTCTTGTTGTACCTGCTGCTGCTGCTCTTGTTGTACCAGCTGCTGCTCTTGTTGTACCTGCTGCTGCTGCTCTTGTTGTACCTGCTGCTGCTGCTCTTGTTGTACCTGCTGCTGCTCTTGTTGTACCTGCTGCTGTTGCTCTTGTTGTACCTGCTGCTGCTGCTCTTGTTGTACCTGCTGCTGCTCTTGTTGTACCTGCTGCTGCTGCTCTTGTTGTACCTGCTGCTGCTCTTGTTGTACCTGCTGCTGCTGCTCTTGTTGTACCTGCTGCTGCTGCTCTTGTTGTACCAGCTGCTGCTCTTGTTGTACCTGCTGCTGCTGCTCTTGTTGTACCAGCTGCTGCTCTTGTTGTACCTGCTGCTGCTGCTCTTGTTGTACCTGCTGCTGCTCTTGTTGTACCTGCTGCTGCTGCTCTTGTTGTACCTGCTGCTGCTCTTGTTGTACCTGCTGCTGCTGCTCTTGTTGTACCTGCTGCTGCTGCTCTTGTTGTACCAGCTGCTGCTCTTGTTGTACCTGCTGCTGCTGCTCTTGTTGTACCTGCTGCTGCTCTTGTTGTACCTGCTGCTGCTGCTCTTGTTGTACCTGCTGCTGCTGCTCTTGTTCTACCTGCTTCTGCTGCTCTTGTTGTACCTGCTGCTGCTCTTGTTGTACCTGCTGCTGCTGCTCTTGTTGTACCTGCTGCTGCTGCTGCTCTTGTTCTACCTGCTGCTGCTGCTGCTCTTGTTCTACCTGCTGCTGCTGCTGCTCTTGTTCTACCTGCTGCTGCTGCTCTTGTTGTACCTGCTGCTGCTCTTGTTCTACCTGCTGCTGCTGCTCTTGTTGTACCTGCTGCTGCTCTTGTTGTACCTGCTGCTGCTGCTCTTGTTGTACCTGCTGCTGCTGCTCTTGTTGTACCAGCTGCTGCTCTTGTTTTACCTGCTGCTGCTGCTCTTGTTGTACCAGCTGCTGCTCTTGTTGTACCTGCTGCTGCTGCTCTTGTTGTACCTGCTGCTGCTGCTCTTGTTGTACCTGCTGCTGCTGCTCTTGTTGTACCAGCTGCTGCTCTTGTTGTACCTGCTGCTGCTGCTCTTGTTGTACCTGCTGCTGCTGCTCTTGTTGTACCTGCTGCTGCTCTTGTTGTACCTGCTGCTGCTGCTCTTGTTGTACCTGCTGCTGCTCTTGTTGTACCTGCTGCTGCTGCTCTTGTTGTACCTGCTGCTGCTCTTGTTGTACTAGCTGCTGCTCTTGTTGTACCAGCTGCTGCTCTTGTTGTACCAGCTGCTGCTGCTCTTGTTGTACCTGCTGCTGCTCTTGTTCTACCTGCTTCTGCTGCTCTTGTTGTACCTGCTGCTGCTCTTGTTCTACCTGCTGCTGCTGCTCTTGTTGTACCTGCTGCTGCTGCTCTTGTTCTACCTGCTTCTGCTGCTCTTGTTGTACCTGCTGCTGCTCTTGTTGTACCTGCTGCTGCTCCTCTTGTTGTACCTGCTGCTGCTGCTGCTCTTGTTCTACCTGCTGCTGCTGCTGCTCTTGTTCTACCTGCTGCTGCTGCTGCTCTTGTTCTACCTGCTGCTGCTGCTCTTGTTGTACCTGCTGCTGCTCTTGTTCTACCTGCTGCTGCTGCTCTTGTTGTACCTGCTGCTGCTCTTGTTCTACCTGCTGCTGCTGCTCTTGTTGTACCTGCTGCTGCTGCTCTTGTTGTACCAGCTGCTGCTCTTGTTTTACCTGCTGCTGCTGCTCTTGTTGTACCAGCTGCTGCTCTTGTTGTACCTGCTGCTGCTGCTCTTGTTGTACCTGCTGCTGCTGCTCTTGTTGTACCTGCTGCTGCTGCTCTTGTTGTACCAGCTGCTGCTCTTGTTGTACCTGCTGCTGCTGCTCTTGTTGTACCTGCTGCTGCTGCTCTTGTTGTACCTGCTGCTGCTCTTGATGTACCTGCTGCTGCTGCTCTTGTTGTACCTGCTGCTGCTGCTCTTGTTGTACCAGCTGCTGCTCTTGTTGTACCTGCTGCTGCTGCTCTTGTTGTACCTGCTGCTGCTGCTCTTGTTGTACCTGCTGCTGCTCTTGTTGTACCTGCTGCTGTTGCTCTTGTTGTACCTACTGCTGCTGCTCTTGTTGTACCTGCTGCTGCTCTTGTTGTACCTGCTGCTGCTGCTCTTGTTGTACCTGCTGCTGCTCTTGTTGTACCTGCTGCTGCTGCTCTTGTTGTACCTGCTGCTGCTGCTCTTGTTGTACCAGCTGCTGCTCTTGTTGTACCTGCTGCTGCTGCTCTTGTTGTACCAGCTGCTGCTCTTGTTGTACCTGCTGCTGCTCTTGTTGTACCTGCTGCTGCTGCTCTTGTTGTACCTGCTGCTGCTGCTCTTGTTGTACCTGCTGCTGCTGTTCTTGTTGTACCAGCTGCTGCTCTTGTTCTACCTGCTGCTGCTGCTCTTGCTGTACCTGCTGCTGCTCTTGTTGTACCTGCTGCTGCTGCTCTTGTTCTACCTGCTGCTGCTCTTGTTGTACCTGCTGCTGCTGCTCTTGTTGTACCTGCTGCTGCTGCTCTTGTTGTATCTGCTGCTGCTCTTGTTCTACCTGCTGCTGCTGCTCTTGTTGTACCTGCTGCTGCTCTTGTTGTACCTGCTGCTGCTGCTCTTGTTGTACCTGCTGCTGCTGCTCTTGTTGTACCTGCTGCTGCTCTTGTTCTACCTGCTGCTGCTGCTCTTGTTGTACCAGCTGCTGCTGCTCATGTTGTACCTGCTGCTGCTCTTGTTCTACCTGCTGCTGCTGCTCTTGTTCTACCTGCTGCTGCTGCTCTTGTTGTACCTGCTGCTGCTGCTCTTGTTCTACCTGCTTCTGCTGCTCTTGTTGTACCTGCTGCTGCTGCTCTTGTTCTACCTGCTGCTGCTGCTCTTGTTGTACCTGCTGCTGCTCTTGTTGTACCTGCTGCTGCTGCTCTTGTTGTACCTGCTGCTGCTGCTCTTGTTCTACCTGCTGCTGCTGCTCTTGTTCTACCTGCTGCTGCTGCTCTTGTTCTACCTGCTGCTGCTGCTCTTGTTGTACCTGCTGCTGCTGCTCTTGTTGTACCTGCTGCTGCTCTTGTTGTACCTGCTGCTGCTCTTGTTGTACCTGCTGCTGCTCTTGTTCTACCTGCTTCTGCTGCTCTTGTTCTACCTGCTGCTGCTGCTCTTGTTCTACCTGCTGCTGCTGCTCTTGTTCTACCTGCTGCTGCTGCTCTTGTTCTACCTGCTGCTGCTGCTCTTGTTGTACCTGCTGCTGCTGCTCTTGTTGTACCTGCTGCTGCTGCTCTTGTTGTACCTGCTTCTGCTGCTCTTGTTGTACCTGCGGCTGCTCTTGTTGTACCTGCTGCTGCTGCTCTTGTTGTACCTGCTGCTGCTGCTCTTGTTGTACCTGCTGCTGCTGCTCTTGTTGTACCTGCTGCTGCTCTTGTTCTACCTGCTGCTGCTGCTCTTGTTGTACCTGCTGCTGCTCTTGTTGTATCTGCTGCTGCTGTTCTTGTTGTACCTGCTGCTGCTGCTCTTGTTGTACCAGCTTCTGCTGCTCTTGTTGTACCTGCTGCTGCTGTTCTTGTTGTACCAGCTGCTGCTGCTCTTGTTGTACCTGCTGCTGCTGCTCTTATTGTACCAGCTGCTGCTCTTGTTGTACCTGCTGCTGCTGCTCTTGTTGTACCTGCTGCTGCTCTTGTTGTACCTGCTGCTGCTGCTCTTGTTGTACCTGCTGCTGCTGCTCTTGTTGTACCTGCTGCTGCTGCTCTTGTTGTACCTGCTGCTGCTCTTGTTGTACCAGCTGCTGCTGCTCTTGTTGTACCTGCTGCTGCTGTTCTTGTTGTACCTGCTGCTGCTGCTCTTGTTGTACCTGCTGCTGCTGCTCTTGTTGTACCAGCTGCTGCTCTTGTTCTACCTGCTGCTGCTGCTCTTGTTGTACCAGCTGCTGCTGCTCTTGTTGTACCTGCTGCTGCTGTTCTTGTTGTACCTGCTGCTGCTGCTCTTGTTGTACCTGCTGCTGCTGCTCTTGTTGTACCTGCTGCTGCTGCTCTTGTTGTACCTGCTGCTGCTGTTCTTGTTGTACCTGCTGCTGCTCTTGTTGTACCTGCTGCTGCTGCTCTTGTTGTACCTGCTGCTGCTCCTGTTGTACCTGCTGCTGCTGTTCTTGTTGTACCTGCTGCTGCTGCTCTTGTTGTACCAGCTTCTGCTGCTCTTGTTGTACCTGCTGCTGCTCTTGTTGTACCTGCTGCTGCTGTTCTTGTTGTACCTGCTGCTGCTCTTGTTGTACCTGCTGCTGCTGTTCTTGTTGTACCTGCTGCCGCTCTTGTTGTACCTGCTGCTGCTCTTGTTGTACCTGCTGCTGCTCTTGTTGTACCTGCTGCTGCTGTTCTTGTTGTACCTGCTGCTGCTCTTGTTGTACCTGCTGCTGCTCTTGTTGTACCTGCTGCTGCTGTTCTTGTTGTACCTGCTGCTGCTCTTGTTGTACCTGCTGCTGCTGTTCTTGTTGTACCTGCTGCTGCTCTTGTTGTACCTGCTGCTGCTCTTGTTGTACCTGCTGCTGCTCTTGTTGTACCTGCTGCTGCTGTTCTTGTTGTACCTGCTGCTGCTCTTGTTGTACCTGCTGCTGCTGCTCTTGTTGTACCTGCTGCTGCTGATCTTGTTGTACCTGCTGCTGCTCTTGTTCTACCTGCTGCTGCTGCTCTTGTTGTACCTGCTGCTGCTGTTCTTGTTGTACCTGCTGCTGCTGTTCTTGTTGTACCTGCTGCTGCTGCTCTTATTGTACCTGCTGCTGCTCTTGTTGTACCTGCTGCTGCTGCTCTTGTTGTACCTGCTGCTGCTGTTCTTGTTGTACCTGCTGCTGCTGTTCTTGTTGTACCTGCTGCTGCTGCTCTTATTGTACCTGCTGCTGCTCTTGTTGTACCTGCTGCTGCTGTTCTTGTTGTACCTGCTGCTGCTGCTCTTGTTGTACCTGCTGCTGCTGCTCTTTTTGTACCTGCTGCTGCTCTTGTTGTACCTGCTGCTGCTGTTCTTGTTGTACCTGCTGCTGCTGTTCTTGTTGTACCTGCTGCTGCTGCTCTTATTGTACCTGCTGCTGCTCTTGTTGTACCTGCTGCTGCTGTTCTTGTTGTACCTGCTGCTGCTGCTCTTGTTGTACCTGCTGCTGCTGCTCTTTTTGTACCTGCTGCTGCTCTTGTTGTACCTGCTGCTGCTGTTCTTGTTGTACCTGCTGCTGCTGTTCTTGTTGTACCTGCTGCTGCTGCTCTTATTGTACCTGCTGCTGCTGCTGCTGCTCTTGTTGTACTCCCAAGTACTCCGAACACTCCACACCACCAGTACTCCGAACACTCCTCACCACCAGTACTCCGAACACTCCTCACCACCAGTACTCCGAACACTCCACACCACCAGTACTCCGAACACTCCTCACCACCAGTACTCCGAACACTCCTCACCACCAGTACTCCGAACACTCCTCACCACCAGTACTCCGAACACTCCTCACCACCAGTACTCCGAACACTCCACACCACCAGTACTCCGAACACTCCTCACCACCAGTACTCCGAACACTCCTCACCACCAGTACTCCGAACACTCCTCACCACCAGTACTCCGAACACTCCTCACCACCAGTACTCCGAACACTCCTCACCACCAGTACTCCGAACACTGCGCAACACAATAAATCATTCTTCACACGAACAATAACTGCGTGTATCGCCTCTCTGATGTACAGGGTGGTCCAGAAGTGTTTAACCACATGACCCAAGTGTAGTCATACAGTGGGAAATACTTCTATGCAACCTTCATTGTGTGGCTGTGGGACCTGATCAACCAGGCTGTGACTCAAACGTCAGGCTGCGAGCAGTCGCGTCTAACAGCCTTGGTTGATCAGTCCAGCAACCAGGAAGGTTGGTCGACGACCGGGCCGCGGGGACACTAAGCCCCGGAAGCACGTCAAGGTAACCTCCCCACTCCCTCGCCTGCTCTGACCGGGCTGTCAATGGTGTAGTCGAAACTGTTCTTCGTGTTCCCACTCAATAGTGGGAACACGACTATGTTCTTCCCTCCCTCTGCCAATGTTCAATGGTCTCTTGACTAGTCTTTTCAGCTTTTCATCTCCTCAATTAACAATCTGGCTCCCTCTATCTATTTCAAAGTTGAATGGTAATTTAATTTCCTCCTGCCTTTTGGTGAGGTTCACGTTCACAGCTCTGTGACTGGGGTTTTCTTTCTCTGTTTACCGCAAGGTTGTGTACAGTCGAGCACTTCCCTGGAAACACAAACCGAAACTGTCTCTATTTTCCGCTTGTTACAACTTGTAATAAAGTTAAACAAGTCCACATGGGCCGTGACGAGGATTCGAACCTGCGTCCGGGAGCATCCCAGACACTGCCTTAATCGACTGAGCTACGACAGGGTTAAAAGGGTTGTGTAGCCTTTTTTCTTGTCGTAGCTCAGTCGATTAAGGCAGTGTCTGGGATGGTCCCGGACGCAGGATCGAATCCTCGTCACGGCCCTTGTGGATTTGTTCATTTGATGCATCACGTTAGTGTGATCTCTGTGTGGTGTAATAAAGTTGTTACATCTTGGCTTAACGTGTTTATGGCGTATTAGAACGTTGTTACAACTTGCTATATTGGTTGTTATAACTGGTTAGGAGGTGTTATAACTTGTTCGAACGTTGTACCAACGTTGTAGTTCCGGTGTGTGTTTGGCGGGTTACTACTTTTCTAATCTTCCTCATACTGGTAAGAAAAGTGTTTTAGCCTCTCTTCCTCCACGCTCTATGAATCAGTGACCCTCAGTATCCTGATTCTCATATTTATTTTATTTTATAAGTCTTCCTTCGCCTTGGTTACCGCTTAAACTTTACACTCTCTCTACGTGTCAACTCTCAAGCCAAACGTTATTTTTGTCATCCCTAACCAGTTTCCAGCACCAGTACCAAAGTACTCTGTCTTCCCTTCACATATCTAAACTATAAAATCTTGCCTTATACCTTTCCTCCTCTTGACATAAAGCTCATCTTCCGACAAACTAACACTCTTCGTAGTAGTCTGGAGCCAGATTCACGAAAGTACTTACGCAAGCACTTACGAA
Source organism: Procambarus clarkii (assembly GCF_040958095.1). Lineage (NCBI taxonomy): Eukaryota > Metazoa > Arthropoda > Malacostraca > Decapoda > Cambaridae > Procambarus > Procambarus clarkii. Next base: position 41,173,811 of record NC_091165.1, on the reverse strand, counting down.
CCTGTACATCTTTTCTCAATCTTTGGCGGCTTTGTTTCCAATTATTAAACAGTTTACAAACATGAAAACTTGCCAATCAACTGTTGTTATTGTTATAAACAGCCTCCTGGTGCTTCGGAGCTCATTAACTGTTTAATAATTGGAAACAAAGCCGCCAAAGATTGAGAAAAGATGTACAGGTTCGTAAGTGTTTGCGTAAGTACTTTCGTGAATCTGGCTCCTAGTTCACACTGCTCCTCCTGCTTCTAATGGTGCTGGTGTCTACTCTATTTCATGTTCGTCTTGTCCTCTTTAATACTTCGGGGCAACTGGCCGAACATCTGGCTTAATGACAGTCTTAAGGAACACAAAAAGAAGTGCATTCTCAAGTCTCAATCGACTTCAGAATGGTCCAGGACGGACCGAAACGTCGTCGTCCCTTCAATTTCTAGTGTGTGGTCTGGTCAACATACTTCAGCCACGTTATTGTGACTCATCGCCTGCACAAAAAGAAGTGTTAAGTCTACAGACACAAGCACTGCTCTCTACTGTCATGTTAGGGGCTCTAATCATCCTATTGATTGGTCGTCTTCTAAAATAATCTTTCGTGCCTCTACTCTACACGGAGTAGAGGCAGGGAAGAAGGGAAGGGAGCCAGTCGGCCGAGCGGACAGCACACTGGACTTGTGATCCTGTGGTCCCGGGTTCGATCCCGGGCGCCGGTGAGAATAAATGGGCAGTTTCTTTCACCCTACGCCACTGTTACCTAGCAGTAAAATAGGTACCTGGGTGTTAGTCAGCTGTCACGTGCCTCCACCCCTGCTTCCTGGGGGTGGAGGCCTGGTCGAGGACCGGGCCGCGGGGACACTAAAGCCCCGAAATCATCTCAAGATAACCTCAAGATACACAAACGCCGTCATGTCGACTGGGCTCTGATACACAATGTACCCAACATGAACTTGAGTCCTGACTTGTTGCTGTTGACTCTTCCCTTTCACAGTATGTACTCTGATGCCCCAACCTTCTTAACAAACGTGATCTGACTTTGGCCTCTTTTTCTTAAACTATTTTCCTTTTCTTACCTTTCCTTTTACCTTCCTCGTGTTCTTACCTCATTCTTATCTTTACTCCGTTCTTACCTTCATCCTCTTCTTCCCTTTCATCGTACTCTTACCCCTTTTCTCTTACCTGCCCCTCTCCTCTCACCTCATTCTCGTACCATATTTATTTGCCTTACTTTCCTCTCTTTAAACAAAAAAATTACGGGCTCACCATAGCCCGTGCTACTTGCAACATTTTGTTCCGACAATCAACTTGATAATGGTTCACGACGGACCGAACCGTCGTCGTCTCCTCATCTCGTGATGTGTGGTTTAGTCATTATATCTTCAGCCTCTTCATTGTGACTCATCGTCTGCATAAGTTTGACCACTCCAAAAGTCGTCTGGAAATTGGCTGCTAGAATTTAACCCAGCAAATGCAATGTTACGAATAATGAAACTAAAGTAACAAGGTCTATTCAATAGAGTTGGATAATGGGAAGAGTAATTCTTGCATGAGAGAAGGAGAAAGACCTGGGAGTAGACATGACTAACAGTGTAATGACACAACATGTTAACACAATAATGTCTGCATCATCTGACATGCTGGTAACCAGCTCCCCATCCTTCGGAAATTTGGAGGATTGAATCTTGAGGCACACACACACACACACACACACACACATACACACACACACACACACATACACACACACACACACACACACACACACACACACACACACACACACACACACACACACACACACACCTGGGACCAAAGAGGCGGGACCAAAGAGCCAGAGCTCAACCCCCGCAAACACAACTAGGTGAGTACACATACACACACACACACACACACACACACACACACACACACACACACACACACACACACACACACACACACACATCACTTGTGCAGTGGGAGCAACAAAGATGTGCGTATAGAGGAGCAGGAAGTGTTGTCAGCACACCCCCAGACACCTCTCACCCTCGCTACACCTTCCCCAGGGTGTTGACACTCACTCAAGCGGCCCACTCTCCCTGGAGGGCAGGTGGTCGCAGGCGGCCCACTCTCCCTGGAGGGCAGGCGGCCACTCTCCCTGGAGGGCAGGCGGCCCACTCTCCCTGGAGGGCAGGCGGCCACTCTCCCTGGAGGGCAGGTGGTCGCAGGCGGCCCACTCTCCCTGGAGGGCAGGTGGTCGCAGGCGGCCCACTCTCCCTGGAGGGCAGGCGGCCCACTCTCCCTGGAGGGCAGGTGGTCGCAGGCGGCCACTCTCCCTGGAGGGCAGGCGGCCACTCTCCCTGGAGGGCAGGTGGTCGCAGGCGGCCCACTCTCCCTGGAGGGCAGGTGGTCGCAGGCGGCCCACTCTCCCTGGAGGGCAGGCGGCCACTCTCCCTGGAGGGCAGGTGGTCGCAGGCGGCCCACTCTCCCTGGAGGGCAGGTGGTCGCAGGCGGCCCACTCTCCCTGGAGGGCAGGTGGTCGCAGGCGGCCCACTCTCCCTGGAGGGCAGGTGGTCGCAGGCGGCCCACTCTCCCTGGAGGGCAGGTGGTCGCAGGCGGCCCACTCTCCCTGGAGGGCAGGCGGCCACTCTCCCTGGAGGGCAGGTGGTCGCAGGCGGCCACTCTCCCTGGAGGGCAGGTGGTCGCAGGCGGCCACTCTCCCTGGAGAGCAGGCGGCCCACTCTCCCTGGAGGGCAGCTGGTCGCAGGCGGCCCACTCTCCCTGGAGGGCAGGCGGCCCACTCTCCCTGGAGGGCAGGTGGTCGCAGGCGGCCACTCTCCCTGGAGGGCAGGCGGCCACTCTCCCTGGAGGGCAGGTGGTCGCAGGCGGCCCACTCTCCCTGGAGGGCAGGTGGTCGCAGGCGGCCCACTCTCCCTGGAGGGCAGGCGGCCACTCTCCCTGGAGGGCAGGTGGTCGCAGGCGGCCCACTCTCCCTGGAGGGCAGGTGGTCGCAGGCGGCCCACTCTCCCTGGAGGGCAGGTGGTCGCAGGCGGCCCACTCTCCCTGGAGGGCAGGTGGTCGCAGGCGGCCCACTCTCCCTGGAGGGCAGGTGGTCGCAGGCGGCCCACTCTCCCTGGAGGGCAGGCGGCCACTCTCCCTGGAGGGCAGGTGGTCGCAGGCGGCCACTCTCCCTGGAGGGCAGCTGGTCGCAGGCGGCGGGGAGAGAGAGAGGGAGAGAAGGAAGGGAGGGAAAAAGGGGAAGGGGGAAAAGCTGAAAGGGAAAGAGAATGAAAATAAAAAAAAGTGTCAGGAAAGTTAGAAATAGAAAAAGAGATGAAAAAGAGGAGAGTGGAAGGGGAAATAGGAGAAAAGGGTGGAAAGGATTGGAAAGGAGGCGATTGGGAAAGGGGATTGGGAAGGAGAGGATTGGGAACGAGAGGATTGTGAAGGAGAGGATTGGGAAGGATGGGAGTGGGAAGGGGATGATTGGGAAGGAGGGGAGTGACAAGAGGATTGGGAAGAATGCGATTGGGAAGGAGGGGATTGGGAAGGATGTGATTGGGAAGGAGGGGATTGTGAAGTATGGGATTGGGAAGGAGGGGATTGTGAAGTATGGGATTGGGAAGGAGGGGATTGTGAAGTATGGGATTGGGAAGGAGGGGATTGTGAAGTATGGGATTGGGAAGGATGCGATTGGGAAGGAGGGGATTGGGAAGGATGTGATTGGGAAGGAGGGGATTGTGAAGTATGGGATTGGGAAGGAGGGGATTGTGAAGTATGGGATTGGGAAGGAGGGGATTGTGGAGTATGGGATTGGGAAGGAGGGGATTGTGAAGTATGGGATTGGGAAGGAGGGGATTGTGGAGTATGGGATTGGGAAGGAGGGGATTGGGAAGGATGTGATTGAGAAGGAGGGGATTGTGAAGTATGGGATTGGGAAGGAGGGGATTGTGAAGTATGGGATTGGGAAGGAGGGGATTGTGGAGTATGGGATTGGGAAGGAGGGGATTGGGAAGGAGGGGATTGGGAAGGAGGGGATTGTGAAGTATGGGATTGGGAAGGAGGGGATTGTGAAGTATGGGATTGGGAAGGAGGGGATTGTGAAGTATGGGATTGGGAAGGAGGGGATTGTGGAGTATGGGATTGGGAAGGAGGGGATTGTGAAGTATGGGATTGGGAAGGAGGGGATTGTGAAGTATGGGATTGGGAAGGATGCGATTGGGAAGGAGGGGATTGGGAAGGATGTGATTGGGAAGGAGGGGATTGTGAAGTATGGGATTGGGAAGGAGGGGATTGTGAAGTATGGGATTGGGAAGGATGGGATTGTGAAGTATGGGATTGGGAAGGAAGGGATTGTGAAGTATGGGATTGGGAAGGATGCGATTGGGAAGGAGAGGATTGGGAAGGATGCGATTGGGAAGGATGGGATTGGGAAGGATGTGATTGGGAAGGAGGGGATTGTGAAGTATGGGATTGGGAAGGAGGGGATTGTGAAGTATGGGATTGGGAAGGAGGGGATTGTGGAGTATGGGATTGGGAAGGAGGGGATTGTGAAGTATGGGATTGGGAAGGAGGGGATTGTGGAGTATGGGATTGGGAAGGAGGGGATTGGGAAGGATGTGATTGGGAAGGAGGGGATTGTGAAGGATGTGATTGGGAAGGAGGGGATTGTGAAGTATGGGATTGGGAAGGAGGGGATTGTGAAGTATGGGATTGGGAAGGAGGGGATTGTGAAGTATGGGATTGGGAAGGAGGGGATTGTGAAGTATGGGATTGGGAAGGATGCGATTGGGAAGGAGGGGATTGGGAAGGATGTGATTGGGAAGGAGGGGATTGTGAAGTATGGGATTGGGAAGGAGGGGATTGTGAAGTATGGGATTGGGAAGGAGGGGATTGTGAAGTATGGGATTGGGAAGGAGGGGATTGTGAAGTATGGGATTGGGAAGGATGCGATTGGGAAGGAGGGGATTGGGAAGGATGCGATTGGGAAGGAGGGGATTGGGAAGGATGTGATTGGGAAGGAGGGGATTGTGAAGTATGGGATTGGGAAGGAGGGGATTGTGAAGTATGGGATTGGGAAGGAGGGGATTGTGGAGTATGGGATTGGGAAGGAGGGGATTGTGAAGTATGGGATTGGGAAGGAGGGGATTGTGGAGTATGGGATTGGGAAGGAGGGGATTGGGAAGGATGTGATTGAGAAGGAGGGGATTGTGAAGTATGGGATTGGGAAGGAGGGGATTGTGAAGTATGGGATTGGGAAGGAGGGGATTGTGGAGTATGGGATTGGGAAGGAGGGGATTGGGAAGGAGGGGATTGGGAAGGAGGGGATTGGGAAGGAGGGGATTGGGAAGGAGGGGATTGTGAAGTATGGGATTGGGAAGGAGGGGATTGTGAAGTATGGGATTGGGAAGGAGGGGATTGTGAAGTATGGGATTGGGAAGGAGGGGATTGTGGAGTATGGGATTGGGAAGGAGGGGATTGTGAAGTATGGGATTGGGAAGGAGGGGATTGTGAAGTATGGGATTGGGAAGGATGCGATTGGGAAGGAGGGGATTGGGAAGGATGTGATTGGGAAGGAGGGGATTGTGAAGTATGGGATTGGGAAGGAGGGGATTGTGAAGTATGGGATTGGGAAGGATGGGATTGTGAAGTATGGGATTGGGAAGGAGGGGATTGTGAAGTATGGGATTGGGAAGGATGCGATTGGGAAGGAGAGGATTGGGAAGGATGCGATTGGGAAGGATGGGATTGGGAAGGATGTGATTGGGAAGGAGGGGATTGTGAAGTATGGGATTGGGAAGGAGGGGATTGTGAAGTATGGGATTGGGAAGGAGGGGATTGTGGAGTATGGGATTGGGAAGGAGGGGATTGTGAAGTATGGGATTGGGAAGGAGGGGATTGTGGAGTATGGGATTGGGAAGGAGGGGATTGGGAAGGATGTGATTGGGAAGGAGGGGATTGTGAAGTATGGGATTGGGAAGGAGGGGATTGTGAAGTATGGGATTGGGAAGGAGGGGATTGTGGAGTATGGGATTGGGAAGGAGGGGATTGTGAAGTATGGGATTGGGAAGGAGGGGATTGTGGAGTATGGGATTGGGAAGGAGGGGATTGTGGAGTATGGGATTGGGAAGGAGGGGATTGGGAAGGATGTGATTGGGAAGGAGGGGATTGTGGAGTATGGGATTGGGAAGGAGGGGATTGTGAAGTATGGGATTGGGAAGGAGGGGACTGTGAAGTATGGGATTGGGAAGGAAGTGTTGTCTACCCTCAGTAAGGTCCTCCCTACAGTCCACCACCACAAGCACTCAGCCTTAAACACTTAAACTGGAACTGTTTATCAAAGCAGACTCGAGGCCCCATGATCAACGGGGGCCAGTTCTTCTCATACGCATTATAAAGGACAAATTAAAAATAATCTAATTATAAGAACATTCTTAACCTATTCTCTTATTGAGGCCAAAAGAATAATTCTGTATTAAAAAAAATTATTATTATTTCATCTTTTATCACTAATTTAAGATTATTTTATTGATAATATTGAACCTGCTTTATTAAATTAACAATATCGTTAATATTAGTAATGAATTGAACACCTTTGATCATTTTTATTTTATTTAAAGGTGTTGGTAAAAGGATTATAAGAGTCAGGTATTTAAATACCTGCATCATAAACATAGGAGGTATGTTAAACATGGGTCAAGACAAGTCAGCTTTATATAAACATGTGAGACCGATTGGGGGTCTGGTAGCTGAGCGGGCATCGCGCAGGACTCGTAATTCAGTGTCCCGGGTTCGATTCCTGGATCGTGGAGAAATAAATGGGCAAAGTTTCTTGCAACCCTTGATGCCTCTGTTGCCTAGCAGTAAATAGGTACCTGGGAGTTAGACAGCGGCTACGGAGCTGCTTCCTGTGTGTGTGTGGAAAAAAATTGTTAGTGGTTACAGTTGATTGATTGACAGTTGAGAGGCGGGCCGAAAGAGCAAAGCTCAATCCCCGCAAACACAACTAGGTGAATACACACATACACACACACACACACACACACACACACTCACACACTCACACACTCACACACACACACACACACACTCACACACTCACACACACACACACACTCACACACTCACACACACACACACACACACACACACACACACACACACACACTCACACACACACACACACACACACACACACACACACACACACACACTCACACACTCACACACACACACACACACACACACACACACACACACACACACACACACACACACTCACACACTCACACACACACACACACACACACACACACACACACACACACACACACTCACACACTCACACACTCACACACTCTCACACACACACACACACACACACACACACACACACACACACACACACACACACACACACACTCACACACTCACACACACACACACACACACACACACACACTCACACACTCACACACTCACACACTCTCACACACACACACACACACACACACACACACACACACACAACACACACACACACACACACACACACACACACACACACACACACACACACACACACACACACACACACACACACACACACACACTCACACACTCACACACACACACACACACACACACACACACACACTCACACACACACACACACACACACACACACACACACACACACACACACACACACACACACACATGTACCCTCACTAATCTCACCTTGAAGCTTATCAGTAAAGACTCAGGTAAAAACCCATATACATGTGAGCTTCCGTGTAGCAGAGTCAGACACCCTGGTGTGTGGACAGGGGACCTCTGCCTCTAAGTCTTCCTCACCTGTGCACGCAAATCAACAGTACAACACCTTTGCACGTACAGGGGTGCATGACCTGCACGCCAGGTGATGGGGGGGCGGTGCAGGGTATCCCAGTCTGGGATACCTGACAAGGTATGCATGTGTAGACCAAGCATAGAGCCACTAGAGCCTTGGGTTTACCTCAGGAGTGTACCATGGGTCCTGTTTCATCAGAGAGGAGACATGCAGGTGTCTGTGTCTCACGGAGCTGTGTAGTGTTGCATCTTGACACTGAGAGCTGGCTCTGTGTTCCCAAGCTCTATCACGGCTCAACCCAACTCTGGGGTACATGCTTCACCTGGTTGGCCTTGGCTCTAAGCTTCACCTGGTCACACTTGGCTCTAAGCTTCACCTGGTCGGCCTTGGATCTATGCTTCACCTGGTCACCCTTGGCTCTAAGCGTCACCTGGGCAGTGAGTATAGAGCTTACAGTCACTGTAACACAGGATAGTGACGACTGATGTTGATGAACGGGAGCAGTAGAGCAACAGAAGTTCACTTACATCGCATCAGGCAAAATCGGGACAAAATCTTACTGAAGCGACCATACGAGTCATAAATACTCATACTCCGGCGAAGTAAAACAGAAATAAGCAACACTTAGTGGGCCAGCCAGAGGCTTAGGGCTCGCCCAGTGGGCCAGCCAGAGGCTTAGGGCTCGCCCAGTGGGCCAGCCAGAGGCTTAGGGCCCGCCCAGTGGGCCAGCCAGAGGCTTAGGGCCCGCCCAGTGGGCCAGCCATAGGCTTAGGGCCCGCCCAGTGGGCCAGCCAGAGACTTAGGGCCCGCGCAGTAGGCCAGCCAGAGGCTTAGGGCCCGCCCAGTGGGCCAGCCAGCGGCTTAGGGCACGCCCAGTGGACCAGCCAGAGGCTTAGGGCCCGCCCAGTGGGCCAGCCAGCGGCTTAGGGCCCGCCAAGTGGGCCAGCCAGAGGCTTAGGGCCCGCCCAGTGGGCCAGCCAGAGGCTTAGGGCCCGCCCAGTGGGCCAGCCAGAGACTTAGGGCCCGCCCAGTGGGCCAGCCAGAGGCTTAGGGCCCGCCCAGTGGGCCAGCCAGAGGCTTAGGGCCCGCCCAGTGGGCCAGCCAGAGGCTTAGGGCCCGCCCAGTGGGCCAGCCAGAGACTTAGGGCCCGCCCAGTGGGCCAGCCAGAGGCTTAGGGCCCGCCCAGTGGGCCAGCCAGAGGCTTAGGGCCCGCTCAGTGGGCCAGCCAGAGACTTAGGGCCCGCCCAGTGGGCCAGCCAGAGGCTTAGGGCCCGCCCAGTGGGCCAGCCAGAGACTTAGGGCCCGCCCAGTGGGCCAGCCAGAGACTTAGGGCCCGCCCAGTGGGCCAGCCAGAGGCATAGGGCCCGCCCAGTGGGCCAGCCAGAGGCTTAGGGCCCGCCCAGTGGGCCAGCCAGAGGCTTAGGGCCCGCCCAGTGGGCCAGCCAGAGACTTAGGGCCCGCCCAGTGGGCCAGCCAGAGGCTTAGGGCCTGCCCAGTGGGCCAGCCATAGGCTCAGGGCCCGCCCAGTGGGCCAGCCAGAGACTTAGGGCCCGCCCAGTGGGCCAGCCAGAGGCATAGGGCCCGCCCAGTGGGCCAGCCAGAGGCTTAGGGCCCGCCCAGTGGGCCAGCCAGAGGCTGTGGGCCAGCCAGAGGCTTAGGGCCCGCCCAGTGGGCCAGCCAGAGGCTTAGGGCCCGCCCAGTGGGTCAGTCATCATCTACTTCAAGACTCACACTAACAGCACAAACTCCCAGCTGTTGGGTGTGTGTTGTAATCGCCTAGTCATTCAAACTTTGCATTCTCAACAGGATTAGTTCATTCTCTTTATTACCTGCTGTAACCTGTTCTACTCGTGCTTAATATGACAACAATTACTAAAGGCGAAACACCTCAATTTTACTAATTTACTTCGAGTTTAATTTACAGTTCTGGGATGATATAAGAGTTTTTTTCGTATTTCACAGTTTATGGGTAAAAAGTTTGGATTTCAAGGTTTATATAGTGCAAGGAAGCCTCACCATCTTACCATTCTATAATGGCATGCACTTAGCATGTTTCAAGGTCAGGAGATACTTACTGTCAATAACATTATTATCTCAAAGACTGAGTCAAACCGTTTTGGGATCATTGTTTTATTTTATATTTTTGATTTATCAGAATTAAAGAGAAAGTCCAAGATTATAATAATTAATCTTGCTATAATCACCATAACACCACCCGTCACACCACCGTCACACTACCATAACACCACCCGTCACACCACCGTCACACCACCGTCACACCACCATAACACCACCGTCACACCACCATAACACCACCCGTCACACCACCATAACACCACCGTCACACCACCATAACACCACCATAACACCACCGTCACACTACCATAACACCACCGTCACACTACCATAACATCACCCGTCACACCACCGTCACACCACCGTAACACCACCCGTCACACCACCGTCACACCACCGTCATACCACCGTAACAACACCGTCACACAACCATAACACCACCATAACATCACCATAACACCACCATAACACCACCCGTCACACCACCATAACATCACCCGTCACACCACCATAACACCACCCGTCACACCACCATAACACCACCCGTCACACCACCATAACAACACCCGTCACACCACCATAACACCACCCGTCACACCACCATAACACCACCGTCACACCACCATAACACCACCGTCACACCACCATAACACCACCCGTCACACCACCATAACAACACCCGTCACACCACCATAACACCACCATAACACCACCGTCACACCACCATAACACCACTATAACATCACCGTCACACCACCATAACACCACCGTCACACCACCATAACACCACCGTCACACCACCATAACATCACCGTCACACCACCATAACACCACCGTCACACCACCATAACACCACCGTCACACCATCATAACATCACCGTCACACCACCATAACACCACCGTCACACCACCATAACAACACCGTCACACTACCATAACACCACCGTCACACCACCATAACACCGTCACACCACCATAACACCGTCACACCACCATAACAACACCGTCACACCACCATAACACCACCGTCACACCCCATAACTCCACCCGTCACACCACCATAACACCACCGTCACACCCCATAACTCCACCCGTCACACTGAGATAACACCGTCATACTGAGATAACACCGTCACACTGAGATAACACCCGTCACACTGAGATAACACCCGTCACACTGAGATAACACCGTCACACTGAGATAACACCGTCACACTGAGATAACACCCGTCACACTGAGATAACACCCGTCACACTGAGATAACACCGTCACACTGAGATAACACCCGTCACACTGAGATAACACCGTCACACTGAGATAACACCCGTCACACTGAGATAACACCCGTCACATTGAGATAACACCGTCACACTGAGATAACACCGTCACACTGAGATAACACCCGTCACACTGAGATAACACCCGTCACACTGAGATATCACCCGTCACACTGAGATAACACCGTCACACTGAGATAACACCCGTCACACTGGAATAACACCCGTCACACTGAGATAACACCCGTCACACTGAGATAACACCCGTCACACTGAGATAACACCCGTCACACTGAGATAAGACCCGTCACACTGAGATAACACCCGTCACACTGGGATAACACCCGTCACACTGAGATAACACCCGTCACACTGGGATAACACCGTCACACTGAGATAACACCCGTCACACTGAGATAACACCCGTCACACTGGGATAACACCCGTCACACTGGGATAACACCCGTCACACTGGGATAACACCCGTCACACTGAGATAACACCCGTCACACTGAGATAACACCGTCACACTGAGATAACACCCGTCACACTGAGATAACACCCGTCACACTGGGATAACACCCGTCACACTGAGATAACACCATCACACTGAGATAACACCGTCACACTGAGATAACACCCGTCACACTGGGATAACACCCGTCACACTGAGATAACACCCGTCACACTGAGATAACACCCGTCACACTGAGATAACACCCGTCACACTGGGATAACACCCGTCACACTGAGATAACACCGTCACACTGAGATAACACCGTCACACTGAGATAACACCCGTCACACTGAGATAACACCCGTCACACTGAGATAACACCCGTCACACTGAGATAACACCCGTCACACTGGGATAACACCCGTCACACTGAGAACACCCGTCACACCCCATAACACCCGTCACACTGACATAACACCCGTCACACTGAGATAACACCCGTCACACCCCATAACACCCGTCACACTGAGATAACACCCGTCACACTGAGATAACACCCGTCACACTGACATAACACCCGTCACACTGACATAACACCCGTCACACTGACATAACACCCGTCACACTGAGATAACACCCGTCACACTGACATAACACCCGTCACACTGAGATAACACCCGTCACACTCCATAACACCCGTCACACTGAGATAACACCCGTCACACTCCATAACACCCGTCACACTGAGATAACACCGTCACACTGAGATAACACCCGTCACACTGAGATAACACCCGTCACACTGAGATAACACCCTTAGAAAAGTCAACTGTCATCGTGTTCCCCGGTGTGGTGGAGGGTGAGGGCACGGCACCATTGCTGACCCATTAACATGCAGCCACCATTACCAGCTAATGGGAGGTCCCAAGCAGGCAGGTGAAAGCGGCACACACGTCTAATCACATAATGCATTGCCTCAGTGGCTTACACTTTTTAGGTGGCTAGCAACTGCCTCGTTAGTCTTGGATTGTGGTTAATGGTGAACTGCTTCGTTAGTCTTGGATTGTGGTTAATGGGAACTGCTTCGTTAGTCTTGGATTGGGGTTAATGGCAACTGCTTCGTTAAACTTTGATTGTGGTTAATGGGAACGGCTTCGTTAAACTTTGTGGTTAATGGGAACTGCCTTGTTAGCCTTTGGTTGTGGCTAATAGGAACAGTTTGTGCCAAACAAGCCAACACTAACCATTCAGCCTTAACCAAACGAAACTCGAAAACTCGAAAACTCGAAAACTCGAAAGGTTTACAACAAGTATCCTCGTTCGTGAACTAAGATGACCGAGCTATCGGAAAGACCGACGAAACTAGACTTCACAAACTGGAGGAAAGATGAAACAAGGCCATGATAACGACATGAAAGATACCAACTAGAATATACCACAGACAGAAGGAGCGATCAAAGCGAGAAACACTACGGGAGAGATAAAGCATTCACAGAAATTTAAAAAAAAATAACTAATTCATAGAGCCATAAATAAATTAAACGTTTCAGATAAGCTGCAAACTTTATTGACAGTTTTAAGTAACATTTATGATAAGAAAAGTAAAAAAAAGTGCATCAATAAAGTTTAAATCGTACAAAAGTGATAGTTCTAACGGCACACAAATTTAGTATGCATGAACAGACGATGAGTCACAACAACGGGACTGAAGTAAGTGAGTAAGTAAGTAATGAGTAAGCCACACATGAGAACATTCATGAGTTATGAGGTGAGACATGTAGCATGATGAGTGGATGACAAAGTCACTTGAACTCATCACCAGCTCAAATTATTGTTACAGGTTTGGAGAAAATTATTGAGGATGAGTTGTGCAGCTCCCAACATGTGGATATGAGGCCCAACATGGAGGATATGAAGCCCAACATGGAGATATGAGGCCCAACATGGGGATATGAGGCCCAGCATGGGGGATATGAGGCCCCAACATGGGGATATGAGGCCCAACATGGGGCTATGAGGCCCAACATGGGGGATATGAGGCCCAACATGGGGATATGAGGTCCAGGATGGGGATATGAGGCCCAGCATGGGGGATACGAGGCCCAACATGGGGGATATGAGGCCCAACATGGGGATATGAAGCCCAACATGGGGATATGAGGCCCAACATGAGGATATGAGGTCCAACATGGGGATATGAGGCCCAACATGGAGGACATGAGGGCCAACATGGGGACATGAGGCCCAACATGGGGACATGAAGCCCAACATGGGAACATGAAGCCCAACATAGGAACATGAAGCCCAACATGGGAACATGAAGCCCAACATGGGAACATGAGGTCCAACATGGGAACATGAGGTCCAACATGGGAACATGAGGCCCAACATGGGAACATGAGGCCCAACATGGGAACATGAGGCCCAACATGGGGACATGAGGCCCAACATGGGGACATGAGGCCCATCATGGGAACATGAAACCTTTATGGGGAATACAAGCTTAAGAAAATAGAGACGCAGGAAAAATGGTAGTTTTAATTTTATGATATTTTTTATATATGCAAGAGTTGTTACAGTCTCGTACAGCCACCAGGACGTGTAGCGTTTCGGGCAGGTCCTTAATCCTAATGTTCCCTGGAACACGACCCGCCCAATCGTTTAACAACCAGGTGATAGTGATTAATGATCATCAGGTGATTAATGACCAGATGATAGATGGTACAACCTTCCGAGGTTTGAAAACGTTATATGGAAATAATTATTGGGAATGCCGAACACGAGAGAGCATTGTTCCTATCCTTTAACTGAACCTAAGGTTATTACACTCAAACACTCACAGTCCTCGAGTCCGCCGCCCCAGCGTGGAGTCCGTGTCTAGTTTAGCACAAGACTAAATTAGAGAAGGGTCAGATGTATGCCAACAGACTAGTGCCTGAGCTGAGGGGTATGAGCTACGAGGAAAGACTACGGGAAATAGACCTCACGTCGCTGGAAGACAGAAGAGTTAGGGAAGACATGATCACTACATTCAAGATTCTAAGAGGAATTGATAAAGGAAATTTAATTAACACAGGTGACGCACACATGGGGAGACAAGTAGAAACTGAATTCCTAAATGATCGCTACCGAAATTATTACGAACATTTTTAGTGTCAGAGTAGTTAACAATCGTGTGAACTAGGCAGTGACTGATGACCAAGGAATTACCTAACAGGAAGGAGCCAGAGGGTAATGGTAAGGGCGAGAAGTCGGACTGGCGAACAGTAACGAGTGGAGTACCTCAAGGATCGGTGCTGGGACCAATCCTATTTCTAATATATGTTAACGACATGTTTACAGGCGTAGAGTCCTACATGTCGCTGTTCGCGGATGACGCAAAGTTGATGAGAAGAGTTGTGACAGATGAGGATTGTAAGATCCTCCAAGAGGAACTGGACAGGGTGCAGAGATGATCAGAGAAATGGCTACTGGAGTTCAACAAGAGCAAATGTAAAGTTATGGAAATGGAATCAAGTGATAAGAGACCAAAGGGACAGTACACAATGAAGGGAACAGCCTAGCTGTGACGACGCGGGAAAGAGACCTGGGGGTGGACGTAACACCTAATCTAACTCCTGAGGCACATAAATAAGATAACGAAGGCAGCGTTCTCAGCACTACGCTAGAACATCATTCAGAAACCTAAGTGAGGAGGCATTTAGGACGCTTTACACTGCCTACGTGAGACCAGTCTTAGAGTACGCCGCCCCATCATGGAGTCCCCACCTGAAGAAGCACAATAGGAAACTAGAAATTTTCAGAAGCTTGCGACGAAGCTCGTTCCAGAGTTACGAGGGATGGGGTATGAAGAGCGTCTGAAGGAACTGAACCTGACGAAGCTAGAAAAAAAAGGAGAGCGAGATGGAAATGTGATAGAGACTTATAAAATAACTAGGGGTATTTACAGAGTGGAAATAGATTAAATGTTGAAATTGAATACTAACAAAACGATTGGACATGGATGAAAGCTGGAAACTAGATGAGTTAGAGAGATGTAAGAAAGTTTTCATTTAGCGTGAGAGTAGTGGAAAAATTAAATGAACTTAAGGAGCAGGTTGTGGACGCAAACTCCATTCATAATTTCAAAAGCATATGCAGAGATATGACTAAGGAATAAAACACGTAATTCTATTATACAACAAGCAGCTAGAAAGACCTGGTCCAAGAGCTAAAGTCCAATCCTGCCAACACAGCCCATCTTCCTGTTTTGGTGGTACTCACAGTAACGATGATGACCATAGTACATATACCGACGTACAACGCAATTAGAAAGTAGAAATCGGCACTATTGAGTTGGACAAACCGGAAAACTATTTTCTACTTATGTTGCAAAGACTAACTAACCTAACCTAACCTTCCTAGGCCTAATACACGATATCTAAGGCCTAATATAGTACATATATGTGCTATACTAGGCATAGAAGTATTTAAATATTTTTTTTAGCTTCATTTTTTTCCGACTGAATAAAGTGAATAGTACAAAGTTCTACTATTTGCTTAGAAAGTCAATCTTTGTACATAGTTACACAAACTACTATCTAAACAGGAGGATGGCTTGGCAAACAAGATGTTAAGACACACACTAGACAATCAGACTCCATTAACAAGGAACCAATCAGCCAGAGAATCAAGATGCAAGTTATTCATAAATTCCGCCACAAGAATGTTGATCATATATGGAAAATGACTTGTTCAACTACTGGCAACCGCGCCTCACTGCTCGTGTTACCCGCCCCCCGGGGGTCAGAAGCTGCTCCCCCCCCCCCACCCCAGTTGTTGACCCCAGGAGGCTCACCAGGACCTGGGGGGGCTGTAGCGAGGGCACACACACACACACACACACACACACACACACACACACACACACACACACACACACACACACACACACACACACACACACACACACATACACACAGTGGCTGAAAATATGTTAATATGTTGATATGATAGAGCCCAGTAGGGTCATGAATCTGTACACCAGTTGATTGACAGTTGAGAGGCGGGACCAAAGAGCCAGAGCTCAACCCCCGCAAGCACAAATAGGTGAGTACACACACACACACACACACACACACACACACACAAAGACAAGAAAAAGGCTCGTAGAGCATCTGGAGGTAAACAGCTTTGTGACGCACCACCAACATGGGTTCAGGGATGGTAAATCGTGCCTCACAGGTCTGATGGAATTCTATGGCCAAGCAACACAAATTAGGCAGAAAGAGAAGGGTGGGCAGAGTTAATTTTCTTGGACTGTCAGAAAGCCTTTGACACAGTACCTCACAAAAAGCTGTTACAAAAGTTGGAGCAACAGGCAGGAGTAAAAGGTAAGGGGCTCCAGTGGATAAGGGAGTATCTAAGCAACAGGAAACAGCGAGTAACGGTGAGGGGGGAGACATCAGAGTGGCGAGATGTCACCAGCGGGGTTCCATAGGGCTCTGTACTTGGAACCATCCTGTTTCTAATATATGTGAACGGCCTTCCAGAGAGTATGATGCATGATGCAAAAATTATGAGAAGAATCAAGACAGAGGAAGATAGACAGAGACTGCAGGACGACCTGAACAAACTGGTGGAATGGTCTAGAAAATGGCTACTAAAGTTAAATTCAGGAAAGTGTAAGGAAATGAAATTAGGCGAAGGGAACAGAAGGCTGAACACAAGGTACCATCTGGGAGGTGAAATCCTACAAGAGTCAAATAGAGAGAAAGATCTGGGGGTTGAAATCACACCGAACCTGTCCCCAGAGGCCCACATCAAAATGATATCATCAGTGGCATATGCTAGACTGGCCAACATAAGAACTGCCTTTAGAAACTTATGTAAGGAATCGTTCAGGAACTTGTATATCACTTATGTAAGACCAATCCTGTAGTATGCAACTCCAGCCTGGAGTCCATACCTAGTTAAACACAAGACGAAGTTAGAGAAGATTCAGAGGTATGCCACCAGACTGGTCCCAGAACTGAGTGGTATTAGCTACGAGGAAAGGCTAAGGGAGCTGAACCTCATATCCCTGGAAAACAGAAGCGTAAGGGGAGACATGATAACCACCTACAAAATTCTCAGGGGAATTGACAGGGTTGACAAACTCTTTAGCTCGGGTGGTACGCGAACAAGGGGACACAGGTGGAAACTGAGTACCCAAATGAGCCACAGAGACATTAGTAAGAACTTTTTCAGTGTCAGAGTAGTTAACGGATGGAATGCATTAGGCAGTGATGTGGTGGAGGCTGACTCCATACACAGTTTCAAGTGTAGATATGATAGAGCCCAATAGGCTCAGGAATCTGTACACCAGTTGATTGACGGTTGAGAGGCGAGACCAAAGAGCCAAAGCTCAACCCCCGCAAGCACAACTAGGTGAGAACACACACAAACACACACACACACACACACACACACACACACACACACACACACACACACACACACACACACACACACACACACACACACACACACACACACACACACACACACCACCTCCCACCACACCTCATGAATGTAACAATTTTCCCAAGACTCTCCTCGTCACTGTCAATGACCCTGACCGCCCTGTGAGACTGCACATTGACCATCCACCGAGCAACGTTGTGTGAGGCTAGCCACGAGCGTCGGACTTCCAGCCTTCGACAAACATTCTGTTTATATAGTATGGGATGGTGCCCGGGTCTCCGTGTCTCCCTCCCACGGCTTCAGCGGGTTGGACAAGTATATGAGTGGGACTGGGTGGTTATAGATAGGAGCTGCCTCGTATGGGCCAATAGGCCTTCTGCAGTTACCTTTGTTCTTATGTTCTTATGTTAACTCTCTCATTCTCCCTCTCTACCTTTCTCTTTCATATGCTCCCTCCCTCTAATTCTCTCTCTCCCGTTATCTGTGTATGCCGCCCATTCCGTTTCCCATCAGTCAGAAGATGGTCGCCCTTTTTTATTGTGCCAGCCGCACTTTCCTGCACCGGGGGAGATTAACCCCTTTCTAATTGGAATTCCTCCCTTTCTACCCAAGAAGCAGATTAGAGATCAGCCCAAGCTTCGTCTTGAGGCAAAGCTCAACGCCTCAAGCCATATTGCAACCCGTTCTCGCACTTTCTTACAGTCACTATTGACTTATTAAATAAGTGCATATGTGACATACTAATTTATTGTGAATATTTTAGTTTATCTTGAAAAGCTTCATAGAAAACACCGACCTTACCTAATCTTCTTAGTATGTTAAGATAAGCAACTTCTTGCTTCGTAATTACAATTATTACTCTACCTATACCTATAAAAGGTTAAGTAATAATTGTAATTACGAAGCAATAAGTTGCTTATCTTAACATACTAAGAAGGTTAGGTAAGGTCTGTGTTTTCTATGAAACTTTTCAAGGTAAACTAAAATATTCACAATAAATTAGTATGTCACATATGCACGTATTTAATAAGTCAATATTGACTATTCAAAAGTGCGAGAACGGGTTGCATATTGATGCTGTGTCCACAGAACATTCTCTCTCTCAAACCATATACACTGAGGGTTCCCTTCACCGCCCCGCGGGTGCAGCTGGAAGTGCAGTTGACCTGACAATGGGCGATGGCTTATACTTTGAGTGGGGAGTCCGTATAAACCACTGGGCCTCTACCCTTCACACCGAATTATGGGATTGGGTGGTTATAGGTAGGAGCTGCCTCGTATGGGCCAATAGGCCTTCTGCAGTTACCTTTATTCTTATGTTCTTAACTATTTGCCTTACTTCTTGCACTGAAATGTGTACAAGTCTCCAAACTTGATACATTAATTGTAAGTGACTCATTATCATCCTTAATTGTTCTCAACTCTCCGTTATCGAACCCATTGTTGCTGTTAACGCAAATGTGCACTAAACCCTGTAACTTGTTTAGTTAAAGGAATTCTACGGTTGCGTCCCTGAGCCCATTATGTGCCCCTGTAACCATATCCACTACCTCCTCCCTCCCCTCCCCCCACCAAGTACAGGTATGGGGTGCATAATAAAGAAACTAACACATCGTTCACTGAGTCATGAAGAGTTTTAGCTTTTCTAAAATCTTAGGAAACGAGCAAAACAATATTTTACAAACATGTTAAAACATCGATTTAAAGTTTCCTTTGATAACTCTGTTGAAGTTTCGGTTTATAAGTTTATCTGACTATGGCCGAGACGCTGTACTCACCTAGTTGTGCTTGGGCTGGTTGAGCTTTGGCTCTTTGGTCCCGCCTCAGACCCGCTACCCGCTTGTGGGTAATAGTGCCCCCCCCCCCCTTCCGCCTGAGGAGACATCAACTTATCACCTCCAGGACCAAGTCCAAAGTACCAAGGTCCAAGGCTCAAAGGCCAAGGCCCAAGTCCCAAGGCCCAAGGCCCAAGTCCCAAGACCTAAGTCCCAAGTCCCAAGGTCCAAGGTCTTAAGCCTCCTTCAACCCCCCCCTACACATCCTTCTCAAGAATGTCAAGTCCAGACCCGTCCTCCTCCTCCCGCCTATTCTAAGACCTTTGGACATGGAACGCGGACGTGTTAGTGGTCCATCCACAAGGGCCGTGACTAGGGTTCGAGCCTACGTCCGAGAGCATCCCAGACGCTGCCTTGAGCTACGATATGGTCAAAAGAATTGCAACCGGGGAATCATCCTGATTTACCGACGGAGCCCTTGTGGACTTGTTCATTTGATGCATCACACTATTGTGACTTGTGTGTGTAATGTTAGTGGCTTTAGGTGTTATATATACGTGCTGTCACTTTAAGTCCAACATTCAACCTGTATCCCATTTTCTATGCAAGTCGCTTTCCGTAAATAAACAATATTATATTTATTTTTTATTATAAATATATTATTAGTATGAATAACTATAAGTAATAATTAATTTAATTTTAATTTAAGTAACAATATTATAATTATATTATTGTAAAGCTTCAGAATACTTTAGGCTGCCTGTAAATGGCTGCCGTTTTCTATCATTAACCTCAATACCGTTTTCGTTTGATCTCAGACTATTATTTTTTATTAAATATTATTTAGCGTTATTCATTTTGTCGGGGGACAGGCAGCCGGTGTATATATACTGTATCTGTTAGGCTTATATCAAGACCCCCCCCCCCAAGGTCGAACAACTGGTTCTTCCCCGGATGCAACCAAGCAACAGTTAACTATCCCCTGAGTACCAATTTATTGCTAGGTGAATAGGTGCATCAGGTGATTGCAAACGCGACTGTGCTCACTGTTGCCCACTATCACGTCACTGTGCTCCTTGTTGCTCACTATCACGTCACTGTGCTCACTATCACGTCACTGTGCTCACTATCACGTCACTGTGCTCCCCTGTTGCTCACTATCACGTCACTGTGTTCACTGTTGTTCACTATCACGTCACTGTGCTCACTATCACGTCACTCTGCTCACTATCACGTCACTGTGCTCCCCTGTTGCTCACTATCACGTCACTGTGCTTCATGTTGCTCACTATCACGTCACTGTGCTCACTGTTGCTCACTATCACGTCACTGTGCTCACTATTACGTCACTGTGCTTCATGTTGCTGACTATCACGTCACTGTGTTCACTGTTGTTCACTATCACGTCACTGTGCTTCATGTTGCTCACTATCACGTCACTGTGTTCACTGTTGTTCACTATCACGTCACTGTGCTCACTATCACGTCACTGTGCTCCTTGTTGCTCACTATCACGTCACTGTGCTCACTATCACGTCACTGTGCTCCTTGTTGCTCACTATCACGTCACTGTGCTCACTATCACGTCACTGTGCTCACTATCACGTCACTGTGCTCACTATCACGTCACTGTGCTCACTATCACGTCACTGTGCTCACTATCACGTCACTGTGCTCACTATTACGTCACTGTGCTCACTATCACGTCACTGTGCTCCTTGTTGCTCACTATCACGTCACTGTGCTCCCTGTTGCTCACTATCACGTCACTGTGCTCCTTGTTGCTCACTATCACGTCACTGTGCTCCTTGTTGCTCACTATCACGTCACTGTGCTCCCTGTTGCTCACTATCACGTCACTGTCCTCCCTGTTGCTCACTATCACGTCACTGTGCTCACTATCACGTCACTGTGCTCACTATCACGTCACTGTGCTCCTTCTTGCTCACTATCACGTCACTGTGCTCCCTGTTGCTCACTATCACTATAAACTCATCATAGTCAACAGTGACAACAGTGACTGGGGACTACTCAAGCACACCAATGTCCACTAAGCACAACCTCACCATTTTCACAGTACTGTGCTCACTGTGGGCTACCAGTGTTGGCACTCTACTTGACCCTAACCACCTTCCAAACAAGCGATGGTTCAGTCCTCTTTTGTCCGGTCGTGATGGTCGAGTGGTTAAGGGATCCTGTACATCAGTTGCAGAGTGCTTCTGGCAGTATGGGTTCAAGTCACTTCTGGGGTGTGAGTTTTCAGTTGCATGTATTCCTGGAGACCATTCAGGTTCGCATATATATATATATATATATATATATATATATATATATATATATATATATATATATATATATATATATATATATATATATATATATATATATATATGTCGTACCTAGTAGCCAGAACGCACTTCTCAGCCTACTATTCAAGGCCCGATTTGCCTAATAAGCCAAGTTTTCATGAATTAATTGTTTTTCGACAACCTAACCTACCTAACCTAACCTAACCTAACTTTTTCGGCTACCTAACTTAACCTAACCTATAAAGATAGGTTAGGTTAGGTAGGGTTGGTTAGGTTCGGTCATATATCTACGTTAATTTTAACTCCAATAAAATAAAATTAACATCATACATAATGAAATGGGTAGCTTTATCATTTCATAAGAAAAAAATTAGAGAAAATATATTAATTCAGGAAAACTTGGCTTATTAGGCAAATCGGGCCTTGCATAGTAGGCTCAGAAGTGCGTTCTGGCTACTAGGTACGACATATATATATATATATATATATATATATATATATATATATATATATATATATATATATATATATATATATATATATAGATAGATAGATAGACGAGAGGAATGGTAAACGTCTCTTCTAGATATACAATAATTTTAAATCCTTGTGACATGTTTGTTTCCAAACTATATGTGAAGGAGTAGCCTGGTTACAGTGTTAAAAATCGAGGTGGTCAGACTGTGACCTTGGCACCGTATTCCCTCTTGAATTACAGTGACCCCGAACCATCCTATGTCTGTCCCGTACCGTAGGTCGCTCCTCATGCAAAGGTGAGTGATGCTATCCCCGAGCGCCTGGCCTCCAAGCTTCGACAAATATATTCTCCATTAGAGAGAAAGGTTACAAGTAACAAATGATTTTAATTACAAAATAATTACAATTTTATAAAAGTAAAATATCAGTTTATAATTTTTATAATTTATTTTTATTTTGCAGATTGCGTGAAGACAGGAAAACTAGGCAGTGTTTGGGTGCCTGTGCGCCGGCACGCCCAACACAAGAAAGTCAACCGCCCATTGGTCGAAACCTCCGTGACGTCATTAGGCAACGTGGAATATGATTGGATGAGCGCCCAGTACAACAGATCAACAGACGACATCACTCTTCTCCCCTTTCCCGAGAAAGTGAATCAAAGGAAAGGGATTATCTGCGTCAAAAAGAAAGTGGAGGAATAGAGCAGGTTCGCCTCCCACGCCCGATGGTTCGAGCCCAACCGAGCACAATATTCTCCAGTAACATTGAATGAACGTTGCTGTCGGATAGCGTCCACGAGGAGTCTGTCTGTCCATGGTGGCGAGGTTAAATTATTAGCAATAAATAACTTGATTTTAATAAAGTGTTGATGTATTTAAATAATAAAAAAACACAAAAAAGAGTACATAGATATTAAGCAATGTTTGTTGAACTAGTCTTTGTTTACGTTTTATTGGATGGTGTTTATATATATATATATATATATATATATATATATATATATATATATATATATATATATATATATATATATATATATATATATATATATATATATATATATATATATATAACTGAAAACTCACACCCCAGAAGTGACTCGAACCCATACTCCCAGATGCCACGCAACTGGTATGTACAAGACGCCTTAATCCACTTGACCATCACGACCGGACAAAATGAGGTGATAGCCGAGGCTATTTGAACCACCCCACCGCCGGCACTCGGATAGTAATCTTGGGCATAGCATTTTACCAAATCACCTCATTCTTTGGGGCACACGTGAGGAACACAAATGCGAACAAGATGCAAGCCATTCAGGCTTGTTCGCATATATATATATATATATATATGACCTAAAAAGTAAGATTAATAATTCTAACACGAATTTTATCAATCCTTCGTACATTTCTTTTCACTGTTGGAGGTAATTCAAAAATCAAAGTTGTTTTTTGAATTACCTCCAACAGTGAAAAGAAATGTACGAAAGATTGAGAAAATTCGTGTTAGAATTATTAATCTTACTTTTTCGGTCATATTTAATAATATATGTCTACAGGAAAGACTGCTACCAAAATATATATATATATATATATATATATATATATATATATATATATATATATATATATATATATATATATATATATATATATATATATATATATATATATATATGACCGAAAGGGTAAAATGATTCTAACACGAATCTTCTCAATATTTCTTATGTTTTTCTTCACTGTCGAGGGAAGTTGAAAAATTAACTCTCCAAAGTTCATTTTTATACTTTATTATAGTCTGACGCCTGGGGAAGCGTTTCGCAAGGTACACCTTACATTTTCAAAGACAACTTTACCGTGTTTAACATCGGATTATAAACTCTTTGTGCGAGGTGATGGATAAATGACATAACAAAGGGGGGTATTAATTGGGTATTAAATATATCACTGAATAAATGGATCAGGGGTATTAATTGGGTATTAAATGTATCAACCGGGCAGTTTATGTTCCTGAGGTTAGGTCATTAGATGCTGCCTCTGCGTTGGCTCGGGGTCTGGAAGTGGGTAGAATGTAATTATTTGTTAACTGATTGTTGATTACTGATTGTCTCTAACGGTTGTGTTGAAGACGTCACTAAATGAAAGGTGACACACCATGCAACCTCCGAAGAGTCAACCAACACAACACCTGTACCTCCTATTGGATGGTTTTTAAAGGAACTTCTTTTCCACGGCTCATAAAACGGAGGAAAGTGTCCTGAAGGATATTACTGAGAGGAACGTTATCCCGAGAGACACAAGCAGAACATGCAACTAACAGTTGACCACAAAAACAAGAAGACCGCCAACTTGCTGATGAAAAACTCTCCAGACACCAAGCAAAATGCCTCAAGAGAAACCAACGTCGTCTACGCCTTCACATGCCCACTTGGGGACTGTCAGCCCCAACGATCTCAGTATATAGGCAAGACAACAACGTCTCTCTCTCTAGGCGATTAACAATGCACAAACAACAGGGCTCCGTCAAGGAACATATAATCTCCTCACACAACCAGATCATCACTAGAGACATCCCGACAAGCAACACTGAAATAATCGACAGATATAACTACAGCAGGAGACTCGACATCAGCGAGGCGCTACATATTAAGAAGTCCAGACCAGCAATCAACAGGTAGTTAACACGTAATTACTTTCTTCCCACTTCAAGACCCCGAACCAACATAGAAGAAACAAGAGAAAATATGGGCCAATAGGCCTTCTGCAGTTACTTTCATCCTTATGATGATTGATGAAGATTAAGCCACCCAAAAGGTAGCACGGGCATGAATAGCCCGTAAGTGGTGGCCCTTTTGAGTCATTACCAGTATCAAGAGCTGATACTGGAGATCTGTGGAGGCGCGACTGCACCCTGCGTGACGGGAGATGTCTCCCCCGTGTCATCCTTATGTTTTCATGCCCAATTTATACCCACCTCACCCAAAACATTGGTATCATATCACCTCACCCAAAACTAATATAAGCATGATATATGTTATGTGTAAACCAGACTTTGAACATGTAAGACGCCCTTACGAAACGCTTTTAGGCGTCAGACCAAAAATAAAAATGGAAAAAAAATAATTTTGGAGAGTTACTTTTTCAATTACCCTCGACAGTGAAGTAATACTTAAGAAATATTGAGAAGATTCGTGTTAGAATTATTAATATTACCCATATTCGGTCATATATATACATATATATGTATGTATATATATATATATATATATATATATATATATATATATATATATATATATATATATATATATATATATATACATATATATGTATGTATATATATATATATATTAATAATAATGATGCTTAGCAAAATATATTTCTTTGATTTAGGTTAATGAAAGTATTTCACCTGAATATTGACACACACAAGAGAGTTTAATACAAACATGTGTTTCACTACTTTATACTAAGCAAGGATTAATAAAGACGTTATTTTATTATAGAATTTTTTATTTAATACATTTCACATCAAATTACTTGATAAGAAATATTTAACTAATGAGTATTAATAAAGACGCAGTTTAGTAACCGGAAGAAAATTGTTTTAAGAAATAAAGTTGTAAATAAAAATACAATAATTACCTAACACTGTATGACGAATGTCGGAATTATAGAGCAAATTATAGAGCAACATTAAATAAAACATTAAATTATTCAGGAAAAATTAATTGTTTACAAACAATAAATTATACAACACTTAATTACTTAGTACCACTGAATTACTCAGTACCACTGAATTATACAACACTGAGTTAGACAAAACTAAATTATAAAAAACAGTAAATTATACAATATCACTAAACTATACACCACTAAATGGTATAATACTAAATTATACAACAATAATAAATTATACAACAATAATAAATTATACAACAGTAATATATTATATAACAAAAATATATTATACAACAAAACTAAATCATAGAACATTAAATTATACAACAACACTCAGTGAAAAGGCAGCGCTCTATAATACTTCTTTAAATTATTCAAAAAGACGTAATTATACACCATCACTAAATTATACAACGGGAAAATATACAACAGATAATTAAACAATATTACATTATACAACTGCACTAAATTGTACAAATACATTATACACCAACACTACATTATACACCCCATCCTCTCGAGCACATCATATTTCGACGTATGCATCCCCTACGGCCCGAAACTGAAGGACTAAACGTCACAGCGTTTCGCAAAACTGACGTGATGTCCCGTTTTCTATCCGTGGGTGCGCTGATAGGTTAGGTTCGGGCAAATTAGCACATCACTTTAGTGACGTAGTGAACGTTGAGGATGCCGGACTACCCACACACAGCTGACTGGCCCATTGATTTGTTGCCCTGGTGAACCATCAATTAGCGCGAGATTGCTGCCCCTCGTTCCTTGGCACTTGCTGGCACCTTTCAGGAGGAAGGTAGTTAGCTTGGGACCCCCTAAATGACCTCAGGATGACACACGGGTCAAACATGTGCAGGACAAGTTAACATGTGACCTCCGGATCATCCCTGTAATTACTCTACACTGCAGAAACAGGTGGTTCCTGATGACTACCACATTCAGGCGTGGCATTGGCACCTACGTCACAGGTGCCACTTCACTGTCCAGCTTAGACTGCAAATAGTTAGTGGCGGAACTAACAGCTTTCTCGCAGTTCACTACTTCACAACAAGTCACGGAGAGCAGTAGGATATCCCTGCTTGTACTACGCTCGTTTACAGTAATAGTACCGCACTGAAGAGCAGTCACTGGTTGCAGACACCGTAACTTTTCACTGCACTCTCTTATTTTTACAAACACCGATGTTTGTTGACCCGAAACTGTTCTTAATTGTCAATGAAACTCCCAGAGTAGGTTGTGGAGTGGTCAACATTCCAATATTGCAAGCCCAGAACATGCAATACAGCGGTCCAAGGCCATTAATCGCCACCCAGTTACAACTCAATCCAGCAATATTCGGAATGTCGGGAAAATCCCCTCAGAGGGAAGTTAGGCTGCTCCTCGCAATATCACGATGCAACAAACACACAGATGCCCGGAGCTAATCCTGGTACGTCCGTTCTTCTTGACGTCTGGCGCAACACTAAGGTCCCCCAGACCAATCGGACGCCTGGCTGCCCGTCTCACCGGTCACGTGACCTCATGGCACCTGTTCATTGGTCAGTTCGTGATGCTTGTAGCCAATCATGTCCTCCACCCACATTTGTTCATCCTTAGTCTTCCTTCTCTTGGGGAGGGGGACATCTACTGTAAAATTTCTAAATAAATCAAGTAACTGAAAAATTATGAACTGTTGTTTCGAAAGTTGAATTGAAAGCTTCTCTGGGTCGTCATATATGTTCAAAAAGTTGAGTGAATGACTGTTGATGTTGTAAACACCATTGCTATACCCACTGTTGATGTTGTAAACACCATTGCTACACCCACTGTTGATGTTGTAAACACCATTGCTACACCCACTGTTGATGTTGTAAACACCATTGCTACACCCACTGTTGAGGTTGTAAACACCATTGCTACACCCACTGTTGAGGTTGTAAACACCATTGCTACACCCACTGTTGAGGTTGTAAACACCATTGCTACACCCACTGTTGAGGTTGTAAACACCATTGCTACACCCACTGTTGAGGTTGTAAACACCATTGCTACACCCACTGTTGATGTTGTAAACACCGTTGCTACACCCACTGTTGATGTTGTAAACACCGTTGCTACACCCACTGTTGAGGTTGTAAACACCATTGCTACACCCACTGTTGATGTTGTAAACACCGTTGCTACACCCACTGTTCATGTTGTAAACACCGTTGCTACACCCACTGTTGAGGTTGTAAACACCATTGCTACACCCACTGTTGAGGTTGTAAACACCGTTGCTACACCCACAACGCAGCGCTTTTGCTTGTTTTTTTTGCTGCAAAATATGGCACAAAAAACCTGCGGGTTCTGGTGTTATTGTTGAGTGTGGAGCGAGGAGAATATCCCCGACACGCAGACCACTAGTTGTGAACACCGGGGAGTTACAAGCTGGAGTAGCGGTGCTCTGTGGGCCACACTAACTGCTAGTTACAAGTAGGTAGTTACTGGTAGTTATATCGAGGTCTCCTCCCCCTCACCCCCCCTAACCCAAGGCCTAACTACTGACCCTAACATATCACCCTAATAATACTACTGTATTATTATTGTTATTTTTCAATATTATTATTATAATTATTATTATTACTATAATTATTATTATTACTATAATTATTATTTTTACTGAAGTTGTTACATTAGTTTTTAGTATATTTTTAGCTTTCTTTGCTTTATTAAAGTTAACCATTATCGTTAATATTAGAAAGCGTGAAGTGGACACCAGAGAAAACTAGATTGTTTGGGGTGACTTAGGAAATAATTTCTTTATATCAATACAGTATAATAATTTATTGTGTCGGGGTCAGGCAACCAGTGTTAGGCTTATATCAAGGTCATTCCCTCCACCAAAGTCTGACTACTGACCCCCCCCCCCACAAGGTGCAACCTCACATAAGCTGACTAACTCCTGGGTACCTATTTATTGCCAGGTGAACAGCTGCATTAGGTGATTGGAACCGTGCCCTAAACCATTTCTGTCCCGCTGGAATTCGAGCCCAGAATTCTCGATTGTGAGTCCAGAACGAACCCCACTGTACTACGGGGACCCCCAAATGATGATGCCAGAGACAGTGGTAGTGTTGGTAGTCGCAGCGACAACCGGAATGACCTCTAGTTCAGTCAGGTTCCTTCTCGACTCACAATATAGAATTCCGGGTTCGAATCCCAGGCGGGACAGATATAGTTGGGTTCGTTGTGTATCACCTAATGCACTTGTTCACCTAACAGTAAATAGGTACCCAGGAGTTAGTCAGCCTTATGTGGATTTTTGGGGGGGGGTTAGTAGCCAGACTTAGGGTGGGGGAGAATGACCTTGATATAAGCCTAACACCGGTTGCCTGTCCCCCGTAGTAATAAATTATTATTCTGCATTGATATAAAGAAATTATTTCCTAAGTCACCCCAAAAAATCTAGTTTTCTCTGAAGTGTCCACTTCACGCTTTCTAATATTAACGATAATGGTTAACTTTAATAAAGCAAAAAAATCTAAAAAATACTAAAATCTTATGTAACAACTTCAATAATAATAATAATATTAATAATAATATGAAAAATAACAATAATAATAATAGTAATAATACTCAGAATAATCACACCAACGTGACAGCATCAGCGAGAAAATCCCTAAAAGCCGTAAAGAGGATTCGAACCTACGCGGTGGATCTTCCAAAACACTCACACTAGACGACTAGACCACGACATGGTCAACAGAACTACAACCTGGAGTACTACTGCACCCACAAGGATCACTAGAGACTGAACCAGAGTTTGACAAAGTGTCTGGAATATCCTGCAATATTCCCCCTCTGACGCTCCTCAGAACTCAGGATTAAATAATAATAATAATATTTCGATTTTATATAATATTCGAACCCCGATCCACCATTACCCGATTACTAGTGCTGGAAGCTGTCTTTATTTACATATTGAAATAAATAGAAATTAACGAAGAAAGTCTCACGAGACAGTGAAGGAGAAACTATTTATCATCAGAAGTATTTTCAATTTATTTTGTATTGAAAAACGAGTGAATGTCTTGGCTCTCACGGGTGTTGTGGAGACGAGGAGACGAGGAGACGAGGAGACGAGGAGGACGAGGAGACGAGGAGGAGGAGGAGATAAAGAGACGTAAATGGAGTAGAGAAAGACAAGAAACAAAGCAGAATGAGACAGAAAGCAACAGTAGAAGAGAGTACATTGGTAGTTTGGACCAAACAGTACTATAAGTACTACCAGTTTAGCCGGATGGTGTGTGGTGACTGTAGCCGGACACTGGTGGTGACTGTAGCCGGACACTGGTGGTGACTGTAGCCGGACACTGGTGGTGACTGTAGCCGGACACTGGTGGTGACTGGTGACCTACGGTGTGTGGTGACTGTAGCCGGACACTGGTGGTGACTGGTGGATGACAGTATACACTCACCGTATCTGGTGGATGACAGTATACACTCACCGTATCTGGTGGATGACAGTGTACACTCACCGTATCTGGTGGATGACAGTATACACTCACCGTATCTGGTGGATGACAGTATACACTCACCGTATCTGGTGGATGACAGTATACACTCACCGTATCTGGTGGATGACAGTATACACTCACCGTATCTGGTGGATGACAGTGTACACTCACCGTATCTGGTGGATGACAGTATACACTCACCGTATCTGGTGGATGACAGTGTACACTCACCGTATCTGGTGGATGACAGTATACACTCACCGTATCTGGTGGATGACAGTATACACTCACCGTATCTGGTGGATGACAGTATACACTCACCGTATCTGGTGGTTGACAGTATACACTCACCGTATCTGGTGGATGACAGTATACACTCACCGTATCTGGTGGATGACAGTATACATTCACCGTATCTGGTGGATGACAGTATACATTCACCGTATCTGGTGGATGACAGTGTACAATGTAACTCCCAACTGTAATCATAATATTTTATTTATAATTGTAATTATAATAACTAAAAATGATAATTTATCTCCCTCAAAACAGAAGGGAAGGGAACTATCAGGAAGAAAGCGCCAAGCCATTACGACTGTGTAGCACTGGGAAGGGGTCAGGATAAGGATTTGGGATGGGAAGGAATAGTGCCCAACCACTTGGACGGTCGGGGATTGAACGCCGGCCTGCATGAAGCGAGACCGTCTCTCTACCGTCCAGTCCAAGTGGTTGCCCTCCAAACAGATATGATGATAGTGTGTCTGTCAATAGGTCAGCGCTGGAGCAGTCAGTCAGTCCTTGAACACCAACTATGTTAATACATCAATATAATAGTTTGGTTTGAGGTTGGGTTAAAACCACTAAGAACAGCTACATAAGCTTCTAGTCGGCAAGAAATCCCTTGTTCAGGACATTGTTCCAACTGTGAGTGAATGGTTGGGTCATTAGAGGTCATGGTGGAGTGAAGATGGTACACTGGAAGTGGGTTAGACCACTGTGTAGTTATCCCTTGAGTGTGTGTTGCTACACCTTGTCTGTGTACTTATCCCTTTAGTGTGTGTTGCTACACCTTGTCTGTGTACTTATCCCTTGAGTGTGTGTTGCTACACCTTGTCTGTGTACTTATCCCTTGAGTGTGTGTTGCTACACCTTGTCTGTGTACTTATCCCTTGAGTGTGTGTTGCTACACATTATCTGTGTAGTTATCCCTTGAGCGTGAGGTTCCTTCAACAGTTCCGGTTAATTATTCACTTACTCGTCTATTGGGTCTATTCTTCACTTTCATTTAAACACAACGGTAATGTAGTAAGCATCTCAATCATAATATTATTTATAATAATAAGCATATTAGTAAAATAAACTCTATTGTTAATATTAAAAATAATGAGAAATAAGTTGGAGCCATGAGGAAGATTCGACTCTATGTTATGAGTACCTCCAAGTACACTCCTTTAGACCACATCGCCACGACGTGATAAAGCCATTTACAGCCTGGGATTCAACTGAATCATCTAGGGATCCTGAGGCTTCAACGGAAGCCAAGTGGTCAGGATGTTCACACATTGTTCCCATACACTGGTGTGAGTTAGGAGTTCACATCTAAAGTTTGTCTTCAAATGCACGATGAAATCCCATTAATGTAACAACAAGTATCATTAACCCATTAATGTAACAACAAGTATCATTAACCAATTAACGTAACAGAAATCCCATTAATGTAACAGGTATCATTAATCCCATTAATGTAACAGCAGGAGTCATGAGGAAAATTTTATTGAATCCCACGTAGCATTACTTATTCATAGTCAGTTGACCTTACTCAAAGTCAACAAGCAAGGAAGTTCCTCATCATTATTTTGGGATTCATTATCCAGCGACATGTGTGAAAACTTGTTAAACAAAATACAAGACTGAGACACCAATCCAGTGAAAACAAAATTAACCCAACCCAAAGTATTGCAGACTCCGACACACAGAAGAGCTCTGACGAGTCGGAGTATTTTATGAAGTCCACAAAATGCAGACCCAACACACAGCTTCTCTGTGACCACACCACACAGGAACAGTTCCAACACCAGTGGTGGCTCAGGCACCGTCAGAGATGTTCTCCGTGCTGGAATAGAACAATTTCAATGCTCGTTTCATCAAATATAACCAATCTTGAAACTAGTTTCAGCAGCAGTTTAGCAACCACACATAACTAATCATAATTTTGGCATTGTTCTGCACGAACCATTTGTGATCTCATTTAAATAAATGGAGAACTAAAATTGGTTCCAAGACAGTTGCAAAGCATCTCTTCCCTTTCTACATTTTGCCACGCCATGAAAGAGACGTGTCCACTGTGCCTTAACAAGCCCATTTGGGGCTAGTCCTTCCCAACGATCTCAATATATAGGCAAGACAACAACATATCATTTCAGGCTTCTAACTGCCAAAAACAACAAGCCTCACACATAGTTTGTACAAACAGCCGGACCATCACCAGGGACATCCTGATCAACAACACCGAAATAATCGACAGATACAATGAATACAGAAGATTGAACACAGACGATAAACGATTGAAGACGAATACAATTAGAATGCAGACGATGAATCACAATAACGTGATTCATCGTTATGAATCATTAAAGTATGTATGGCATGTATGTATTTAATGTATGTATGCATGCATGCATGTATGTATGCATGTATGTATTAAATCATTAAAGTATGTATGTAAAGGCTAAAATATGTTGACCAGACCACACACTAGAAGGTGAAGGGACGACGACGTTTCGGTCCGTCCTGGACCGAATTATCAAGTCGATTGACTTGAGAATGGTCCAGGACGGACCGAAACGTCGTCGTCCCTTCACCTTTTAGTGTGTGGTCTGGTCAACAATGAGTATCAGTCTACAACCAGAACGCGAGCACGGGTTCGAGGCCCCCCTGGTGGGAATGTCAGCCAGAACCAGAGCCCCAGAAAGTCACAGACAGTGTCAGAAAGAGGTCACCACGACCCCCCCTAGACCTCCGCTGCTCCCCCAGCTCCCAGCTGCCGCCTGGAGTACATGCACTCTGCTGTCTGAGAACCTTTCATAACGCTACAAAAATACTCGTCCCAAAACACCACATTTCACACAGTGTTGAGTTGTGCTTGCTTGCGTCTGTCTTCACTTTTTTCTCTGCTTTCTTTTTCCTTACGTTCATCTCCTTGGCCTGTTTCCTTGATCTGGATGACTAGAGTCTTGTATGTATTGATCTGGATGACTAGAGTCTTGTATGTATTGATCTGGATGACTAGAATTAAATAACGTGGTCACACTATCCTGTTAGTGTACCCGTGGCCACACTATCCAGTTAATGAACCCGTGGCCACACTATCCTGTTAATGAACCCGTGGCCACACTATCCTGTTAGTGTACCCGTGGCCACACTATCCAGTTAATGAACCCGTGGCCACACTATCCTGTTAATGAACCCGTGGTCACACTATCCTGTTAGTGTACCCGTGGCCACACTATCCAGTTAATGAACCCGTGGCCACACTATCCTGTTAATGAACCCGTGGCCACACTATCCTGTTAGTGTACCCGTGGCCACACTATCCTGTTAATGAACCCGTGGCCACACTATCCTGTTAGTGTAGCCGTGGCCACACTATCCTGTTAATGAACCCGTGGCCACACTATCCTGTTAGTGTACCCGTGGCCACACTATCCTGTTAGTGTACCCGTGGCCACACTATCCTGTTAATGAACCCGTGGCCACACTATCCTGTTAGTGTAGCCGTGGCCACACTATCCTGTTAATGAACCCGTGGCCACACTATCCTGTTAGTGTACCCGTGGCCACACCATCCTGTTAGTGGACCCGTGGCCACACCATCCTGTTAGTGGACCCGTGGCCACACCATCCTGTTAGTGGACCCGTGGCCACACCATCCTGTTAGAGGACCCGTGGCCACACCATCCTGTTAGTGGACCCGTGGCCACACCATCCTGTTAGTGGACCCGTGGCCACACCATCCTGTTAGTGGACCCGTGGCCACACCATCCTGTTAGTGGACCCGTGGCCACACCATCCTGTTAGTGGACCCGTGGCCACACCATCCTGTTAGAGGACCCGTGGCCACACCATCCTGTTAGTGGACCCGTGGCCACACCATCCTGTTAGTGGACCCGTGGCCACACCATCCTGTTAGTGGACCCGTGGCCACACTATCCTGTTAGTGGACCCGTGGCCACACTATCCTGTTAGTGGACCCGTGGCCACACCATCCTGTTAGTGGACCCGTGGCCACACTATCCTGTTAGTGGACCCGTGGCCTCACTATCCTGTTAGTGGACCCGTGGCCACACCATCCTGTTAGTGGACCCGTGGCTACACCATCCTGTTAGTGGACCCGTGGCCACACTATCCTGTTAGTGGACCCGTGGCCACACCATCCTGTTAGTGGACCCGTGGCCACACCATCCTGTTAGTGGACCCGTGGCCACACTATCCTGTTAGTGGACCCGTGGCCACACTATCCTGTTAGTGGACCCGTGGCCACACTATCCTGTTAGTGGACCCGTGGCCACACCATCCTGTTAGTGGACCCGTGGCCACACTATCCTGTTAGTGGACCCGTGGCCACACTGTCCTGTTAGTGGACCCGTGGCCACACTATCCTGTTAGTGGACCCGTGGCCACACCATCCTGTTAGTGGACCCGTGGCCACACTATCCTGTTAGTGGACCCGTGGCCACACTATCCTGTTAGTGGACCCGTGGCCACACTATCCTGTTAGTGGACCCGTGGCCACACTATCCTGTTAGTGGACCCGTGGCCACACCATCCTGTTAGTGGACCCGTGGCCACACCATCCTGTTAGTGGACCCGTGGCCACACCATCCTGTTAGTGGACCCGTGGCCACACCATCCTGTTAGTGGACCCGTGGCCACACCATCCTGTTAGTGGACCCGTGGCCACACTATCCTGTTAGTGGACCCGTGGCCACACTATCCTGTTAGTGGACCCGTGGCCACACCATCCTGTTAGTGGACCCGTGGCCACACCATTATAACCTGGTACAACACCTGTATAATACTCACACAAGAGCTCCACAAAACCATTAATACACTAAGGGTTTCACGCATAAAAGATTCCGTGAAAATACAACTTATTTCACACGTGTTAATACGTGTCTCTATCGCAGGTGTTTGGTGTTGGGACAGGTAATTGACAGTGGTTATCTTAGCAATTGTTGACCAGATCACACACTAGAAGCTGAAGGGACGACGACGTTTCGGTCCGTCCTGGACCATTCTCAAATCGACTTGAGAATGGTCCAGGACGGACCGAAACGTCGTCGTCCCTTCAACTTCTAGTGTGTGGTCTGGTCAACATACTTCAGCCACGTTATTGTGACTCATCTCCTGCTTAGCAATTGTATAGGACTAATTAAGATTAAACTACAGTTTATAATAAAATTGAGTTTGAGAATTGGATAATATCTGTTGGTTTCAATTCACTGGTTTAAATTTAATAAAATTCTCCCTCATTGTATAAATTGTATGTTGTTGTAATTTGTAAATATTGGAAGATAGAGAAGTACTCATGATACCATTAGAAGATACCTGTCCCTCTTCTAATTATCTGAGATAGAGGCGGTTAAACACCTGAGAGATATCTCTGAGGTACTCTCCACTCTATATTGTAAACTAAATGAACTTAGCTTTTTACAAGAATTGAAATCACAGATTCACTTTAAAAGAAAACTTTTGAATTACATAAATCTTTAAATACGGCGTATTAGTGGATATTTTCACCTTAACTGAACTACAAGGTAAGGACTGAGGTCAGTTTACCTCAGGGAACTTAATGGGTTTGCTGAGGGAGTTCGCAGTGATTCGCCCTTCACCTCCTCAGCCACTGATTGGTAAGTGTACACTGCCTCCCACTTCCTCAGTTACTGTGAGGTGTGTGTACACTGCCTCCCACTTCCTCAGTTACTGTGAGGTGTGTGTACACTGCCTCCCACTTCCTCAGCTACTGTGTGGTGTGTGTACACTGCCTCCCACTTCCTCAGTTACTGTGAGGTGTGTGTACACTGCCTCCCACTTCCTCAGCTACTCTGAGGTGTGTGTACACTGCCTCCCACTTCCTCAGCTACTGTGTGGTGTGTGTACACTGCCTCCCACTTCCTCAGTTACTGTGAGGTGTGTGTACACTGCCTCCCACTTCCTCAGCTACTGTGTGGTGTGTGTACACTGCCTCCCACTTCCTCAGCTACTGTGAGGTGTGTGTACACTGCCTCCCACTTCCTCAGCTACTGTGAGGTGTGTGTACACTGCCTCCCACTTCCTCAGCTACTGTGAGGTGTGTGTACACTGCCTCCCACTTCCTCAGCTACTGTGAGGTGTGTGTACACTGCCTCCCACTTCCTCAGCTACTGTGAGGTGTGTGTACACTGCCTCCCACTTCCTCAGCTACTGTGAGGTGTGTGTACACTGCCTCCCACTTCCTCAGCTACTGTGAGGTGTGTGTACACTGCCTCCCACTTCCTCAGCTACTGTGTGGTGTGTGTACACTGCCTCCCACTTCCTCAGCTACTGTGAGGTGTGTGTACACTGCCTCCCACTTCCTCAGCTACTGTGTGGTGTGTGTACACTGCCTCCCACTTCCTCAGCTACTGTGAGGTGTGTGTACACTGCCTCCCACTTCCTCAGCTACTGTGTGGTGTGTGTTCACTGCCCCCCACTTCCTCAGCTACTGTGTGGTGTGTGTACACTGCCTCCCACTTCCTCAGCTACTGTGTGGTGTGTGTACACTGCCTCCCACTTCCTCAGCTACTGTGAGGTGTGTGTACACTGCCTCCCACT
The DNA here is from genome assembly GCF_040958095.1 of Procambarus clarkii. Lineage (NCBI taxonomy): Eukaryota > Metazoa > Arthropoda > Malacostraca > Decapoda > Cambaridae > Procambarus > Procambarus clarkii. The sequence continues at coordinate 41,136,151 of NC_091165.1, read as the reverse complement.
TCCTCAGCTACTGTGAGGTGTGTGTACACTGCCTCCCACTTCCTCAGCTACTGTGTGGTGTGTGTACACTGCCTCCCACTTCCTCAGCTACTGTGAGGTGTGTGTACACTGCCTCCCACTTCCTCAGCTACTGTGTGGTGTGTGTACACTGCCTCCCACTTCCTCAGCTACTGTGAGGTGTGTGTACACTGCCTCCCACTTCCTCAGCTACTGTGAGGTGTGTGTACACTGCCTCCCACTTCCTCAGCTACTGTGTGGTGTGTGTACACTGCCTCCCACTTCCTCAGCTACTGTGAGGTGTGTTTACACTGCCTCCCACTTCCTCAGCTACTGTGTGGTGTGTGTACACTGCCTCCCACTTCCTCAGCTACTGTGAGGTGTGTTTACACTGCCTCCCACTTCCTCAGCTACTGTGTGGTGTGTGTACACTGCCTCCCACTTCCTCAGCTACTGTGAGGTGTGTGTACACTGCCTCCCACTTCCTCAGCTACTGTGAGGTGTGTGTACACTGCCTCCCACTTCCTCAGTTACTGTGAGGTGTGTGTACACTGCCTCCCACTTCCTCAGCTACTGTGAGGTGTGTGTACACTGCCTCCCACTTCCTCAGCTACTGTGAGGTGTGTGTACACTGCCTCCCACTTCCTCAGCTACTGTGAGGTGTGTGTACACTGCCTCCCACTTCCTCAGCTACTGTGTGGTGTGTGTACACTGCCTCCCACTTCCTCAGCTACTGTGAGGTGTGTTTACACTGCCTCCCACTTCCTCAGCTACTGTGAGGTGTGTGTACACTGCCTCCCACTTCCTCAGCTACTGTGAGGTGTGTGTACACTGCCTCCCACTTCCTCAGCTACTGTGAGGTGTGTTTACACTGCCTCCCACTTCCTGAGCCACAATATCTCAATTCACAAATATTTAAACTAACGCTAAACTCTATGGACTCTGAATGACACTTTCATATCCACCGACTTCGCAAAGAGCGTATAGGAGCGGCCCCCTTCAAGTATGATCCAGGGGCCGACTCAGATCCCCCTTATAACTGTATAGAATCTCCTTTATTCCTTGAAAGTTTAGTGAGGCTATCCCTTAGCGTCTGGCTGCCGTCCTCGTACAGGCAGCTATATACAAACTCTCTTATTGACATACATCCCAGGGAGGAAAACTGTAGTCTCTAGCTCCTGGGACCTGTCTTTTACCTTTTAGATTTCTCAGCGGCTTGTTCCCCAGTCTTCAACACTGACCTTTTACACTTGATAAGGTGTTCGCTTTCTCTGTTGAGCTGGTTAGTGACATTTCTCCTCCCGGACAAACTGCTGTTGCATACAGTGTATGCAACATTTACTCAACAATTTATACAAAATAAATACAAATATTTATTCAGGTAAAGTACATACAAGGTGAAATACAAAAGTTGATGGCGTTATAGATAGAGCTAGTACATACAATGCCTAAAGCCACTATTACATAAAGCGTTTCGGGCAGTCTGCTTATCTAACTTGAAGGACCACTAGATTATAGAACGTTGTTTTTTTTCTGAGGAAATCACTGTCATCACAACCCCAAGTGTATAATGTAATTCACCATTCAGCTACTTTGAATAAACAGTCGCTTGTGGCGTTCACTGTCTTGACAGTGACCTACACACCTCCACGACAACCTCCTTCCCTTTAGACACGACACACTGTCATGCCCCAAGCCTCAGATCACCAAGTACAAACAACCCAACCATCTCATTTGGAATTAATTACAAGTGACGACAGTTCAGTCAGTCTTCGACACTCTTCAAGTAGAAATTGAGAGTTGAAAGTCATTATAATACCTCATTATAATAGCCTTCTCCAAGACAATCGACTTGAGAATGGTCCAGGACGGACCGAAACGTCGTCGTCGTCCCTTCACTTTCTAGTGTGTGATCTGGTCAACATATTTCAGCCACGTTATTTTTACTCCTCGCCTGCTTCTCATCTCTGGTTTTGTTTCGACATAATGGATCCTAGACGGGTCAAGACGGCCTCACTTACCTTCCATGCTGTGTACTGAGACTTTTCTTGTTCTCATCTACGTTTTTCCGATTTCTTTCCAGCATGAAGAAGTCCACATGGTAGTCTCCAGGTGTTACCATGCCCAGAGGATGTTCTCAGATAGGTTGACCAAACCACACCCTGGAAAGTGAAGGGACGACGACGTTTCGGTCCGTCCTGGACCATTCTCAAGTCGATTGTGAGAATGGTCCAGGACAATCGACTTGAGAATGGTCCAGGACGATCGACTTGAGAATGGTCCAGGACGCACCGATACGTCGTCGTCCTTTCACTTTCAAGTGTGTGGTCTGGTCAACATATTGCAGCCACGTTATTGTGACTCATCATGTGCATGTTCTGAAAGATCTTCACAGGTTACTTGACGTGTGTCACAAAGTTCCGATCACTGTCTCGTGTGATCCCGGCGCTCTCGGAGACCTCCAAAGGTGTTTTGGCACCTCTCGAATCGCCTAGTTTAGCGTCGCTGCCACAGGAAGGACTGAGAGCAACACAACAGTTACCTCATCATCCTCCACCACAAGAATGAGGGTTGTGTTCTTCCCTCACCGGCTGGAAATTGCTCGTCTTGACAATGTTATTTAATAACCTGAGTCACGTGACAGCCACGGGCTTTATCTTTAATTTTGATTGGTAGCACAAAACCTGCAAGAGTTTCATTGGACTGTTCTTGCAGACCTCTTCATTAACAAGTCATCAACAGCTTCTAATGTTTCGTGCCAATTTGTCTGGTGATTTTTGCTTCATTCTTATTCATTGCTACACTCTTATTCTTCAGATATATCTTGCTCATGGTAGGCCTCATTTAGATTATGAAGTTTACATTATGGTTTTGGTCGCCATACTGTAGAATGTATATATATTTACCAGAGCGTGTCCAGTGAAATTAATCTCGCAAATTAGAAATCTTTCATATGAAGAGAGATTGACAAAGAACATAAGAATAAAGGTAACTGCAGAAGGCCTATTGACTTATACGGGGCAACTACTCAATCTCATTCAAATAGATGTCTAACCTTCACTTGAAACAATGAAGGGACCCCACCTCCACCACAGTATGCGGTAATTGGTTCCACAAATCATCAGCCCAGTTGCCGTACCAGTATTTACCCAAGGTAAATATAAACTTTCCCAATTTATGCCCATTGTTTCGTGTTCTGTCTTGTGTTAATACTTTTAATACCTATCAATATCCCCTTTATGTCCCTTCATCTACTTGTACACTTCTATCATGTGACCCCTAATTCTTCGCCTTTATAGAGAATGTAATTTAAGCTTCGTCAATCTTTCTTCATATGACAGCTTTCTAATTTGGGAATTAACTTTGTCATCCTACGCTGGACTCTTTCAAGTGAATTTATATCCATTCTATAGTACGGCGACCAAAACTGAACTGCATAATCT